>NC_089495.1:203297068-203604290 GCF_036850765.1 Saccopteryx bilineata
TGAGCCCAAAAGTCACCGACTTGAGCCCAAGGTCGCTGGCTTGAGCAAGGGGTCACTGGCTTGCTTGAGCCCATCGGTCAAGGCACATATGAAAAGCAACTACTACTATGAGAAGCAACTACTACGAGCTGATGCTTCTCGCTCCTTGCCCCCCCATCCTATCTTCTCTCTAAAATCAATAAATAAAATCTTTTAAAAAAAACTAAAGTGATGCAACAAGTTGATGCTTCTCATCTCTCTCCCTTATCTCTCTCTCTTTCTCTCCCTTCCTCAAAATATAAATAGATAAAGTCCATAGATGTGCCCCAGGAGCTGCTGCAACATCAGCTGAGAGTTTACTGTTCTCGCCTTAAGATCACTCTGATTTTCAGGCACTTAGGGATTTCCCTTTTTTCCTTTTAAACTCAGCTACTTAAATAAAAGATATGTTGAAGACTTTTATCCAGCATTCTTGCCTAACCAGGCAGTGACATAGTGGATAAAGCATTGGAATGGGACACAGAGGACCCAGATTCAAAATTCTGAGGTCGCCAGCTTGAGTGCAGGCTCATCTGGCTTGAGCGTCAGGTTGCTGACTTGAGCGTGGGATCACAGACATGAATGACCCCATGGTCACTGGCTTGAAGCCCAAGGTCACTGGCTTGAGCAAGGGGTCCCTTGCTCTGCTATAGTGCGTCCCCCCCCCCCATCAAGGCATATATGAGATAGCAATCAATGAACAACTAAGGAGCTGCAACAAAAGATTGATGCTTCTCATCTCTCTCCTTTCCTGTCTCTCTGTCCCTATCCCTCTATCTCTCACACACACAAAAAAAGACTTTTACCCAGCATTTCTCTATACATGTGGCTGAAACAAAGGCCTGCTTTAACTCAGTAAACCACATTTGAAAGAGTTCTCTCTTTCAAATAATTGCATAAAGATTTCATGTTCAGGCCCTGGCCCATTGCCTCAGCGGTAGAGTGTGTGTGGAAGTCCCAGGTTTGATTCCCAGCCAGGGCACACAGGAGAAGCGCCCTCCTGCTTCTCTACCCTTCCCCCTCTCCTTCCTCTCTCTATCTCTCTATTCCCCTCCCGTAGCCAAGGCTCCATGGGAGCAAAGTTCGCTCGGGCGCTGAGGATGGCTCCATGGCCTCTGTCTGGGGCAGGCGCTAGAATGGCTCCAGTTGCAGTGGAGCAACACTCCAGATAGGCAGAGCAACGCCCGCTGGTGGACATGCCGGGTGGATCCCTGTAGGGCACAAGCAGGAGTCTGCTGCACCCCCTCCCTCCTCACTTCGGAGAAATAAAAAAAGTTCATGTTCACTTTTATTCTCTTGCTCTATTAAAAGCCTGATTTGACTCTCTTTTAAGGAAAAGCCCTCAACACTTACTCAGCTGTAGAGTTCCATCTCACGTGGGGGTTATGTCTTCACTTCAACACTATAAAGCAAAAATTAATTGTCAATATTGCTGTTGAAAATTTTGAGTCATTTGCCTTTTAATCAGCAGGCCCTGGATCTTTGAGGATGAACTTGGGACTCTCTTCCCATTTGGCTATAGTTCTCTTTCCCTGGTACCATGAGAGCCCAGGTCTAGTGAAAAAGGAAATGAGCCTGGAAATGCTGAGGTCGCCGTTTCAAAACCCTGGGCTTGCCTGGTCAAGGCACATATGGGAGTTGATGCTTTCTGCTCCTCCCCCCTTCTCTCTCTCTCTCCCCCCCCCCATAATGAATAAATTTTAAAAAATTTAAAAAAAGGAAATGAGGCTGATAGGGTAAATCTAAAATAATACATATTTTATCTAAAAATTGAACCTATGTGATTTCTAGTGTATCTATCATGGTATTTACATGCCTGCAATAAGATTTACATTTCTTTTTATGACTCAGATTGCCTTCCAAGGAGGGGGCTAGTTAACTGCAGGTGTGTGTTTGTTTTTTTATTTTATTTTATTTTATTTTATTGTATTTTTCTGAAGCTGGAAACGGGGAGAGACAGTCAGACAGACTCCCGCATGCGCCCGACCAGGATCCACCCGGCACGCCCACCAGGGGGCGTCGCTCTGCCGCGACCAGAGCCACTCTAGCGCCTGGAGCAGAGGCCAAGGAGCCATCCCCAGCACCTGGGCCATCTTTGCTCCAATGGAGCCTTGGCTGCGGGAGGGGAAGAGAGAGACAGAGAGGAAGGAGGAGGGGGTGGAGAAGCAAATGGGCGCTTCTCCTGTGTGCCCTGGCCGGGAATCGAACCCGGGTCCCCCGCACGCCAGGCCGACGCTCTACCACTGAGCCAACTGGCCAGGGCCTGTTTTTTTAATTTTTAATTTTATTTTATTTATTCATTTTAGAGAGGAGAGAGACAGAGACAGAGAGAGAGAAGGGGGGAGGAGCTGGAAGCATCAACTCTCATATGTGCCTTGACCAGGCAAGCCCAGGGTTTCGAGCCAGCGACCTCAGCATTTCCAGGTCGAGGCTTTATCCACTGTGCCACCACAGATCAGGCCCGCAGGTGTGTGTTTGGCTGAGTGCCCTGGGGAGGGGGTTGTTGGGAGTGCTTGTGCAGGAGAAGAGGGTGGGAAGAGTGGGCTTATTCAGCACAGGAGAAAGAAGAATCTGGACAGGGGCAGTGGAGGGGAGCCGAGTGGAAGGCTGAGAAGAGGACATGGAGTGAAGAGTGAGGGAGAGAAGCAAGCAGCCAGAGACAAGGCAGCACCGGTCTTCAGGGGCGACTCTGTGGCCGTGAGAAGCAGTGCCTTTTTCTGAGGGTTCTCTCTGTAAGTGGCATTGGAACTTGACTGATGCTCTAAACCTTAGAGCAAATCCCTTAGGCCCGGGGGCCCCACCCAGATGGCACTGCCAGTCCTGGAGATTTCTAGCCCCCGGAGGAACTCTTAGAAAATTTTGAGGTTTCTAGCAACCAGGACTCAACATAGGACCAGTTCTGAGCTTAGGGCACCAGACTTGAATGGGGCTGCCAGCCCCATCGGGTCCAGAAGTCCCCCAGAAGGGACCTCTTCTGAGGAAGGCACTTTGTGGGATCCCTGAGGCGTGAGCCTGGGGACCACACTTGCCTGGGTCTCAGAAAGTACAATTGGGAGCTAGCTATGTGGGGAAGCCGGATTCACAGTTCAGTCTGACACATTTACTGAGCAGTGAGTGAGGACAGATTAGAAGCCCAGGAGGCCACAGCGCATTGCATACTGGGGTGCCGCCAGAGCAGTTCCCCACTGGCTGCTGGCATTGCTCCATCCCTTCCGGTAGGTCCCAAAGTGCCTGAAATGGAGAGCGGCCCCATTTATCCTGGGACCTGTTTACACCTCACTGCATCCACCATTTCATTTCGTTCCATTCCAATAAATATTAAATAACGAAACACCGAGGTTCCTTCCATGTATTCCAGGCATTTCTTAGACCTCATTAGTTTCTAGACAGCTCCTGGGTGAGGGCGGGGATTGTGCAGTCTGAGGACTAGGCTTGTCAGAGAAGACAATTCTCTCTCTAGCCTCCTTCCGCTCGGCTTCCTTTCATACCTCACACCTGCGTTAAGACTCCACTGGCTATAAGGAGAAAACTATATATATATTTTTTTAAATGAGGTCTTCCCAGAGAAGGCAGAGATCATTGTTCGCTAGATAACTATTGGCGCTTCTGTTCTGCTGAAAAGAGGAAGCAAGGTAAGGGTTTTTTCTTTGACAAACATGTCTCACGTTCCCTAGTAAATGATGAGAAAATAAGAATCAAAACTTGACACCGGCTTTGTGAGCTACCTTTCGAAAAATGCATTCCAGGGTTTAATAAATATTTACGGCCCTGGCCAGTTGCTCAGTGGATAGAGTGTTAGCCCGGCATATGATGTCCCGGGTTCAATTCCCAGTCAGGGCACACAGGAGAAGCGATCATCTGCTTCTCTCCTTTCACTCTCCCCCTTCTCTTCCTTTTCCTCCCACAGCCAGGGGCTCAATTGGTATGAGTGTGGCCCCAGGCACTAAGGATAGCATAGTACTCAAGCATCAGCTCCAGATAGGGTTGCTGAGTGGATCCTGGTCAGGGCTCATGCAGGAATCTACCTTACTATCTCCCCTCCTCTCACCTTAAATAAATAAATAAATGTTTAATTCTCACAAAGTCATTGTCCAAAGGGACAGCACTTCAATAACTCAGGGCACAGTTGATGGGTCACCCCATAATGGCTGATCCAGCATAAATGAGCTGAGAATGGGAGAATAAATCAGCTTAAGGCAGTGTTTCAAGTCTGGCAGAGCAGTCGCCTCTTAAAAATAAAAGCCCAGCCTGACCAGGCAGTGGCACAGTGGATAGAGCATCAGACTGGGATGCAGAGGACCCAGGTTCGAGACCCCAAGGTTGCCAACTTGAGCGCGGGCTCATCTGGTTTGAGCAAAGCTCACCAGCTTGGACCCAAGGTCGCTGGCTTGAGCAAGGGGTTACTCGGTCTGCTGTAGTCCCATGGCCAAGGCACATATGAGAAAGCAATCATTGAACAACTAATATACCACAACAAAAAACTGATGATTGATGCTTCTCATCTCTCTCCGTTCCTGTCTGTCTGTCCCTATGTATCCCTCTCTCTGACTCTCTCTCTGTCTCTGTAAAAAAAATAATAATAAATTAAATTAAAAATAATAAAATTAAAAAAAAATAAAAGCCCAGACCCAATCCCAGACCAATTTCATGGGACTGTGTGAGGGTGGGGTCTGAGCACCTGTTTGCTCTAAAAGCTCCCTGGTGATCCCCCACCTGTCCTCTTGCTCCTGGATACAAAGAAGAGGATATGGCTTTTGGAATAAGACAGACTTGGATTCAAATCCTTCCACTTGTATGCTGTGCAAACCTGAGCTGCTTGTTTGACTTCTCTGAGCCTCGTGGCCTCATCTGTACATAGGAGGAGTCATACTCTGCCCCTCGCAGAATTGCTGTGATGATTCAGTGACAAGATCAGCCCTGTGCTCACACAGGGCATTGTGGACAGGGAGGGGTTCAGGACACCTTCATCCCCTCCTTTCTTCAGTCACTCTGCCACCACTCAGAGACTGACACAAAAGAAAGGGGCACCCATCAGCAAAACCTTGGGTCCCATAGGGCTTGGACAGTACAGGTTTGAGCTGATTATTTTGAGAGAGTAATAATGCCCATGAAATCAAATCCTTAATTCATTATCTGTTTTTAATTAGTATTTAATTATACTGCCTGACCTGCAGTGGCACAGTGTATAAAGCGTCGACCTGGGACGCTGAGTTCATGGGTTTGAAACCCTGGGCTTGCCTGGGCAAGGCACATATGGGAGTTGATGCTTCCTGCTCCTCCCCCTTCTCTCTCTCTCTCTCTCTCTCTCTCTCTCTCTCTCTCTCGCTTTCTCTCTCTCTCCTCTCTAAAATGAATAAATAAAATCCTTTTTAAAAAGTATTTAATTAGCCTGACCAGGTGGTGGCGCAGTGGATAGAGCGTCCGACTGGGATGCGGAAGGACCCAGGTTCAAGACCCCAAGGTCGCCAGCTCGAGTGCGGGCTCATCTGGCTTGAGCAAAGAGCTCACCAGCTTAGACCCAAGGTCGCTGGATCCAGCAGGGGGTTACTCGGTCTGCTGAAGGCCCGCGGTCAAGGCACATGTGAGAAAGCAATCAATGAACAACTAAGAAGTCGCAACGCGCAACGAGAAACTGATGATTGATGCTTCTCATCTCTCTCCGTTCCTGTCTGTCTGTCCCTGTCTATCTCTGCCTCTGTTAAAAAAAAAAAAAAAAAAAAAAAAAAAAAGTATTTAATTATAGCAGTCCTAATCAAGCCATTGCTTTTGTAAAAAAATAACATCATAAGTAAAGCACCAATCTTCTTTGCTCGCCTTTCTGGTCCACATTACCTTTCCCAAAATTGAATTTCGCAGGTGCTTTTCAGGCCTTTTAAAAATACACTTACAGCCTGACCAGGCAGTGGTACAGTGGACAGAGCGTCGGACTGGGATGCAGAGGACCCAGGTTCGAGACCCCGAGGTCGCCAGCTTGAGCACGGGCTCATCTGGTTTGAGCAAAAGCCCACCAGCTTGAACCCAAGGTCGCTGGCTCCAGCGTGGGCTTGCTCAGTCTGTTGAAGGCCTGCGGTCGGTCAAGGCGCATATGGGAGAGCAATCAATGAACAACTAAGGTGTTGCAATGCGCAACAAAAAACTAATGATTGATGCTTCTCATCTCTCTCCGTCCCTGTCTATCCCTCTCTCTGACTCACTGTCTCTGTAAAAAATAAATAAAAATTTTTTTAAAATACACTTGCAGCCTGACCAGGCGGTGGTGCAGTGGATAGCGCGTCAGACTGGGATGCGGAGGACCCAGGTTCGAGACCCCGAGGTCGCCAGTTTGAGCGTGGGCTCATCTGGTTTGAGCAAAGCTCACCAGCTTGGACCCAAGGTCGCTGGCTCGAGGAAGGGGTTACTTGGTCTGCTGAAGGCCCGTGGTCAAGGCACATATGAGAAAGCAATCAGTGAACAACTAAGGTGTGGCCACGAAAAACTGATAATTGATACTTCTCATCTCTCTCTGTTCCCATCTGTCTGTCCCTATGTATCCCTCTCTCTGACTCTCTCTCTGTCTCTGTTATAAATAAATAAATAAATAAATAAATAAATAAATATACACTTACACATTTTATAGAGACCTGTAGAAAATATGTAATGTTGTTGTGTGTAGTTTTAGTTCATAAGTGTGATTTTTACAGTGTCTATCAATATGAAACTTTTTTTCATGCAACAACAGGTTTGCAAGACTTATCTATGTTATTACATATAGCTAAGATCATTCCTTTTAGATCCTCTGTAATATTCCATTGTAAGGATAAATTATGTACTTACTTTCCTATTGGTTGACATTTAAATTCTTTCCAACTTCTTGCCTGACCAGGCGATGGTGCAGTGGATAGAGCATCAAACTGGGACGCGGAGCACTCAGGTTTGAAACAGCAAGTTTGCCAGTTTGAGTGTGGGCTCCTGTAGCTTGAGCAGGGCTCACCAGCTTGAGCCCAAGGTCACTGGCTTGAGCAGGGGGTTCCTCAGTCTGCTGGAGCCCCGGGTCAAGGCACATATGAGAAAGCAATCAATGAACAACTAAGGTGCCACAATGAAGAATTGATGCTTCTCATCTCTCCTTTCCTGTCTGTCTGTCCCTATCTATCCCTCTCTCTGACTCTCTCTGTTTCTGTCAATAAATAAATAATAAATAAATAAATTCTTTCCAACCTCTTAACATCACAAAGTTGCCAGGAAAATGCTTGCACCCACCTCCACACACTCGTGTATATTTTTCACCTTCAGAATTACAGCTCATTTGCTCTGCAGCAAACTGGGAGTCAATGGACTTTGGGCTGGTTGCCTAGCACCTCGGAGTCCTAGGCTCTTCATCCTGTGCTGGGTCTCTGCCCCCTTCTACCAAGACTCTGTCACCTTACTCACTCCACCTTCTTCATCTCTGGTTCCTTCTAATCCACCCTAGAGGCCAGCCCTGTTAAGGGCAGAGCCCACAGGGTGAGGCCCAGGAGGCCCAGGGATGGTGGGACAGGCAGTGGCATTGAGAATGGCCACTAGGGACAGCACAGCGTCATCCCGACCTGGAAGTGAACTCCCCACAGAACTCTCTCCTGATCACTCAAACACTCCTACCCAGGAAGTCTGCCTGGGCATGACGACTCCCCTCCCCCTTCCACAGCCCTCTCGCGATGCCACGTCCTACTACTGTTTCAGTACTTTGCACACTCAGTTTTAGCCTGTTATCTTCCTGCCTGTCTTGCCTTTGGCCTGTGAACTCTTCGATGGCTGAAAGTGCGTCCCTGAATCCTCAGTGGCCAAAGAGGACTCAGTTCAAGTAGTAGGCACAAATCAGTGTTTGCTGAATAAGTGATGCACTTGGGCTCGCAGTGTGATGGGCAACAGAGCAGCTCTGGCAGGTGGCCAGCATCAGGAGGTCCAATACATGTATCAATCAGAGGTCCTGAAGTCGGCAAAGTATAGTCTGCAACATCCAAAACAGCGAGGCGAGCCCGAGTCGGGTCCTAGGAGTGTTGGTGTCTCAATTACCTATCCCTATTTCACAAGCCACTCGAAATCGTAGGGCTTTAAACCAATGATTGTTTCTTACTATTCCAAAGAATGGTAGCAGGGCAGTTTACCATGGGATGTTTGCTGGGGTCACTTAGGCATTCAGCTGGGGGCTCACCTGTGCCTGGAACATTCAAGATGGCAGCCAGGGGCTGGAACGGCCAGGGACTGATTGGGCCTCACTCTTCAGCAGGTTAGTTGGACTTCTTTCTCAGTGGCTCAGGGCTTCAAATGAGCAGAAAATCCAAGATTTCTTTAAAAAAAGAAACTTCAAGGTTTCTTAAAGGCGAGGCCCGGAATTAACATAGCAGCAGGTCAAAGCCAAGTCCAAGGCCAGGCCAGACTCCAGGGAGGAGAAACAGCACCACCTGCTGACAGGAAGAGCAGCATGCATGTCCAGGGTTGGGAGGCATGGCTGGTCACCATCTCCGGAGGCACCCTCCCACAGGAAAGAAAATCTGGGCTCTCTTCTGCCAAGTGCCAGCCTTTATGGTTACCTCTATCTAGCTGTTAGGTGGGGGACTGATGGGGCAGAACAGGTGGTTGGTGATACTTGTGGGAGAGTTCCAGCACTTGTAGGGAGAGGTGCAGAGTGGCCGGGAACTGCCAAGGTTTTCAAAAGAGGGAGCTGATGAAGGGAACACAGAGGCGAGGAAATGATGGGAATGTCAATGCTGAGGTTCAGGGCTGAGCCCCTGGCTGGGGAAGTGGCCAAAGCTCCCCTCAAAATATGTCAAACAGGCCCTGGCCAGTTGGCTCAGTGGTAGAGCGTCGGCCCGGCGTGTGGAAGTCCTGGGTTTGATTCTCGGCCAGGGCACACAGAAGTGTCTATCTGCTTCTCCACCCTTCCCTCTTTCCTTCCTCTCTGTTTCTCTCTTCCCCTCCCACAGCCAAGGCTCCATTGGAGCAAAGTTGGCCCAGGAGCTGAAGACGGCTCCATGGCCACTGCCTCCGGTGCTAGAATGGCTCCAGCCACAACAGAGCAACACCCCAGATGGGTATAGCATCACCCCCTGGTGGGCATGCGGGGTGAATCCCAGTCTGGCACATGTGGGAGTCTGTCTGCCTCTCCCTGCTTCTCACTTCGGAAGAACACAAAAATACACACACACAAAAAAAGTCACAGAGGTGAGCCAGTGATCGTCACATCAGGATGAACATCTGTAATCTGATTTCAGTGGGGAAAAGGGAGAAGGAGCTCCCGTTTCCAACATCCAGAGATTGCTCTTGTCCTCCTACTCCATGGAATTACTCCTGAGCCCCATTCTTTCCATTTGGACAAGATAATTCCTTGAGTTTCAATTGCCTCAAGTCATAAAATAAGGATAGCTGTCTAGTCCTTTCTGCTATTAAATATTTGAGTAGCGGTTTGTTCATTTTTCTTACTCTCTGCAACAGAGATTAATTGCTATTTTACATTACACTCAGCTTCTATTAGTTTAGGGTTTACTTCCTCAGCGATGCCACTGGTATTGAGCTTGAATAAAACATTTTAACCTAGACAAGCTCATTAAATTCCTGAAGGTGAGTGGACAAAAGAGAGGGAGAACTAGCCCTAGTTTTGCAGTTTTGAGAGTAGCAATTTAAAACCATCAGGAAAATGTCAAGCAGGGTGGGGGCCAAGGCACACTAGATGACGAAGGATAGAAGGCCCTGGAGGGACAGTCCTGTTGAGTTCTGTTGGGCCTCAGGCCACTAAAGCTAAGCCTTTTCCAGAGCCAGTCCGCCTCTAAGCTGGCTTCTGACACCCGCAAAAGTGCTCACAGCTTCGGCCCCCAACAGCTCATCCTGACCCACACAGAATTCTATTTCTCAATTTGTTCCCCATCATCCTACCTTCTGACCATTGAATCATGTTTTTTAGGGTCTGATTTTACGCCTTGGACCTGACACTCAGCCCTGCTGAGAGCAGTGTTTCCTCATCTATAAACAGGAGACGTTATGATTATTATCCTGTTCACCATCATTATTATTGTAAATATGCTATCCCTGGCCCTGGCCAGTTGGCTCAGCGGTAGAGCGTCGGCCTGGCATGTGGGGGACCCGGGTTCGATTCCCGGCCAGGGCACATAGGAGAAGCGCCCATTTGCTTCTCCACCCCCCACCCCCTCCTTCCTCCCTGTCTCTCTCTTCCCCTCCCGCAGCCGAGGCTCCATTGGAGCAAAGATGGCCCGGGCGCTGGGGATGGCTCCTTGGCCTCTGCCCCAGGCGCTAGAGTGGCTCTGGTCGCAACACAGCGCCCCCCCCCCCGGAGGGGCAGAGCATCGCCTCCTGGTGGGCAGAGGTCGGGCGCAGGCGGGAGTCTGTCTCACTGTCTCTCCCCGTTTCTAGCTTCAGAAAAATACAAAAAAAAAAAAAAAATGCTATCCCTGACCCAAGCATTGGCCCCTGCTTTTCGATTTTCCCCATCATCTGGGGCACACCTCATCTGTGACTGTGGCACCCTGTACTGAGACCCTCTTTAGCCCAGAAGCCAACTGCCCCACCCCTCTCTGACCCCAGACCTCTCTGACCCCAGACCCTGCCCCTATTGGTTCTATTCCTCCCCGCCCCTCCCCTACAGGGCATACGGTACATACCTGTGTCCACCAAATGCTGTTTAGGGTTAAAAAGTCTAATAACTTTTTTTCTTTTTTAGTGAGAGATTGAGGAGGGAAGAGAGAGAAGGAGGAGGGAGGGAGAGAGGGAGAGAGACAGAGAGACAGAGATGGAGACAGGAGGGGAGAGAGAGAAACATCAACTTGCAGTTGCAGCACTTTTAGTTGTTCATTGATTGCTTCTCACATGTGCCTTGATGGGGGGGGACTCCAGTTGAGCCAGTGACCCCTTGCTCAAGCCAGCAACCTTGGGATTATGTCGATGATCCCACACTCAAGCCGGCGACCCTGCACTCATGCTGCTGAGCCTGTGTTCAAGCCAGCGACCTTGGGGTTTTGAACCTGGGACCTCAGGGTCCCAGATCGATGCTCTACCCACTGGGCCACCACCGGTCAGGTCCAATCTTTTTCTCTCTCCTCCCCTCTGGCTAGCTTCCTCTGCTCCTATTGCCACAACATGTCCACAAGTCACTTCAATGTCTCTGGCTTTCCTCAGAAGCAGCGCTTGAGACAAGGATTCAAGCGCACATAGCTCATTTGGGAAAGGTCCCCAGAAAAGTTGGCCGGAGAGTGGGGAAGTGAAACCGGGAAAGGAAAGGAGCATGAGGCCCAGTCAGCCCTGTGCGAGGGGAGCGTGAGGCTCCCAGACAACTCTGGAGATGGTGGAATGTGGGCTGCGTTACCTCACCCCAGGGACTGGGAGCCGGGTGTTGAGCCCCCACTGCCACCAGCCATCGGTGGAGGGCTGCTCTCCGGGCGTTAGCCCGCTGGCACTCTGGCTTGCCCGTATGCAAGTCAAGTGCCCTCAACAGCCAGATAAAAGCCCTCGGGAAGAAGGTAGCAGGTCCCAGGCAAAAGGTGGCAGGCCCCAGGTGTTCACAGCGGAGGCCTCACAGCTCTGGGCGGGGCACCAGCCCTGGCTGCTCCCTTGCCCCAGCCCAAGTGCTATGTGAATTTTCATCACTAGGGCTTGCCCTTTGTTATGGACTAAATTATGTCCTCTGAAATTCATACATTGAAGTCCTAACTGTAAGAGATGACCCTACACCAATATAAATGGCAGTTAACTGCAGAGCAAGGGTTACTTGGGAGACAAGGGATTTTGAAGTATGTTAGCCATAGGGAGACACTGGCCTGGGTTACTTGAGTGCAAGTACGCAGGATTCATGGAAGAGTGCCTCCAAGAACCAGGCGTCCTTTATGATTGATAAGCTCTGGGATACTGATTCTTCTTGTGTCCTTGTTCATGAAAGAAACAATAGACATGCAGGGTTGGGGATGAAACAGATAGGGAAAAAAGGCTTGTGTAACTTTCTAGTTTTATCTGCTGAGCTATGGCTTTTGGAACTCAATAAATATGCAGTGGCGCAGTTTCTCAGGGCTGAATCCGCTAAGAGTTTCAGCCCTCTGCCCATTAACTTGAATCTGGTGTGTCTTTTGCCTAGTGAGCCCGAACCATAAAGAAATTCCTAACACCAGGCCCTGGCCGGTTGGCTCAGTGATAGAGCATCGGCCTGGCGTGCAGGAGTCCCAGGTTGGATTCTGACCAGGGCACACAGGAGAAGCACCCATCTGCTTCTCCACCCCTCCCCCTCTCTTTCCTCTCTGTCTCTTTCTTCCCCTCCCGCAGCCGAAGCTCCACTGGAGCAAAGATGGCCCGGGCGCTGGGGATGGCTCCATGGCCTAGGCCTCAGGTGCTAGAACGGCCCTGGTTGCAACGGAGCAATGCCCCAGATGGGCAGAGCATCGCCTCCTGGTGGGCATGCCGGGTGGATCCCGGTTGGGCGCATGCGGGAGTCTGTCTGACTGCCTCCCGTTTCCAACTTCAGAAAAATACCAAAAAAAAAAAAAAAAAAGAAAGAAAAGAAATTCCTAACACTTAACCCCCAGTATTGTACTCTAGAAAGTGACTATATAGTCTGTAAAGAAATGAGGCTGCAGCCTGACCTGTGGTGGCACAGTGGATAAAGCGTCGACCTGGAACACTGAGGTCGCTGGTTCAAAACCCTGGGCTTGCCTGGTCAAGGCATATATGGGAGTTGATGCTTCCTGCTCCTCCCTCCCCCTTCTCTCTCTCTCTCTCTCACTCTCCTCTCTAAAAAAAAATTAATAAAATAAAAAAAAGAAATGAGGCTGCGTCTGACCAGGCGGTGGTGCAGTGGATAAAGCATCGGACTGGGATGCAGAAGGACCCAGGTTCGAGACCCCAAGGTCACCAGCTTGAGCGCGGGCTCATCTGATTTGAGCAAAAGCTCACCAGCGTGAACCCAAGGTTGCTGGCTCGAGCAAGGGGTTACTCGGTCTGCTGAAGGCCCACGGTCAAGGAACATATGAGAAAGCAATCAATGAACAACTAAGGTGTCTCAATGCGCAACAAAAAACTAATGATTGATGCTTCTCATCTCTCCGTTCCTGTCTGTCTGTCCCTGTCTATCTCTCTCTCTGACTCTCTGTCTCTGTAAAAAAAAAAAAAAGAAATGAGGCTGTTAGTGTGGGCTCTAATCCAATCTGACTGGGGTCCTTCTAAAAAGAGGAAGCTGGGACACACAGAGACCTCAGGTATACTCACACACAGAGGACACACGAAGCAGCAGGCTAAGGAGAGAGGGCCTCAGGAGAGACCTACCCTGCCAGCACCTCGATCCTGAACGGCCAGCGTCCGGGACTGTGAGAAATAAACTCCTGCTGTCCGAGCCACCCACTCTGTAGTACTTTGTTATGGCAACTCCAGCAAACGGATTCACCCTTTCCTGGTTCTGTTTCTCCATCCCCAGAGCTGCCTCTCGTTGGCTCAGTTCATCTTTTTGAGCCAGGTCAGAAGTGACTGAGTCATCTTTCTTGGTCAAACCAGCTGTCGGTGGGCAGCAGGGCCACATGGCCAGGGTTGTGAGGCCAGATCTCTGGAAAGGGAGCATCACTGGGAAAGCTACCCCCAAGACCATCCTTGGCCTTCTTGGATGGTCCTAAGCAAGATGGCCAGTCATCCATGTGCTTGCTTTAATCTGGGGAATTTCTAAACCATGTGTCTTTGTCCTAAAGACAGGTCATCCAGGGAAATAGGTCAGTACACTGCTGAGCATCTAGACACTGCTTCAGACAACCCACACCTCAGGCTACATGTCCGCTAGTTTGCTGGCTGGGAGATGGTGACCCATGAAAGCCCCAGACCCTGTCCACCGGGGCTGAATCAGAGGCTGAAAAGCACAGTTCTCCTTGTCTGAGAACCAGCAGGAAATGAGGCTGACAGTTAATTGGATTAATTAGGAAACCATGCCTTAAAATGTAATGTTGTTTTCATGAGCTTTAAAAGCCTATCAAAATGTTTGCTGTGCTTTATGACTGGTAATTAACAGCCTTGTAAAAATATACAAGGAAACAAGAGCTGTCAGGGAGCTACTGAATGTGACAGCTGCCAAACTCGCAGAGCCTGGTTCTGGCCTTCACGTGAACTGGGTTCAAACCCAGCTCTGCTTGAACTTGCTGTGACCCCCGAAAAAGTTGGGGTGTCTTAAATAGTTGGTAGATTTCTAAGCGGAAAATAATATGGAAACCATGTGGTTTCCTTTTTTGCTTTCACCACCAGGGGACTCAAAGTGAAATAAAATGCTTCTGTCGAGTCACCAATGACCTCCACGTTGTTAAATCCAATGGTCAGGCCTCGTTCTCACCTTATTTATCTCATCAGCAGCACTGGACATAGAGGACCACTCTCTCCTTCTTAAAACCCTGTGTGGGCCCTGGCCGGTTGGCTCAGTGGTAGAGCGTCAGCCTGGCGTGCGGGGGATCCGGGTTCGATTCCCAGCCAGGGCACATAGGAGAAGCGCCCATTTGCTTCTCCACCACCCCCCTCCTTCCTCTCTGTCTCTCTCTTCCCCTCCCACAGCCAAGGCTCCATTGGAGCAAAGATGGCCCAGGCGCTGGGGATGGCTCCTTGGCCTCTGCCCCAGGCGCTAGAGTGGCTCTGGTCGTGGCAGAGCGACGCCCCGGAGGGGCAGAGCATCACCCCCTGGTGGGCAGAGTGTCGCCCCTGGTGGGCGTGCCGGGTGGATCCCGGTCGGGCGCATGCGGGAGTCTGTCTGACTGTCTCTCCCCATTTCCAGCTTCAGAAAAATACAACAACAAAAAACAAACAAAAAAAAACCCCTGTGTGATCTTGGTCTTCTCCCATCTCACTGGCTGCTTCTCAGTCCTTTTCTTTGCTGACTCCCCCTCATCTCCCCAACCTCTCAACATAGGAATGTCATAGGCTCTCCCGCTGTTTCTGCTCTACGTCAAACGACCATCATCTCTTGCCTGGATTATGGAAATATTCTCCTAAATAGTTTTCCTGCTTCTGCCTATAACGTCCTCCACTCCGGTCTATTTTAATCACAGCATGCAAAGGTATGTATGTCAAGCCATAAGTCATATTGTGCCTTCCTCTCCTCCTAGAGTGGGACCATTATGCTTGCAATAAAAGTCCTTACATGGCCTACGAGGTCCCATGTGGTCTGCTACCTTGCTAACTCTCTGACCTTTTCTATTGGTGAGTGACTTCCCTTCACGCAAAGATGACTGATAGTCATGGCAGTTGGTGAGGTCACTCAAGGTAAGGGAGTTAAGTGAGAAGAAAAGAGAATAGGAGAGCCCTGGACAGTTGGCTCAGTGGTAGAGCGTCGACCTGGTGTATGGAAGTCCCGGGTTTGGTTCCCGGCCAGGGCACACAGGAGAAGCACCCATCTGCTTCTGCACCCTCCCCCCTCTCCTCCCTCTCTCTCTCTCTCTCTCTCTCTCTCTCTCTCTCTCTCTCTCTCCCTCTCCCACAGCCATGGCTCCACTGGAGCAAAGTTGGCCCAGGTGCTGAGGATGGCTCCATGGCCTCCGCCTCAGGCGCTAGAATGGCTCCAGCTGCAACTGAGCAATGCCCCAAATGAGCAGAGCATTGCCCCCTGGTGGGCATGCTGGGTGGATCCCGGTCGGGCACATGCGGGAGTCTCTCTGCCTGCCTCCCACCCCCCCTCGCTTCTCACTTCCAAAAAATACAAAAGAAAAAAGAAAAGAGGATAGGAGGGAAGAGGAGTGGACCCAGGGAAGAGTTTGACAAAAAAACAAAAAACAAGTGAACCTGAGAAGGTGCAGCCAGAGAACTAAGCGAGTAGCCCGCAGAGATGGATCCACCAAAACCCAGAAGAGAAGTAATTCCAGAAGGAGAGATCTCTCACTGTGGGCCTACAAGGCCAGACATCCCATCTTTAATTTTCCTTTCACGTTGTGAAAAATTTTTAAACATTTTTAAATGATAAGCAATTTTTTCAGGGAAGCAGTTGGCAGCCAAGCCGGGTAAGGAGAAAAAATATTAGCATCCTTTGACTGGTCATTTATTTCCCCTTTCCAGCATAAGCAGGCCAGAATCAGTATCCATTATTAATAGATGCATGTTTTATTCAAGGTATAAAGACCAAAGATTTGTAACTTTAATAACCCAGATTCTTATTTTAAATTCTCCAACATTATTATTTATTGATTGGCTGGGGACGTTTCTTTTGCAGTCACCAACCCGCCAATTCCTGGAGGGCAAGTAGAAGCAATGGGACCCGGAAGCCGACACTGACAGGGGCTTACCCGAGGGTGTGCAACAAAACTCCCAAGAAATGAGCGCCCACTCTGTGCCAGGCCCTGGGCCAGCCAGGGTGCACAGGAGGCAGGATGACAAAGGCACAACCCTCCCCTAAATGGGGAGGCAGAAAAATGAACAAATACGGACAATGTGACAACTTGGGTGTGCACGGGGAACAGAGTTGGGTAGTCAAAAGCTTTTCTCTGGAATTAAGAAGGTTTAAGTCTCAGCGCCATAGCTTTCTAGCTGAGAGATCCTGGACATTCTATTAACTGAGGCCCTCTCTGGGTCTCAGTTTTCTCACCTGTACAGTGAGGATGATATAGGGTTATCCTGAAGATTAAATGAGATATTAATGCATATGTCTTACTTGGCACAGCGCTCAGCACACGTACAGTGAGCCCTCATTAAACGGTAACTAAGGCGGTGACGGCAGTGATGTAAAAGCTGTCAGGGGCACACAGGCTGGGCATTGATTCTTCCTAGAGGAGAGGGGTAAGAGAGGCTTTCAAAGAGGAGGACACATTTGAGCTGGTTCTTAAAGAATGACTAGAATTTCAAAAGGCTGACAAGCTTCAGGGAAGAACAGCCAGGGAAAAGCTGGTTGGTGAGCAAGTCTGAGCTGTTTTGGGAAACTGAAGAGCTTGGTGGGGCCGGAGGGAATGTGGCTGGCGGGGACTGACGGAAGGGAACTATGAAGGAGGGCGCAGCCTGGGCAGAGGATCTCGGAGGCCAGGCAAAGGGGTGCAGCTTCACCCTAACGGCTGTGGGGAACGTTAAAGGTTCTTTCTCTCAATTGTAGCAAAAAAACATGTAATATAAAATTTACCATCTTAACCATTTTAAGTGTATGGTTAGTAATGTTAACTATATCCCTATTGTTGTGCAAAAGACTTTTAAAGCTTTTTCATCTTGCAGAACGGAAGCTCTATACCCATTGAACACCTACTCCCCATTTTCCTTCCCCCAGCCCCTGTCCAGGGCAACCACCATTCTACTGTTTCTGAGTTTGATGACTCTAGATACTTCATATAAGAAGAATTGTTGCCCTGGATGGATAGCCTCAGTTGGTTAGATTATCACCCTGAAGCACAGAGGCTGCTGGTTCAATCCCCGGTCAGGGCACATACAGGAACAGACTGATGTTCTTGTCTCTCTCTCTCTCTTTCTCTCTCTCTCTCTCTCCCTTCCTCTCTCGCTAAAATCAATAAAAACAAAACAAACAAAAAAAAACACAGAAGGGCTCTCTCTGGAGGACGCCCGTGCCTTTCTTCCCTCTCAGGAATGCATCTTGGCTTTTCTCTATTAAACTCTAAGGGTCTCCATGAGAACTGGAACCAGAGGAGCAATGGGCGGCGGCACCTTGTCCCACGCTAACCCCCTGAACCTGCCTCCAAGGCCCCTTTCCTTCTCAGTAGGCTCACAGCCCCACCCGGGCTCCCTTCTTTCCGATAGCGTTTCTAGAGAGGGAAACCTGAGCACCGCCTCAGCCCTCTCCTGTAGCTCCTTCCACCCACCTGTGTTTCACAGTCCCCAGCTCTAACGTACGTGCTCTCAAAATCACCGGGACTCACGCTGTGAAAGCTTTCCTGCTCAAAGTCAAGACCCCGCACGCTACGGGCTGGCCGAGGCAGACCCGCTCCAGACCTGGCCTCTTCCAGGTCACAAAGACTTCACATTCTGTACCCAGCAGTCCTCATCCGATTACCCTAGAATACCTCAAGATCATTTCTATTTCCCCCTCAGAATGCACCACATTCTACACAGCCTGTGTTTTCAGCTTAAAAAAAAAAAAGACTTCTTGATTCTTATGACAACTTACTTCATCTTGAAAGTAGAGGAAAAATCACCCCACACCACCCACTTTTAATACAGATCTTTGCCATCCCAGGAGAGTAACAAACCGAAAAACCGATAATTAGTTCTAAACTCAGACACGGTTTATGGAACATGAATCATTTGGGTAATCAGCTGGGTGGTGCTATGAAGTGGTAATTAATTTGTTTTTTCCTTAAAATGTTTTACTTAATTAAGGGAGGTGCTGAGTTATACACACCCATCCTCTGGGAATGGTTTTTCAGGCAAGAGAAAATTCCGATTGTCTCCTTGCCGTGCTTCTCTTCAAATTATTTCATTGCATACGGATACACTTTTGCAACAATGATGGTGACAGATCCTGGAATTATTAGCTCATAAATACTGGGGGTAGGAGGAAAGCAGGGGATGCACACTTAATGGGAAATGTTCTCATAATCAAAAGAATATTTCAAGCTGTGACAATGCAGGCCAAGAGAGGGAGAGAGAGACGCTTTTTCTTTAAAGAATAACGGGACGCTGAAACCAACCCAGCACCTGCAGACACTCAGCTCGCAGAGGGCGGAAGTCAGGAGGATTTGGATCCTGTCATGGTTCCACCACAACCTACTTTGAGTTGATAGTAAGTAGCTTGTTTTTCCATTTATTCAACAGATATGTATTGGATACTGACTATGTGCTGGTAGGCACTGTGGTACACGCTGGGAGTACAGTGGTGAACAAGACAGGCTGGTTTCCTATATTTTTGGAACTTAGAGTCTAATGAGAGGAAAAATGATATAAACAAAGAATAAACAGCTCATAAACATATACCTGCTCTATGATCAAGCAATTCCACTTCCAGGTATATATACCCAAGAGAAATGAGTGCATAGCTGCCAACAGACTTGCATTAAAATGTTCATAGCAGCATTATTCAATAACTCCAAATCAAGAACAGCCATCAGGTCCATCGTCGGAAGAATGAATAGATAAGTTGTGGTACATTTAAATAATGAAATGCTACATCCCTGATCAGGTAGCTCAGTTGGCTAAAGCGTCGTTCGGATAGGCCAGGGTTGCGAGTTCAATCCCCGGTCAGGGCACACATAAGAATCAACTGAGCCTGACCTGTGGTGGTGCAGTGGATAAAGCATCGACCTGGAAATGCTGAGGTCACCAGTTCGAAACCCTGGGCTTGCCTGGTCAAGGCACATATGGGAGTTGATGCTTCCAGCTACTCCCCCCCTTCTCTCTCTCTCTCTGTCTCTCCCTCTCCAAAATGAATAAAAAAAAAAAAAAGAATCAACTGAGTACATAAATAAGTATAACAAATCAATCTCTCTCTCTCTCTCTCTCTCTCTTTTCTCTCTCAAATCAATAAATAAAATTTCTAAATGTTAATGTCAAAAATAGGGGCTATCATCACTAAAATGTTTACAACACTTGGACCCCTGGTTTCATTTCTAGGATGTGCTTCTAAGGAAATAATTTGACATACAATAAAAAGTTTGTTTAATCACAGCATTGGGCTGTGATTGTGAAAAATTACAAACAACCCAAATGTCTAACAAGGGAATGATCAGTAAATTTCTCAGACAATAGTGTATCATACAATCACTAAAAATAAAAATCATGTTGCAAAGAGATCTTAATGGTATGGGGAAATCTTCCTGTAAAAATGTTAAGTGGAGGCCTGACCTGTGGTGGCGCATGGATAAAACATCGACCTGGAACACTGAGGTCACCGGTTCAAAACCCTGCACTTATCTGGTCAAGGCACATATGGGAGTTGATGCTTCTTCCTGCTCCTCCCCCTTTCTCTCTTTCTCACTCTCTCTCCTTCCTAAAATGAATAAATAAATAAAAATAAAAATAAGTTAAAAAAATGTTGAGGGGAGAGCAGGTCACCAAATTGTATATTCACTATGCACTCAATTATTGGAAAATAATGAATAGGAAAGGCAAAAGTAAAAGTTAATAGTGGTTCTTTCTAGGAGGTAGGATTATGGGTAAATTTTTTATCTTCTTTCTACTTTGCCATAAATTTCCCAAATTTTTCACAGTGCACATGAATTACTTTTCTTTTTTTTTTTTAAAGCATAACTTTTTTAAAAGAAACGACAGAGATACCTTGCCCTATAAGGAAAAATGTATCCTTGTGGAGGCGGAAATGTGGGAGGAGCAGCTCACTTCTGGATGATGAGGGGAGGCAGACCCAGGACTGAGGGTGGGGCCCTGGGAGAGGCAGCTGTCAGCTGATGCCAGGACGAGCTTCACAGCAGTTTGAGCAGTCCTCTGGTGGAGCTTCAGGAGGGAAGGAGCTCCCCACAATGAGGCATATTCAAGCAGAGACCAGAGGATTTCTTGTCACTGGTGTCAGAGAAGAGATTCAAGTATCTGAATGATGATTAGAATAGCTGAGGAGCCTGACCAGGAGGTGGCACAGTGGAGAGAATGTCAGCCTGGGACACTGAGGACCCAGGTTCAAAACCTCAAGATCACCAGCTTGAGTATGGGCTCTTCGGCTTGAGCGCAGGCTCCCCAGTTTGACAGCGGGGTCGCTGGCTTGAGTGTGGGATCATAGACATGACCCCATGCTTGCGGGCTCGAGCAAGGGGTCACTCGCTCTGCTGTAGCCCCCAGTCAAGGCACATGTGGGAAAGCAATCAATGAACAACTAAGGTGCCGCAACTATGAGTTGATGCTTCTCATCTCTCTACCTTCCTGTCTGTCCCTATCTGTCCCCCCCACCCCACCCCTCTCTAAAAAAGAAAAAAAAATAGCTGAGGAATGTTTCAGCCTGAGAAGCTAGGGAAGTGAGAGTAACAGTAGTAGAATTTCAGTCTATGGAACAAGGTGGCAGAGAGAGGTATTTGCTGAGAAAGGGAAACACGGTTGGAGGATTAGGGTTCTTCCAGGCTGGGTGCAGGAATGTCCCGGGATGCTAGGCTTTCAGCCCTGAAGTTTCAGCTGGCTACGAAGGGGTTAGGGAAGGGCTCTGAGTGTGGGCTTTTAAAGGTATGCCACCTTCACCATCTTCAAGCGTGGAGGCCGTGCTAGGGCCCTAGGGAAATCATCCTCCAGGTCAGTCCCTGCCAGGCCTCCCCTTTGGACAAATTATGCATCTATCATGTGCCTCCATTATCTCCTTTCAGTCCCACAAAAAGCTCAGGAGACCAGTATTACAGATGAGGAAGTGGTGGCTCAGAAAGGTGGCTAGACTAGCCTGGGTTCAGCAGCTGGAAAATGGCAGAGCAGAAACTTGAAGACAGGTCTGCCTGCCCACTGGGAATGACAAGACACCTCCCGCTTTCCCAACGGCCAGAGACGGCTCAGAACCAGGAGACAGAGCGAGTGCACGGGCACGTCTGCTCTCAGCCAGGCTGTCAGACCGCACCCGCAGCACGCAGGGTGTACACAAACTGAACTGCTTCACGTCCCCTCATTCATTTTGTCCTTATAAAACTCTATGTTATGAGTTTTGCCTGATCAGGCAGTGGTGCGGTGGATAGACCGTCGGACTGGGACACAGAGGACCCAGGTTCGAAACCCCGAGGTCATGCCTGCTTGAGCGCGGGTTCACCAGCTTGAGCATGGGGTCGCTGGCATGAATGTGGGATCATAGACACGACCCCATGGTTGCTGGCTTGAGCCCAAAGGTTGCTGGCTTAAAGCCCAAAGTCACTGGCTTAAACAAGGGGTCACTCACTCTGCTGTAGCCCCCCCAGGTCAAGGCACATATGAGAAAGCAAACAATGAACAACTAAGGTGCTGCAATGAAGAATCGATGCTTCTCATCTCTCTCCTTCCTTTCTGTCTTTTCCTGTCTATCTCTGTCACCAAAACAACAAAAACAAAAGCAAAAAAACTCTGAGTTTTTTACGCACATTACAGGCAAGGAAACAGAGAAAAGAGAGAAGAAATGACTTGCCTCATTTATATGATGTACAGGGACTGTCACTAAAACTTCAGGTGAGGCCCTGGCCAGTTGGCTCAGTGGTAGAGTGTCGGCCTAGAGTGCGGGAGTCCTGGGTTCAATTCCCGGCCAGGGCACACAGGAGAAGCGCCCATCTGCTTCTCCACCCTTCCCCCTCTCCTTCCTCTCTGTCTCTCTCTTCCCCTCCCACAGCCAAGGTTCCATTGGAACAGTTTGCCCAGGCGCTGAGGATGGCTCCATGGCCTCTGCCTCAGGCATTGGAATGGCTCTGGTCGCAACAGAGCGACGCCCCAGATGGGCAGAGCATCGCCCCCTGGTGGGCATGCCGGGTGGATCCCAGTCGGGCGCATGTGGGAGTCTGTCTGACTGCCTCCCCGTTTCCAGCTTCAGAAAAATACAAACAAACAAACAAACAAACAAAAAACCCCACCAAACTTCAGGTGACCTCCAGGATGGGCTAAGAGCATATGGGCAAGGCACTGACCCAAACTAGACCCTGTGCTTCATGTGTTAAATCTCATTCATCCTCCTGTATGACAGACACTATTTCTTTTTTTTTTTTTCCAGATAGAGAGAGGGATAGACAGGGACAGACAGACAGGAACAGAGAGAGATGAGAAGCATCAATCATTAGTTTTCCATTGTGCATTGCAACACCTTAGTTGTTCATTCATTGCTTTCTCATATGTGCCTTGACCGTAGGCCTTCAGCAGACTGAGTAACCCCTTGCTGGAGCCAGCAACCTTGGGTTCAAGCTGGTGGGCTTTTTACTCAAACCAGATGAGCCCACGCTCAATCTGGCGACCTCGGGGTCTCAAACCTGGGTCCTCTGCATCCCAGTCCAATGTTCTATCCACTGCGCCACCGCCTGGTCAGGCCACTATTTCTATTTTTCAACAAGTCCACAATGGCATCAATCATAATATACACCATTATTTTATTACAACCAAAAAGAAAAAAAATGCTACTGATTAAAAATATGGCATACTATCAATTGTAAGATACAGCCCAATTTCAGAAATGTGAAAAATTTGGCCTCTTAGGATTGATAAAGCATGGCATGTCCCATTTTGCATATAAAAACACCAAGGCAACAGCATTAAATTTTTTTTACGCTAAATAGGTACTAGTGAAGATTTGGACACCATGACAGATTTCTTGGTTCATCATGCCACTTTAGTCAAATATAACACAATTCTCTTCTCAATATATATTTTTCAATGTTTATTTGATTGATTTTTGAGAAGGGCGAGACAGGAACATCAATCTGTCTCTGTATGTGCCCTGACCAGGGATTGAACCAGCAACCTCTGCACTTCCGGACGATGCTCTAACCAATGAAGATCTCCGGCCAGGGCTACACGGTTAATGTTTTGCCCTGTGTGACACAGCTCATAAGGAGAAGAACCAGGATTCAATCCTGGGTCCATCTAATCCCAAAGCCTGAACCTCCTGCAGAATGACCTGCCTAGCGTTGCTGGACAGGCTGACACTGGAAGTTGTGCAGTGCCCATCCTGGGCAGCTGGAATTGGCTGTCCTATACTTGTCCCAGTGAGCCCAGCTGAGATGGTGGGGTGGAACGATAAAGAACATTCCAGGAAGGCTGGGGATATATCACAAGCCAAGGCACGAAGATGGGAAGAAGCATGAAGCTTTGGGCTGGAAATCAGACCAATGGCGGGAGAGAATGTGCACTGGGAAACCCAGAGAGATATGAGGCTATAGCTGAAGTAAGTGATCTTGAATAACCGGCCCCCTGGGAATGTTCGCAACCTCTCCCCAGGTCCTCTAGCCCAGTGGTCCCCAACCTTTTTTGGGCCATGGACCGGTTTAATGTCAGAAAATATTTTCACGGACCAGCCTTTAGGGTGGGACGGATAAATGTATCACGTGACTGAGACAAGCATCAAGAGTGAGTCTTAGACGGATGTAACAGAGGGAATCTGGTCATTTATTTATTTTTTTTAATTTTAAATGATTTTATTTATTCATTTGAGAGAGGAGAGAGAGAGAGAGAGAAAGAGAGAGAGAGAGAGAGAAAGGAGACACAAGGGGAAAGGAACAGGAAGCATCAACTCCCATATGTGCCTTGACCCGGTAAGCCCAGGGTTTTGAACCTGCGACCTCAGCTTTTCAGTTCGACACTTTATCCACTGCGCTGCCCCGGGTCAGGCTGGTCACTTTTTAAAAATAAAACATTGTTCAGACTAAAATATAAATAAAACGGAAATAATGTAAGTTATTTATTCTTTCTCTGCGGACCGGTACCAAATGGCCCAGGGACCAGTACCAGTCCACGGCCCGAGGGTTGGGGACCACTGCTCTAACCAACCAAGCTATCCAGCTAGGACAAGGAAAATGCTCCTTGTTCAATTACCCTCTTTGGACACATAAGTCTGAATTCAGGATCAAGTGCAGTTTTTAATAGCCTTTAAAATTTTTTTTTAAATTGGTTTAAGAAAGAAAGAGAAAAGCATTGATTTGTTGATCCTCTCCTTTATGCATTCAGTGGTTGATTCTTGTGTTTCCTGATCAGAATCAAACCCACAACCTTAGCATATCAGAATGACTCTCTAATAAGGTGACCAATCGTCCTCCTTTAGGGAGGACAGTCTTCTTTTGTAAGTTCCGTCCTCCCTCAAAAAGTGTCCTCCTACATGTCCTCCTTTTTGATATTGGAAGACTAATCTGTAAATGTCCATATTCAATCGATGCTGAGTCGATCCATTGCATGTGATGTGACGTATTTGTATTTGACATGACAATTCGTCAAGGATCACTACAGTGCCGTGAGACACGATTAAGAGACACATGCGCTCCTCACTGGAGACCTTGAGAGAGCACGCGATATACCGAGCATGCAAATGGCTTTGTGTACTTCTTTCTGAAACACAACACGGCACATATGACATTGTAGACTCACGATTATTTCTTTCTCAGTGAATATTCAATCATAGACAGGCAAGCACAATTCACGTTTTATTAATTCATTATCTATTTAATAATTTGCAAATACGTATAATTTTATTTACAAGTATTTTCCCGAAATTCGAGTTTTAAAGTAGAAATCTAACCTCAAACTATATCTATTAATAACACACTTTGATTAAATAGTTGCATAGAACAGACTTTTTTAATTAGAAAATGATAAATACCCCCACTCCAAATTAGTGGTTTTGTTTGATATTTAGTTTTACTAAATGAGTACTTTTTCTTACAATTATTATTAAAAATTAATAGGCATGGAAGCATAATTGCAATATAAAATATTATAAATGTTTTTATTATGCATTTATCATATTATAGTATATTATTGTTGCAATGAATAAAATGTTTCTTTTATTTACAATATTGTTTTCTTCAATTTATTTTTGTCCTCCTTTTCATTGTAAAAAAGTTGGTCACCTTACTCTCTAACCAACTGAGCTACCCGGCCAGGGCCTAATAGGAGTCTTGGAAATATGACCTGGGCCCTGCAAGGAGGTCCAGAGGGTCCATGCCCCTCTTTCCTCTGCAGCCTGTCCTCTCCCCAGCACCTGCCGTGACCAGACCCAGCCTACCCACCTCAGTTCGCAAAAACACCTTGAACACACAGTCATGTGTAACCTGCTTTTACTGAGGGGTTTTGTGAGAATGAAGAAGTTAGAATCCATGTTAGGAAGCAACTTAAACTTGAGTGCCAGGCATTTCTGTTATAAAAGATCTTTTAATTAGAACATGGCCCCAAGCCTGACCGGGCGGTGGCGCAGTGGATACAGTGTCGGACTGGGATGCGGAAGACCCAGGTTCGAGACCCCGAGGTCGCCAGCTTGAGTGAGGGCTCATCTGGTTTGAGCAAAAGCTCACCAGCTTGAGCCCAAGGTCTCTGGCTCGAGCAAGGGGTTACTCGGTCTGCTGAAGGCCTGCGGTCAAGGCACATATGAGAAAGCAATCAATGAACAATTAAGGTGTTGCAATGGCAATGAAAAACTAATGATTGATGCTTCTCATCTCTCTCTGTTCCTGTCTGTCCCTGTCTATCCCTCTCTCTGACTCTGTAAAAAACAAACAAACAAACAAACTACAAGACTACAGCTGGTTACAGACTACAGCTGTGGCCCCAAGACTACAGCTGGTTACAAACTTAGGGCCCTAGGTTCAAGCCCCTCTGGTTCCAATCCAGCCACAATCATCAGTGGCAATGTTCTTTCTTGCTAAGCCTGGGGAAAACCTTCACAATCCTTCTCAACACAGCACTCCAGATTGCCACTACCACTGGGTCAGATTTATCACATGAGATAAAACCAGTAATCTAAACTTTAGACTCTAAATCAATACCTCATAGGGAGGGATCTTCAAGCTACAAACTATTTTGCATCCACCAAAATAACTGACAGTTTACAGAGGACCTTACGGAATAGATGACCAAATGAGCTATGACAAAGATTCCAAGATTTTAACAAGTCCCCAGGGGATTCCTCTTAGCTCACAAAAATAGCTGATACCCATCAGATGTCATCTGTCAACAACTAATTAACTTAATACACTAGATGACAGGCGAGCCCCACAGAGCAGTCTGAGCGCAGTTCTGCTGTCCCCTGTTCCTAGGACCAGCATCGGAGAATTTGAATGATTGTTTCATGTGCCGGGAGAGTTAAACAAACAAAGCCTTCACATCCATTTGTTCACACATCTGTCTTTGGCCAGGCCCTGGCGGAATCCAAAGAAACTCCCTTTATTTTTCTGAAGGGACAGTGCACTGCTCTGAATGTCTCTGTTATTATTATTGATCTCCCTGGGTTTCTTTATGGCCAGAAATAAGGAATCTAATTTGATTAGGGCTGATCTGGCTTCCCAGGCAAGACGAGTCAATACAACAGCTGAGAATCGTGCGGGCGCCAATTTGGTTAGAGTTGATGGAGCACATCCAGTGTTAGCAAGCCCCCCCCCCCCCCCCCCCCCCCCGCTTCAGGTGCCCCTTCCGGTTGTCAGCTGCCTCCATCCTTTTCCTGCTGGTCATGAAGTAACAAACAGAAGGCATTCCCGAGGCTTGGACATTCCGCATTTCCACCTGAGCCCCCACATCCCCGTCTCTCAGAAGTGCGAAGAGGTGGAGTCAGAATACTTGGGTTCAGACCCCAGCTCTAGGACGTGCTGTGGGCCGCTGGGCAAGCCCCTGCTCTGAGCTCAGCTCTCTCAGCTGTAAAGTGAGGAGACTAAACTGGCACCCCCGCAGGGCGCAGTGGCAGCCACCCTGCCTCATCTTTTGCCTCTCAAACACTCACGCTCTCCTTCAGCCTTATCAAGCCTCTTGCAGGTCCCTCCAGAGTGCCATAGCTCTTGCCCAGTGGCCTTCTAGCCCGAGTTATTCTCATAGCTGAACTCTCCTACCCTTTCTTCTTCACCTTTCAGGTCTCAGCTTGGGAGTCACCTCCTTCGGGAAGCTTTCTTTTCCCCTCCCACCCCACCCAGGCTGTGTCCAGGGCACTAGCTCTGGCCTCCACAGCCCCCGTGCTCCTCTCACAACGCTCATGTCTCTGTCTTACAATTGCCTGCCTCCCCACTAGACTGTGGACCCTGGGAAGACAGAGGCTTGGGGTCACTTTTGTCTCTATAGCCCCAGAATCAACCCAGAGCAGGCATCCAATGAATGAATAAACGAGTCTGTGATGACCAGTTACTGTTCTGGTTAATAATACTGGTATGTAACAAATCACCCTACTTATTACTGGCATACAACTACTTAATTAGGCTGAGATTCTGTGGGTCAGAAATTTAGCCAGGGCGTGCATGGTAGACATGGCTTTCCTCTGCTTCCTGTCACCTGTGGCCTGGGACATGAGGCTGGGAAATGGAGGTGTCACGACTCATACCTCTGGAGGTTAATGTGGGCTGCTGGTCGAACCCTGACCTGGGACTTTCACTAGACCACTTATGGGTGGCCTGTCCCTATGGTCTGGGCTTCCTCGCAGTGATTCCAGGGTAAGGACACTTCTGACATGGCAGTTCAGCACTCACAGCAGCCATTCTAGTGGAAGCCGTGTTGTCTTTCAAGGCACAGTCTCAAAAGCCACACAGTTACTGCCATTGCCCCTCAAAGATTGTACACACGTTTTTAGTTTTTTATTAATTGATTGTGTTTACATAGATTCTAGTGTCCCCCCAAATACATCCTCCCCTCCCCCGTGTTCCCCAGTACATCACATCACCCCCTGTCTCCCTCCCCCTTTCCCTCCAGGATTTGCTTTTCTGCTCTCGTCCCATCCTATCACCCTATCATCCCCTTTCCCTCTGTCCGCTTTCCTTCTGGATCCTTTGATCCCGCCTCTGTCTCTGTTCCGCTCCTCAGTTCATATTGTTTGTCGGATTCCTCATATGAGTGAGGTCATAAGATATTTTTCTTTCTCTGCCTGGCTTATTTCACTTAACACAATAGTTTCCAGGTCCATTCATGTTGTCGCAAAAAATAATATTTCCTTCTTTTTCATGGCCCCGTAGTATTCCATTGCACACACGTTTTTAAACTGTCCTAGTTTTCCTTCCAGCTTCTGCTTAGGACGTAGAAAGCTGGGAAGACCATCATAGACATTCCCCCCCCCCTTTTTTTGTTGAGAGAGAAACAGGAAGGGAAAGAGATGAGAAGCATCAACTTGTTGCATCACTTCAGTTGTTCATTGATTGTTTCTCATATGTTCCTTGACCAGGGGCTCCAGCTGAGCCAGTGACCCCTTGCTCAAGCCAGCAACCTTGGGCTTCAAGCCAGCGACCTTCGGGCTCAAGCCAGCGACCATGGGGTCATGTTGATGATCCCACGCTCAAGCCGGCGACCCTGCGCTCATGCTGGTGAGCCAGCGCTCAAGCCAGTGACCACAAAGCTTCGAACCTGGGACCTCAGCACCTCAGCATCCAGGTCAACACTCTATCCCAGGGGTCTCAAACTCGTGGCCCGCGGTGGCCCACAGACTAATCCACGGGCTTACTTAATTTTATCCAAAATATTTTGAACTTCGTGGATTAGTCTGCGGGCCCCACAAAATTGTTCTGCGGGCCGCATGCGGCTCACGGGCCGTGAGTTTGAGACCCCTGCTCTATCCATTGTGCCACCACTGGTCAGGCATCATATGCACCTTTACAACAAGAAGAAAAGAGACTACATGGCTGCAATTTTGTCGCTTTTCTTGAACCGACCAGAGAACTAAGATCACAGGGCAAAGAAATGGCCTGACATCTAAAGAAACACAGACACTTCCAAGGAAGATGGAACATGAGCCCTTGCTTACTTGGGGCAGATACGAGGTGCTATACAAACTAAGAATTCAAGTAAAAGTAAGAATTCAAGTAACTTTTTTTTCTTTTTTTTTTTTAATGTATTTTTCCGAAGTTGGAAACAGGGAGGCAGTCAAACAGACTCCCGCATGTGCCAGACAGGGATCCACCCGGCACGCCCACCAGGGGGCGATGCTCTGCCCATCTGGGGCGTCGCTCTGCCACAATCAGAGCCATTCTAGCGCCTGGGGCAGAGGCCACAGAGCCATCCTCAGTGCCCGGGCAAACTTTGCTACAATGGAGCCTTGGCTGCGGGAGGGGAAGAGAGAGACAGAGAGGAAGGAGAGGGGCAGGGGTGGAGAAGCAGATGGGCGCTTCTCCTGTGTGCCCTGGCTGGGAATCGAACCCAGGACTCCTGCACGCCAAGCCGACGCTCTACCACTGAGCCAACCGACCAGGGCCTCAAGTAACATTTTTAACAAGCTGCCAGGGCCAATTGTGGGCTGGTACAGGGGTATGGATCCCCTGGGAGCAGCAGACACATGGGAAATTTACACCCATCCGCAAGCCCTTCTCCTCAGACTGCTCGGGAGGGGGCTGTGGGGAAGAATTGGGGTGGGGTGAGAGATCAGAGAAAGCCTGCCTTGTGGTGCAGGCTAGAGGGGGAGAGCAGTAGGAAAAAAAGCCGTAAGACATTGGGAACAGGACAGTAAATCCTGCCACCCTCAGTTCTCACATAAAGAGAACAGAAAAATATCACCTGACCTGTGGTGGAGCAGTGCATAAAACATCAACCTGGAATGTTTGTTTGTTTGTTTTGGGAGGGTTTTTTTTTATTTCTTGTGTTTACATAGATTCAAGTGTCCCATCGAATATCTCTTCCTCTCCCCCCACCCCTGAACCTATAACTCTGAGGTCGCCGGTTCGGAACCCTGGACTTGCCTGGTCAAAGCACATACAACAAGCAACCAATGAACAGCTCGAGTGAAGCAACTATGAGTTGATTCTTCTCACTCCCCCACCAGTTTCTCTCTCTCCTCTCTCTGTAAAATCAATAAATAATATCTTTAAAAAATATATATCTACAGAAAACAATTTTACAACCTTTTTTGCTGTTATAGGAAAGAAATGAGCCTGGGCAGGGCTGCTTTGGCTCACTGGAGAGTCAGAGAAAACGGGTCTGGAGGAAGGTTCAGAGGCTTAGCCTGGGACTGCTCTCCCGGTTGCAAGTTTCACGGGAACCCTCAGTTTAGGTGATGCACCCTGGAGAGGGAAGAAAGGCATGGTGTGCTCCCAGGAGGGAAGGCGTGCCCTGGGTCTTTCATCTTGAGGGTTTTGAAGGCAGGGAGGTTAGCCTGACCTACACGTGGTGCAGTGGATAAAGCGTTGACCTGAAACACTGAGGTCGCTAGTTCGAAACCCTGGCTTCCCTGATCAAGGCATATATGTGGGAGTTGATGCTTCCTGCTCCTCCCTCATTCTCTCTCTCTCTCTCTTCTGTCTAAAATGAATAAATTAAAAAAATTTTTTTTAAATAATAAAGGCAGGGAGGTTAGGGGAGGTCTTAGGAGAGGATCTCCATAGAATATTCACCAGCTTTATGCTAATGTACCAAAATGAGATTTATTCCCCTGACTTCATCCATCCTTGTGTGTGATTGGCACAAATAGCATTCTTGCATTTCTGCTATCTACATCCCTGAGTAGGGTGATTTAAACCATTTACCCTCTGGTTGGGGAGGAAAAGTATAAACCATTTACTCTAAGTGTCCTTGGTCAGGGAAGAGAGGATTTTGCAATTTACTACATGGCTGTAAACTGCTTGGCCATTTAACTGTCTCAGTTTCCCTATTTCACTCGGCCTGGCTTACCGGCCTGTCTCAATGGCATCAGGTCCCGTACAGTAAGCGCTCAGCCCCACAGACTAGCCTCATTACGGACATCAATCTTAAGTTCAGGTTGTTGCCTGTGTTTTTGAACAACCAACTGTAAATCAGAAGTTCCCACAACTCCCTCCTCGGGTTTGATTAATTTGCTAGAGCTGCTCAGAAAAACATTTGCTTACATTTTTTTTTTTTTTAACAGAGACAGAGAAAGAGTCAGAGAGAGGGACAGATAGGGACAGAGAGACAGGAACGGAGAGAGATGAGAAGCATCAATCATTAGTTTTTCATTGCGACACCTTAGTTGTTCATTGATTGCTTTCTCATATGTGCCTTGACCAGGGGGCTACAGCAGACCATGAGGCTACAGCTGGCTCAAGCCAGCGCCCTTGGGTCCAAGCTGTGAGCTTTGCTCAAACCAGATGAGCCCGCACTCAAGCTGGCAACCTCGGGGTCTCAAACCTGGGTCCTCTGCATCCCAGTCCGATGCTCTATCCACTGCGCCACCGCCTGGTAGGCCATTTTTTATTATTATTATTATTTATTCATTTTAGAGAGGAGAGGGAGAGGCAGAGAGAGAGGAGAGACAGAGAGAGAGAAGGGGGGGAGGAGCTGGAAGCATCAACTCCCATATGTGCCTTGACCAGGCAAGCCCAGGGTTTCGAACTGGCGACCTCAGCATTTCCAGGTCGACGCTTTATCCACTGCGCCACCACAGGTCAGGCAGGCCATTTTTTTTTTTTTTTTTGACAGAGACAGAAAGAGGGACAGTGAGGGACACAGACAGGAAGGAAGAGAGATGAGAAGCATAAATTCTTCATTGCGGCACCTTAGTTGTTCATTGATTGCTTTCTCATATGTGCCTTGACCGTGGGGCTACAGCAGAGAGAGTGACCCCTTGCTCAAGCCAGCGACCTTGTTTTCAAGCTGGTGAGCTTTGCTCAAACCAGATGAGCTCGCGCTCAAGCCGGCAACCTCGGGGTTTCGAACCTGGGTCCTCTGCGTCCCAGTCTAACACTCTATCCACTGCATTGACTCAAGGTTGCAGGCTTGTTTCCCAATTGGGGCACGTACAAGAATCAACCAATGAATGCATAATAAGGGGAACAACAAATCGATGTTTCTCTCTCTCTCTAAAATCAATCTATAAAAAAAAATTTTTTTTTTAAGTTTTCATAGAGCTTAACTTCCAGCCCCACCCCCCCCACCCCCCCAGGAATGGGTGGGTAAAACTGCAAGTTCCAAGCCTCTAATCACTTGGTGTTCCTGGTGATCAGTCCCATCCTACCAGGCTTCCCAAAAAGTCACCTCATTCACATAATAAACTCAGGTGTGGCTGAAAGGGGCTTGTTATATCTAACAGAAGACATCTTTATAGCTCTATCACTTAGAAAATTCCAAGAGTTTTAGGCATGAAATGAAGACCAAATATCTGTTTTTACTATAAATCACAATATCACAATAATCCACTCTGAAAAGTCGAACAGCAAGTGTAGTGAGTACAGAGGATGAGGAACGAGCTGAGGGCTGCGCCTGTTGTCTATGATGCGGGCAGTCGGGAGCCATGGAAGGGTCCAAAGGGGGGAAGGAGGTGTGTGGCATGACCAGACTTGTCACTGGTCAGTAAAGGGTGGTTTACAGGGGCTGGGACAGCAGCTTGAGAAGAGAGGTGTGAGCAATCAAAGCAAAGTGCATGGTCACTGATTGAGGGCGGGTCAAGCAGAGCTGGAGCAGTAGAGGGACGCTCAGAGCGGGGTGGGCTGGGGAGTAACAGGTGACAGGAAGACCAGCTAAGGAAGCTTCCACTATGGAGAGCTCAGAGGGGGGTGGATGTCAAACCCAGAGTCCCCCCCCCCCCAGCCAGGCTAGCCCCTGATAAACCTCCACTCCCTCGCCAGTGGCCAGCCACTATCCTTCCCGTGTGCAGCCTCCTAATTGCTGAGAGATGAAGTGACCGGGTCGCTCTCTTGTCATGGCTGACAAATGCCCGTCTGAGCAAGAGCCAGGGGACACAGAGGACAGGACAGATGGGGTCCTGTTCAGCTTCTCTGCTCCCAGATCCCCAGGCCCTGCTGCCCTTGTGGACTTTGGGAACAAACAAAACCCCCGTGCTTAATGAGGCCGCCCAGTCATCCATCACACCAGGCCAGTGCACTGTGACAAGGGAAACCCGGCAGCCGAGGTCCCAGCCAGGATCCGAGTCAGAACTGGCTGAGAGCTCAGCAGAAAGAACACAGAGTCAGTGCAGTTTAATCCACAGTGTGAGTCATCATACCTCTCTGAGCTGAAATTTCATCACCTAAATGAATGTCACTCTGTGTGGCAGATGTTACAGGTTAGCAGCTTCATACCCACTTGCTCTACTACCTTACTAAGAGAACAGCAATTATTTCATGGTGGGAAAGAAAGGGATCACCAGAAAACTCACTCCTCCAGTTTCTCCTGCAGTGCGGGACCTGGTTCTGGACAATGGGATAAGACTAAAGCCGTGGGGGGATTTCACAGATGGGACGGATGCCTGGAAGTGCCACAAGGAGGTCAACGCCATCCCCTGAGAGTAGCAGAATAAGAAAAGCAAAGGTGTCCGAGTCTCTGGCAGGATCATGGGGCCACCACGCCAGCCTGGGCTGTTATACCTAGACTTCCATTTGGAAAGGGCTGGGGTTTTAATGACTCTGTGAGGATGGGAGATGAAGCTGGGAGCTGGAACTAGGCTCCCTAGACAGAGCAAGCATTGGAAATGAGCTGTTTCTTTCCTGAATGGAAACTTGATTAAAAAACAACAACAAAAAACACCCTGCCAATAACCCTGGACTGTAACCTAGAAATGAGTTTTCTGCCCTGGACCATGGAAGAAAAAACACTATCCAAGATAAATAAGAATTAAAATAAACTCAGTAGATGGGTTTGACAGTAGTCTAAACATAGCGGTGACCTAGAAAACCTATCTGGGCCTGACCTGTGGTGGCGCAGTGGATAAAGCATCGACCTGGAAATGCTGAGGTCGCCGGTTCGAAACCCTGGGCTTGCCTGGTCAAGGCACATATGGGAGTTGATGCTTGCTGCTCCTCCCCCAGTCTCTCTCTCCTCTTTCTGTCTCTCTCTCTCTCCTCTCTAAAATGAATAAATAAAATTTAAAAAAAAAAGATGAGCATCTTTTCATATATTAAAAAAAATATTGAAAAAAAAAAGAAAGAAAATCTATCTGAAGCCACTGTCCAGAATATAACACACAGAGAGATAAAGAGATGTGAACTAAAAAAGAGAAGCTAAGATGGAGGATGAGATGAGACAATACATCTTCCATCTAACAGGAACTCCACTAAGAGACAATAGAGAATCATGGGAAAGACAATATATGAAAATATAATATATAAGCATTTCCAAAATTAAAGAATGATCTGAGTCCTCACGGAGTTCAATGTGGAATAAATAAGCAAATCCACACTTCATGCCAGTGAACAACATTAAGAATAAAAGAAAAATCTTTAAAGAAGCCGGGGGGTGGGGGGAGAAGAAGATGCCCTTCAAAGAATCAACAATTAGACAATTAAACAAAAACAGTTCTAATTAGCATAAAATAGGAGCCAGAAAAGTCTGGAATAATATTTTTAAACACAGTGAAAAAAATTCTTGTTAGCTAGAGTTCTATAGCTAGCTAAACTGTTATTGGGGAGTGAAACTAAAGATGCTTTCAGGCATGCAAGATTAAGAAAGGTCGCCCTGGCCAGTTGGCTCAGTGGTAGAGCGTCGGCCTGGCGTGCAGAAGTCCCGGGTTCAATTCCCGGCCAGGGCACACAGGAGAGGCGTCCATCTGCTTCTCCACCCCTTCCCCTCTCCTTCCTCTCTGTCTCTCTCTTCCCCTCCCACAGCCGAAGCTCCACTGGAGCAAAGATGGCCTGGGCGCTAGGGATGGCTCCTTGGCCTCTGCCCCAGGCGCTAGAATGGCTCTGACGCAACAGAGTGACGCCCCAAAGAGGCAGAGCATTGCCCCCTGGTGGGTGTGCCGGGTGGATCCCGGTCGGGCGCATGCGGGAGTCTGTCTCTCCCCATTTCCAGCTTCAGAAAAATACAAAAAAAAAAAGAAAAAAAAAGAAAGGTCACAACTGCCTGACCGGGCAGTGGCGCAGTGGATAGAGTGTTGGACTGGGATGTGGAGGACCCAGGTTCGAGACCCCGATGTTGCAAGCTTGAGCGTGGGCTCATCTGGTTTGAGCAAAAGCTCACCAGCTTGGATCCAAGGTCACTGGCTCAAGCAAGGGGTTACTCAGTCTGCTGAAGGCCCGCGGTCAAGGCACATATAAGAAAGCAATCAATGAACAACTAAGGTGTCGCAACAAAAAACTAATAATTGATGCTTCTCATCTCTCTCTGTTCCTGTCTGTCTGTCCCTTTCTATCCCTCTCATGTCTCTGTAAAAAATAAAAAGAAAGGTCACTACACATTGGCTTTCACTGAAAGTATTTTATGTATATAATATGGGTGCATGTGGATATATGTGTGTGTGTATATATACATATATATACATAGATATACATACATATATATTTTTTTAAGTGAGAGGAGTGGAGATAATGAGAGAGACTCCCACATGTACCCTGACTGGGGTTCACCCAGTAACCCCCATGTTGGGGTGATGCTTGAATCAACCAAGCTATCCTGAGCACTCAAGGCTAACACTTGAACCACTGAGCCAACTGGCCAGGGCCACTGCAAGTATTATGAAAGGGTGCACTTAAACCAGAAGGAAAATGAACTCACAAGGAAGAAATGGAATGCAAGTTGCAGTGGTCAACAAGGGTTGGTAAAGGATGATGGCAAATCTAAGTTTTCATAAAAAAAATAACACTGCCTGACCTGTGGGGGCACAGTGGATAGAGTGTCAGTTTGGAATGCTGAGGTCACTAGTTCAAATCCCTGGGCTTGCCCTGGCAAGGCACATACGGGAAGCAACTACTACGAGTTGATGCTTCCTGTTCCTCCCTTCCCCTTTCCTCTCTCTCTCTAAATAAATTTTAAAATAATACTAAAAAATTCAAGTTTTATTTTAAAAAAAAAACCACACACACACACACAAAGAAAACGGCCAGGTTTTATAAATAAGGTGGAACCAAAATACTAAATAATAACAAAGGAGCTAGGACAAAGACACTCAGAAGGACAGCAATGCATTCTGAGATTTTTTTAACCAACTTTAGATTTTGTTAGAAATCTATGAAGTTAAACAAGTTTGAAATTCAAGTGTAGCCTCTAAAATAACATGTTTAAATTGATTAAAAATTAAAGATGGCCACAAATTCTTTATCACTCCTCTCATTACAAGATGGAGTCTATTTTTCCACCCCTTGAATCTGGGATGGTCTGATGATCTGTTCTGTCCAAAGAATGCAGAAGCTGCGTAACTTTCAAGGCTGGTCCTTAAGATATATCTAGAGCTATTAAGACATTCCTTCTTGAAATCCAGCCACTGTGCTATGAGGAAGTCCCAGCAGCAAAAATGTAGAAAGGCTCAGTGGAGAAGAACCAAGGCCCCCCACCAGCAGCCCTAACGAAGCTGCCAGCTAGCGGCCAGCACAAAGTGCTAGTCATAGTAACGAGGCTTTTCAGGGCACTTTAGCTGTTCCACGGCCCCAGTCACCTGAAGCAGAAGAATTAATAGTAACTGCTATTTAATCTGGTGGGATTTAAGATTTGTTATGTTGCAAAAAACACCTGACAGAATAAAAGTATTTATAACTACCAAGCAAATAGATGAAAGTAGCTAAAGAAATCTTGCCCTGGCCGGATAGCTTGGTTGGTTCAAGGATTGTCCTGATACACAAAGGTTGCTGGTTCAATCCCTGGTCAGGGCACATACAGAGAAGCAGATTGATATTTCTGTCTGTCTCTTGCTCTCTCCCTTCCTCAACGCAATTCAACCTGCAGATGATGTATTATAGAATTGTACAACTGGAACCTATATAATTTTATTTTATTTTTCTTTAGGTAACCAATTAGGATCTGTATCTTTAATAAACATCTGGAGAACACTAGCAGCATAGATTACTATATGCCATATTGTCCCAGAGGCATACTGGAACCTATATAATTTTATTAATCAAAGTCACCCCAATATACTCAATAAAATTTAAAAAGAAAACTTAATCATAAAGGAAGCTCTAAAGCAGGCGTCCCCAAACTAGGGCCCACGGACCGCATGCAGCCCCCTGAGGCCATTTATCCCCCCCCCCCCCCGCCGCACTTCCGGAAGGGCCACCTCTTTCATTGGTGGTCAGTGAGAGGAGCACTGTATGTGGCGGCCCTCCAACGGTCTGAGGGACAGTGACCTGGCCCTCTGTGTAAAAAGTTTGGGGACCCCTGCTCTAAAGAAAGGACACGGAGAACCTTCTCGCTGCCCCATACTACCTCTCATAAAAGCCCTTTTTGGAAAAGCAAGGAAGATTTGGGGTTTACTATGATTTGGTCCCGATCTTCTGCATCCCGGTTTGCAGAGGCAAAGCCTGGCTGTCGGGATGGCATCTGAGGAGTGAGCGTGTTTGTGTCCTTTCTCTGCCACTCTCTGGGCTCCCGGCCCGACAGCAAAGCTGCAGAAACCCTCTCTGGCTTAATTAAAAAATAAAATCGAGGGGAAAAAAAGAAAACTTTTTATTACACTTTCCTAATGATGGAAAATAGTTTCAGGCATAAAAAAAATAAAGCATTCAGCTGGCTACTTCCCAGGCGTCAAAAATTAATACCCACTACATTTTATTCTGAGGAATTAATGAAAAATTTTACGTGGTAGCGTAAAATGTAGGGGACAAGATGAAGGACACGATTCTTCATTGAAGAGCTCACTCCCTTGCTTGCAGCAAAGACAGTGGTTTGACTACCTGCTCTGACCTGCAGCTGTAGGCTCACAGGAGCTAAAGCAGGTTCTGGGGGACCCGGAGATATAGATGTGGGGGGGAACTGGGTGCCGCCTCTGTGGGAAGGTTCTAAAGCCCCCACTGCACGCACTTTCGAGTCCTGTCCCTGTTCTGCCTTCCAGTGCCACTCACCTTCCCTCCCCGAGTGATGGCTGACGGTGAGAACAGCCAACCCAGGGGTGGTGGGCTTGGGTTCTACTCCCCTGTACAGTCATGGGCCTGCTGACTGGTTCGTCTTGTTCTTTATTTGAAATGTTCCTGGCCCTGGCCGGTTTGCTCAGTGGTAGAGCGTCGGCCTGGCGTGCAGAGGTCCCGGGTTCAATTCCCAGCCAGGGCACACAGGAGAAGCGCCCATCTGCTTCTCCACCCCTCCCCTTTTCCTTCCTCTCTGTCTCTCTCTTCCCCTCCCACAGCCAAGGCTCCATTGGAGCAAAGATGGCCCGGGCGCTGGGGATGCCTCCTTGGCCTCTGCCCCAGGCGCTAGAGTGGCTCTGGTCGCGACAGAGCGACGCCCCGGAGGGGCAGAGCGTCGGCCCCTGGTGGGCGTGCCGGGTGGATCCCGGTCGGGCTGGCGCATGCGGGAGTCTGTCTGACTGTCTCTCCCCGTTTCCAGCTTCAGAAAAATACAAAAAAATAATAATAATAATAATAAAAATAAATAAATAAAAATAAAAAAGAAATGTTCCTAAATCCAAATTTTAAATGTTTAAATATATTTATTTTAAAAATAAATATTTCGCCTGACCTGTGGTGACGCAGTGGATCAAACGTCAACCTGGAACGCTGAGGTCGCAGTTCAAAGCCCTGCACTTGTCTGGTCAAGGCACATATGGGAGTTGATGCTTCCTGCTCCTCCTCGCTCCCTCTCTCTCTCCTCTCTAAAATGAATAAAGTAAAATAATAAAAAATTTATTTAGAAAATTAAATTTAATTGGTTGACATTGATCAGTAACCGTACATAGGTTTCAGGTGAACATCTCTACAGCATTTGAACTGTTGATTATGTTGTGTGCCCATCACCCAAAGTCAGATCATTTTCTGTCACCATATATTTGACCCTCTTTACTCCCTTCCCCTAACCCCTTCCACCACAACCTCCTCCCCTGATAACCACTTCACTTTTATCTATGTCCATGAGTCTCCATTTTATATCCCACCTATGCGTGAAATCGTATAGTTCTTCGCTTTTTCTGACTTATTTGCTTATTTTACTCGGTATAATGTTCTCAAGGTCCATTCATGTTGTCATAAATGGCAATTATGTTCTCATTTCTTCTTTATTTATTTATTTATTTATTTATTTTTTACTTTATTTATTCATTTTTAGAGAGGAGAGAGAGACAGAGAGGGAGAGAGAGACAGAGAGAGAGAAGTGGGGAGGAGCTGGAAGCATCAACTCCCATATGTGCCTTGACCAAGCAAGCCCAGGGTTTCGAACCGGCGACCTCAGCATTTCCAGGTCGACGCTTTATCCACTGCGCCACCACAGGCCAGGCTTTTTTTTTTTTTTTTGTATTTTTCTGAAGCTGGAAACGGGGAGGCAGTCAGACAGACTCCCCGCATGCGCCCGACTGGGATCCACCCGGCACACCCACCAGGGGGCGATGTTCTGCCCATCTAGGCCGTCGCTCTGTCGCGACCAGAGCCACTCTAGCACCTGGGGCAGAGGCCAAGGAGCCATTCCCAGCGCCCGGGCCATCTTTTGCTCCAATGGAGCCTTGGCTGCGGGAGGGGAAGAGAGAGACAGAGAAGAAGGAGAGGGGGAGGGGTGGAGAAGCAGATGGGCGCTTCTCCTGTGTGCCCTGGCCGGGAATCGAACCCGGGACTTCCGCACGCCAGGCCGACGCTCTACCACTGAGCCAACCGGCCAGGGCCTATGTCCTCATTTCTTATGGCTGGCGTGAGCTTTCTAAACACAGCATCCAGTCTGGCCCCTCCCACTGCCCCACCCTTCCCAGGTCTGAGGGCTTCAGGACAGCATCTGCAGGCCACTCCTGGCATCAACACCCTCCAGCACCCGCCCCATGGGTGTCTCCAGCCGAACCACTCACCATTCAGAGCCTGAAGCTTTATTAGGCTCTGGTACAACCAAACTGTACAGGAGCCCTGCTCATCCCAGCTATTTCCTGCCACCACACCTTTGCCCATGTTGTGCCCTCTTCCTGGTATGCCCTTCCCTCTCTTAATTTCTCAGCCTGTTTTCCTGTCCCCAACACTCACACCTTCCCCATCTCTAAACCCTTTACATATGGCCTCTGTCCCTCCTTCTAGCCTGGTTCAACCAATCAGCAACTCTGTTCAAAACCATGGGATGCACACCTAATGTGTGCCAGGTACACAGCACTAAGTTAGGCTGTGTCCCTGCCCTTGAAGAGTGAAAAAGACGGATAAACACAGATAATTAAAATCGTATTGATGCCTGACCTGTGCTGGCACAGTAGATTAAAGCATCAACCTGAAACACTGAGGTCACCAGTTCAAAACCCTGGGCTTGACCAGTCAGGGCACATGAGAGATTGACCAGAGATTGCCCATATGAGAGCTTCATGCTCCTCCCATCTTCTCTTTCTCTATAATATGAATAAATAAAAAATCTAAATATATATATATATATTAAAAAAATAAAATAAAAATAAAATCATTTTGATGATGCTGGGATGAAGGACTCATATGGGATTAGATTCCAGAAGAAACTCTAACACGCCAGAGACACTAGGGAAGGCTTCCTGGGGGGAGGGCAAGCTTTGAGTCACACCTAGAAGAAGAGGAGGTACTCAGCTGTCGATAAGGAAGGGAGAGAAGCCTGACCAGGCGGTGGCGCAGTGGATAGAGCGTCGTACTGGGATGCAGAGGACCCAGGTTTGAGACCCCAAGGTCACCAGCCTGAGCAAGGCTCACCAGCTTGAACCCAAGGTCGCTGGCTCCAGCAAGGGGTTACTCAGTCTGCTGAAGGCCCGTGGTCAAGGCACATATGAGAAAGCAATCAATGAACAACTAAGGTGTTGCAATGCACAATGAAAAACTAATGATTGAAGCTTCTCATCTCCTTTCGTTCCTGTCTGTCCGTCCCTGTCTATCCCTCTCTCTGACTCCCTCTCTGTCTCTGTAAAAAATAAATAAATAAATAAAATTAAAAAAAAAAAAAAAAAAAAAAGGAAGGGAGAGAAGAGAACACAGCCTCCACAAAGGCTGGGGGGCACTTTCCCCAAGGGCCTAGCCCAGCCTCTGGAACTGTCTTCCCAGTGGCTTCCTTGACATCTATCTGAGCTGGGAACATTTCCAGTTTTTCAGAGCACTGCCCAGAGGGCTCTCTATGAGGATGAAGATTTATTTAGCTGGTTGTAAAATGAAAGTCAGGCTGGGGTTGGGCAGAAAGCAGAAAGAAGGCATAATAAAGACACAGGCAGAAGATGACCATCATCCAGCCCTAGGGACCCTGAGCCAGTAGCTCCTATCAACTCAGTGTTCCTCCAACAGAGGTCCCTCCCACAAACACACAGTAGCTCCTATCAACTCAGTGTTCCTCCAACAAAGGTCCCTCCCACAAACACACAGTGAGTTCCTGCTGTTTATGAGCCCAGTGCCAGGTGCTGGGATACAACCATGAACAAGGTGACAAAGGCCTTGCTGTCAGCCGGAGATGTACACACCCCAGGCGGACGGCTGGGGGATCTGAGGCTGAACTGGCAGGAAGCCTGAGGGTAGAGAGCCCAGAGAAGGCGGCTGACGCAGCCTGGCTGGCGTGTGGGGAGGGTGGGGGCGTGGAAGAGGCCAGAGACAGCTTCCAGGAGAAGAGGGCCAGACAGAAAGTGTGTATGGAGGTGTTCCTCAGCCAGGCACTGTGCCCCTGGGTGGGAACAGGTCAGCGGTCCTTGGGGTCCTGGCAATGGCATGCAGCCCCGCGAGTCTGCCTCCTCTCCCCCAGCCCCTCCCCCCCAGCCCCTCCCCCAGATGCCCATCCCAGACCTCCTCCTGCTCGAGCTCTTGTCACAGCAGACAGCTCTTGTCAGCCTCCCCCTCCTCTGGGGTCCCTTCCCTGCTCACCAATACCTTGTCCAGTGCACAGAGGCGGGGAAACTGCCGAATCAGACCGCCCAATGTGGCATGAAAAGACCGTGTGTCCTTCCAGTGGGCCCCATCTCTGCCACTTCTCCTTGGGGTGACCCCCTCTCCTCTCCCACAGGGAGAGGACAATCAACCCCATCCTGCCCCCAGGGCCAACAACTTCCAAGCCAATAGTTTCCTGTCTCTCCCATTGCTTTTCCTTAAAATTCTTTTTCTTATTTATTGATTTGATAGAAGAAAGAGAAGAAGAGAGAGAAAGAGAGAAACATTGATTTGTGTTTCACTTACTTACACATTCATTGGTTAATTTTTGCATGTGCCCTGACCAGGGATTGAACCTGCAACCTTGGCATATCAGGGCGATGCTCTAACCAACTGAGCTACCTGAGAAGGCCTCTCATTGCTTTTCTGCTTTATAGAAACAAGACAAAGGGTTAAGGGAGGGTGCAATTGAGATAACAGAACTTGCAAGACTGTCCTTAATAAGCCCTGAAAGGTGTATCTGGCCCCAATTTTGGCTGCACTCCTCAGAACGTGGGGTATTTGATGCCTTTGCCTATAGCTTTGACCTCAGTCACCCCTGCTAGGGTTATAGGAAACTGTTCCATGTCTCATACTGGTACCATGTGCAAAAATGTTCATCGGTCCATCATCAGCAATTGTGAAAACCTGGAAACCACCTTAGTTCCTAACTAAGTAGGGGAGGGTTTGAAACTCCACAAGAACAGGGACATCTGACTCATTCATGGCTATATCCCTAGTGCCTAATGTGGTTCCTGACACATAGTAGGTACTCAGTAAACATTTGTGGGATGAAGGAAGCGGGGAAAGGAGAAAAGGAAAGAGAGAGGGAAGGAAAAAAAGAATCAACTTTGAAAGGATCTTCTAGAATCCCAGAAAGCAAATCTTCTCCCCTTCAAGCTGAAGAAGATGCATTGTGGGGAGGAGGCTGCTATTGTTCATTTTTAAAACTTCCATCAAATGACTCCCAAATTCAATTCCCCCTTGAATGTTGTTTCTTTTTCATTTTCATCATTCCCCATCTTTTTAACACTCGCTGTTGAATTTCCCGTTTGGAGCGGTTGATTGAATTGTGGCTCTGGGGACTTGGCAACAGACACTTCAGACACTTAAGAGTTCCAATCACGCAGACACCACCCCAGCCCCCCTTAGCTCAAGGAACCGTTTCTTATGAGAGCCGATTATATTTTTACAGCCTAGAATGCCACACTCTAAAACACGGACTATAAAAATCAAAATTCTCCGTGACTAATGTACGTTCAATGAAAATATAAAATGCCTAGTTAATGGGAGAAGGCTGATTGGAAAATTCCACAAGCAGGTAAAGTTCCTTGGCTGTTGTCATATGAGGCAAAACGCTGGGAGCTCACCATCCAGGGGCCAGACCATCTAATTCCTCAGGTCCCCGTGGGCTCCCCTGGTCCTGTGCAGGGAGTGGCCGCCGCGGGAGGCAGGCACCAATGTCGATTAAGCACCTCCTGTGTGCCAGGCACTGAGCTCGTAGCATCCTGAGAACAACTCTGTAAGCTGAAAGTTATTCTCACCCATTTGCAGAGGGGGCCTCCTGTGGGGTCTCGAAGGATGAAGAAGAGTTAGCAGGGAAAAGAGGAGGGCCCTGGAAAGGAATTACATGAAGAGGAAACAGTATACACAAAGGCAAGAAGCAGTAAGTAGAATAAGGCCCTATCTGGGTAGCTCAGTTGTTTAGAGCAACACCTGATACACGGAGGTTGAGGATTCTACCTCCAGTCAGGGCACATACAAGAATCAACTAATGAATGCATAAACAAACCGATGTGGGTTTTTTTTCTCTTACTCTCTCCCTTCTTCTCCCTCTAAAATCAATCAATAAACAAAACCTAAACAAGCAGAATAAAAGCAGATTGGTATTACTATCGCTTAAAGTGTCAGCTAGTTGGGGGAATGGACAGGAGTCAAGTCACACAGAGCTTTGTGGACCTTGCTGGGTGGGGAAGCGAGCAGGAGGCAAATGACAGAGCTGGGAAATGCCAAAGTGCCCTGTCACAGCCATCTGGGCAGGAGACCTGGGACCTGGAGAGATATACCGTGGAGATGAAGTCAGCAGGACATGGTGACTGAGTAGGTGCCCATAGGGGATGAGGTGGGGAGGGCACCCAAGGATGACATCCAGATTCCATTCTCCAGCACTGATGGTGGGGCTGCTCTGCCTCGGGGAGGCACAGGTCAGGGCCAAGATGCTACATCGTAATGCGCACATGCTGGGCTCACGATGCTCACAAGATCTAAGACCAGATGAGAGGGCTTGGCTCAAGAGCAGGTCCGGGCTCAACTTAGAGGCACAGCTCTTGGTTGTCAGCTGGTGACGATTCCTGAGGCCACAGAGCAAAGGGGTTCACCTTGCAGAGTGTGGGTGGGAGCCTACAGACAAGCAGCTATGGCTTCATCTGCCCACATGCAAGTTTCCTTGGGCCTGCACAGCGTTTTTAAAATCTCTGGGCCAGGCCTCATGCGGGGAAGAGCACTGTCCAGCCATGCTGATTCTGATCTTCTTCCTCCTCCTCCTCTTTCTCCTCCTCCCCCTCCCCCTCTTCCAAGTACAGTTTGGCGCTTCTCACCTCTCTCCTCCCTCTCTACCTCCCTTTTTGTCTTGGTCTCTCTCTGTCACTGCCTCTTTCAAAAAAGAAAGAGAGAGAGAGAGAAAAGAGGGACACAGAGGACAGAGAGAAAGATCAGTCAGGGAGGGTGACATGGGGGGTTGCCAGAGAACAGACTTTTAAGAAGAGTGTGATGAGCAATATCTAATGCTGACAGGAAGTTGAGTCACACAGGAATGCAGGGCTTATGACACGCAAGTGCACACAAGGCCACATATGCATCCACACACAAAGAAGAGTGCACGTGCACACAGATGAGTGTGCGCACACGCATACACAGGAACGTGTGTGCAGGTCCACCTACACTCATGTGCACATACCGCTGCACACACTGAGACATAGAATACAATAAAGGGTTGTGCACATGTGAGCATGCATGTGAACACACACGTACAGGCAGGCGCATACAGGCACACAGGCACACGTGTGTTCACAGAGCCGTCTGAATCTGTGTATGCGCCCAGGGATCCGCCATGCTCATACCTAATGAAGCCCTGCCAGTTCCAAACCAGCAACTCGTAACTAAATAAATATGATAAACAACGCCCCTCCAGATGGCTCCACACGCACACCCACTCCTGCTCGGAGAGATGGCACATTCCATTGCCAATAAATCCTCCTGTCTGAAAACATTTGCCTTCTTAATTGGCCTGTTTACGGGTAAAATATGTTTCTGGGTAGAGCTCCGCCAGAATGGAATGTCGAGATGCCTGCCCACCCGGGGCTCAGCCCAGATAGGACTCGGGCACCGGGGAGGTCCAGCGTGACACACTCAGAGAGACAAGACCCAAAGGGGGAACATCTCAGGACTGCCAGGGCAGGCTCCCCCAGTGGCTTTTTCTTTCCTGCCCCTCCACTTTTTTCCTTGGGTTTACACTCTGCAAGCAGCACAGTCTAAGGTCCTTAGGCCAGTCCTCTGCTTTTCACTTCCATTTCTCTGGCAGTGCAAGCCTATATGATAAACCCTGTAGTGGGCTGAGGATATGTCCACACCCAAATCCCCGGAACCTGTGAATGTGACCTTATTTGAAAAAAGGGGCTTTGAAAATAAAATAAAGGACCTTAAGATGCTATCATCTTGGATTACCTAGGTGGGCCCTAAATTTAACGATAAGTATCCTTATAAGACATACACAGAGAAGGTGACATGAAGGCAGAGCGGGGATTAGAGGCTACAAGCCAGGAAATGCCAAGGCGTGCTGGCAAAGAAGGCAAGGAAGCATTGTCCCTCAGAGGCCGGCTGACATCTAGATTTTGGACTTCTGGCCTGAACTGTGTGACAGAATAAACTTCTGTTGTTTGCAGCCACTCCGGTAAACGGCTGCAGCAGCCTCAGGAAGCTAGTACCTTCTCTCGTTTATGTGGGGGAGTGACTGCACAGAACTGGACTCGAACTCGCATTTGTGTTTCACTCTGACACCTTGCAGATTCGGAAAGGGACCCACAGTAGAGATGGGGAAACTGAGGTCCAGAAAGGGCAGGGTGTCAGCCGGTGGCAAGGAAGGGACCAGAACCCAGGACGCTGACCCTCCTCTTCGTGCTACACCGCTGGTGGTTTCTTCCTGGGGAGCAGAATGGGCAGGTGTGCAGCGCAGGACAGGCCGGAAGTGAGGTGCCCCCCTCGGGAACCACTTCTGGGATCCGCCGAGGAAAGACAGAGAGAAGAGACTCCCTCGGGGGTTCCATTTTCCTCTACTCTATAACCGGCACAGGGTGGGCAAATCATGAAGCTCGCTCATAACCGCACGGTAAGAGCACCCGGGTCCAGCAACCTCGCCTTTCACCGGCCCCACCCCCACCCGGGAAGGTGGCCACCCACATTGAACCTTCCTTCGCTCAGGTGGGAGAGCGAGACCAGTGTTGACCCCCAGAAGGAATATACCTGCCAAAAACGGCTCCTTGTGGTTAACTGGGCCCCAATTCCTATCATAGCCGCAGTCTAGCGGCCATTACTGACAGTGGCCCGTCACGCAGCATTCAAAGAAGAGCCCCCAACGCAGCAGCCACTCTCCAGAACGCACTCCTCTTATCCCCGCTGGCTCTTCTTATAAGGGAGCGCCTGGTATGTCTTTCAACCAATGGTCTGAGACCTGCCCTGTCCAATCAGAACTGCAGAGCTATATCCTTATTTGCATCTTTACTGACCAATGGAGTGCAGTCCATAATGACCAATTAGAATGGTGTGATTTTGACCTATCAAGACAGTGTTATTTGGACCAATCAGACCGTGCAAATTTGGATTCCTCATATTCATAAAAGTGAACTGTTCTGGGACCAGGTGGGGACTTTCTTTACAAAAAAACCATCTCCCCCTTGTCCAGAGATCACTTTCATTTTCCGCTGCTGCGTTTCCCTGATTTGCAAACTGTTTCATAAATTTCTCCTTTTACCGTAACCCTGTTTGGGAATTTCTGTTGTTATTAGATTGGTGGCAGCAAAGTTTTGTTGATACCAGAGAAACAAAGCCACACACCAGGCCACACAGCTGGTTAGCTGCAGAGCGGGGATTGGAACTCAGATCTGTCTGCTTCTAAGGCCAGCTGGACATGCTGCCTTCCAGGTAAGTCCTTCCAGGTGCTTCCCAGGGTCAGGAGTTACAGCCAGGCCACCAGAAGCAGAGTGAGGCCTAGGTTTCTCTTTCCTTTCCCACCTATAAAGAGCCAATTTATAGCTCAGCTGCCCCAATGTGCCCAGCTCAGAGTGGTTAGACATTTTGAATTATCCACTATGTGACCATGGCCAAGTCACTCCCCCTGTCTGAACCTCTATTTTCTCATCTGTAAAATGGAGAACATATGATACTAATAGACACTATTAAGGGTTATTGTGAGGAATGATGGAAATAAAACCCAGAAAGCCCTTAGCAACACACCAAGCACCCAGTAAGTGTTTAATAAATGCCAGTTAGTATTAAAGTGAGCTTAGAGGCCAGTAAGAGGCCTCTGGCCGTGGAGGGTCACTTTATAGCCAAAGTGAGACCAGGACAACAGCAAAATGGGCCAAAGCAGTGAGCCTTGCGCCTGTGTTCATCATCACCATTTCTTTCCAAAGGACACCAAATCCTCTACTGGTGACTCAGCCCAACTATATTCTGAGAGCTGAGAGGTGGCCAAGTGATCTGCATGGCCAGGGTCAGAGAGAAAACAGGGCCAGGGAAGCAGACTTGCCCCCCTGACACCCAGCCTACCTTTCCTGGAGGTATGCAATAGGTGCTCAGAACAGGCAGCGTCCATGGCCGGGACCCCCACACATCCATTCCCCACCCCTGCAACCCTGCCACAGAAGACCTCAGCAAGGGGGCAGGTGGAGATTGCGGGGAGGAGGAGAGCGGCGATTCTAAAGAGACACCCTCCTCATCCCGCTCCACCCCACCTCCCCTCGCCTATCCTTTCAGGGTCGCAGACCACCCGGGAAGAGCCCATCCTCTCTCGGCGGTTGCTGTGGAGCGCAGTCTCACTGCCTGGGAGATGGCGCCACCTGCAGACCCTCGGGCGCGCTGCCGCGTGGGCCCCTCACACCCGGGAAGAGGTGGGGAAAGGACCCCACTGGAGTGCCCTGGGCCGGGCGCCCGCACTGAACCACAGCCAACATCACACTGCCACCCGCTGTCCCGGGACCCGGAAGGAGCCGTGCAGCCCTTCCCAAAACGAATTTGGTGGAACCGGAAACTCTGACCAAAGTGTTTGGGAAATGCCCCTTGAAGATTCAGCCGCAGCCCGCCATATTTGCCCCCAAAGTCTGACTTGGGGTAATCCTTCAGTTCCCTAACGTGAACACTGAGGCCATGGGGAAGTTACTTTTTCTAGGCCTCAGTTTCCTCATCTGCAGAATGGGTATTGAGGCTATTGTACTAGACGATACTGTCTCAAAGCCCAGGTGGGAATTTTTATACCTCAATGAGAAAGAGAATCACCCCGTAGCATGCTTAAAATGCAATTTCCAGTACCACACGTCCCAAGAAATCCTGATCCACCCAGGAACCTGCAGGTTGAATCGTAATCTGGAGATTCTGATGCAGACGTTCTGGCAGCCCCAGAGTGAGAAACACTGAAGGAAGTGGCCCGAGGAGGCTGGAGAAGCAAGCAAGGGGCCTGTCAGATCGCACGTCAAAAGTGGAGCTGACTGGTCGCCAACATGGCGACGCCCCGGAGGGGCAGAGCATCGCCCCCTGGTGGGCAGAGCGTCGCCCCATGGTGGGCGTGCCGGGTGGATCTCGGTCGGGCGCATGCGGGAGTCTGTCTGACTGTCTCTCCCTGTTTCCAGCTTCAGAAAAATGAAAAAAAAAAAAAAAAAGTGGAGCTGAGATTCTAGCCAGAGGCAGTAAAAGTCCCCAGGAGCTTTTAGATGGGGAGTGACAGTCCTTTAGAAAGATCACTCTGGCTCTGGCTACTGTGAAGAAAGGGTTGGTGGGGGCTGGACAAGGCATGGGGCAGAGAGATCAGGGAAATGACTGTTCAAGTTACCCAGGGGGCCAGTGGTATCCCGAACCAAGTGGTGGCAGTGGAGAGCAGGAGAGGGGACGGCTTTCAGAGATAAATTCTTTCAAGTCTTTGGAATATTATAATTATTGCTTATCCCAGCCCTTTAACACCTCACAGGGCCCTGGCCAGATAGCTTGGTTGTTTAGAGATGGTTGTTTAGAGCATTGTCCTGAAGCACAGAGGTGGCCGGTGTGATTCCTGGTCAGGGCACATATAGGAACAGATCAGTGTTCCTGTCTCTCCCTCCCTTCCTCTCTTGCTAAAGCCAATAAATAAAAGTTAAAAAATAAAAAACCTCAAGGGACTGTGTATTATGTACAATATATTGGAACAGTGGTATCCATTTTTTGAGTATATACCATATATATATATATATATATATATATAATTTTATTTATTTTTTTCAGATGGCATTAAGTCCCCCACACTTGAGGAAGCCCAAGCTATATGGAGAGGCCACATACTCCTGCTAACAGCCCAGGGGAGGTCCCAGCCAACTACCAGCATCAACAGCCCCACCCACTACAGGACTGAAGAGGTGTCCTGATGATTTCAGCTGTTGAAGTCATCACCAGCCTTCAGGTCTTTGCAGGTGGGGCCCTAGTTACCACAGAACAGGGACAAGTTGTCTCCACAGGCCTTTTCTACATTTTGGACCACAGAATCTATGAGCATAAGAAAGCAGTTGCTTTTCACAGCTATGTTTCAGGGTGGTTTATTATGAAGCAACAGGTAAGCGGAAGTGTCATCACTATGTACCACAGTGTCTCTGTCCACACTTTCTGTGAGGGATCCCAGTGCCCCCACATAGCTGTCCAAGCTGAGGAGGCAGAGAAGGAAACACAGGTCGTACCAGTGAGATGGTCTGGGGAGAAAGAGGCGGGGGCTCGGGGTAAGGAGGGGCCCCACCTTCAAAGCCCTTTGTGGAAGGAGCCTAACTTGCTGTATGGTTCTGACCCCACCACTCCATTCCAGATCCTGATGCCTGTGGCCTTTTTACTTTCAGCAGGAAGATTTCTAAGAGAACTGGCCTCCTCTTGGGACCCCAGTATCTGGTCACACTGTCAGCGCCTTGTGAGGGGGAAAGGAAAGAATCTCTGTGGACTTGCTCGTCCCCACCCCGGAGGCAGTGAAGGGCTTCCAGGGCTGGGTGTTTGTGGCTCTGCTGCACACCAGCTCTGTGAACTTGGGCAAGTCACTTGATCCCTCTGATTCTGAGTTTTTCTCAGCCATAAGATCAGCCAGTGAAGGGTCCTGCTCTGAACCAGTTCCTGTGTGGAGTACATGAAATGAAGCTGATGAAGTAAATACCTGGTCTTAGGAAATGCTCCCTTCAAGTCTGCCATGCTTTGGGGACTGTTGCTCTTAGGTTGAGAACCAAAAAGTCCAGACAAGTAATGTCACTGTGAGCAGGAGACTATTTTTGCTTCAGCCTAAGTCACCCTGTGGGAGTTTGGGCCCAGTTTAGCCAGAGCCTCATGGAGACCTAGCCTGGGACTGGTTGCGAGTCTGGGCGGCAGGACCCAAAGGCTGTGCATCTGTCCCAGATCCACCTGTCTCCTCTGAGTAAGGCCAGGATGCGGCTGAACAGGAAGAAGCTGTTTCTACAGGGCGGTACCCAGTGCAGACAGGAAGAAACGGGGAAATGGCGGAGCTCAGGTTCGTGTCTGTGCTCTGCCAGCACTTCCTGTAGGATAGGAAGCACTTTGGTACTGCAGTTTCCCCATCTATAATTCATCTTATAAATACTTACCGAAGGTCTATTGACTCTGTGTCGCTGTCCAGCTCAGACCCACAAGGAGGCCCAGAGTGGTCCCCCGGGCCTTTGCACATGCAAAGTTAAAAACCATCCTCCTATCTCTGTCTTTCCCATTTTCTCCCTTGCTGAGTCCTTTGTACCTTTCAATCTTGGGTGAGACCGTGCTTCTGTCCACAACCCCTTCTGGGTCAGTCACCCTTTTCTCAGTGGACTGTACTACACTGATTACTCAGTGTATGGTGGCGGTGAGGAAGGGGAGGATGACCGTGGCCTGATTTTCTCTCTCAACCATGAGCTTTGCGAGAGCTGACACCAAGGTGCCCACAATAGAGTTGTTGCATAAATAGCCTTTATGAGACTAGAAATTCATTTGCTTTTCTGTCACTTATTAGCAGTAGGTCCCAAAGCTTCTCTAAGCTTTGGTTTTCCCATCTAGCAAATGAGGCCCATCATAGCTGTTTCCCACCTCTATCTTAGAGCTTTCTAAACCCCGCGGGGTGCTTTACAGGCCATGGCTGTATAGCTATATGAGGCAGCATAACAGATTAGTGTCCCCAAAAATTCATGTTCACTTGGAACCTCAAAATGTGAACTTATTTGGAAATATGGTCTTTGCAGATTAAGGTGAAGATCAAGATGAGAACATAGTCTGACTGGTGGTGGTGCAGTTGACAGAGCATCGACCTGAACTCTGAGGACTCCAGGTTTGAAACCCTGAGGTCGCCCCTTGAGCACCGGCTCATCTGGCTTGAGCACGAGTTCGCCAGCTTGAGTTGCAGGATCATAGACATGATCTTACAGTCGCTGGCTTGAAGCCCAAGGTTGTTGGCTTGAGCAACGGGTCACTAACTCGGCTGGAGCCTCCTGGTCAAGGCACGTATGTAGAGCAATCAATGAGCAACTCAAGTGACTCAACTACAAATTGATACTTCTCATCTCTCTTCCTTCCTGTCTCTCTTGCTAAAAAAAAAAAAGAAAAAGAAGAAAAAGATGAGATCATATTAATTTAGGGTGGGCCCTAAGGACAGGTGTCCATATAAGAGACAGAAAAGCACACACAGAAACCCAGGGCCATGTGAAGACAGAAGCAGGGATTGGAGTGATGCAGCTACAAGCCAAGGAATGCTGGGAGCTACCAGAAGCTCGAAGAGGCAAGGCCTCTGGAGGGAGTATGGTTTGCTGACACTTCAGTTTTAGACTCCTGACCTCTTGAACTGTGAGAATAAATTCCTATTGTTTTAAGGCACCAAGTGTGTGGGTATTTGTACAACAGCCCTACTGAATGAATACAGACAGGTGTCTTATTACCTGTATTTGGTAGATGAGAAATTGAGGCTGAGGAATGAAGTCACCTCCTCAAGGCTCATACAAACCCTGGGCTGCAGTCAGGACCAGAGCCTATGCTCTTGGTATTTCACCTTGGCCTGCTGCTGCTGCAGTGGCCTGCCCACATTCCTGCCCCACTGTCCAGTCTCAAATGGAACAAGCAGGATTTTACTCCACAATTCCACTGCTTCTTCTTTTTTTTTTTTTTGTATTTTTCTGAAGCTAGAAACGAGGAGAGACAGTCAGACAGACTCCTGCATGCGCCCAACCGGGATCCACCTGGCACGCCCACCAGAGGGCAACGCTCTGCCCCTCCGGGGCGACGCTCTGTTGTTGCGACCAGAGCCACTCTAGCGCGTGGGGCAGAGGCCAGGGAGCCATACCCAGCGCCCAGGCCATCCCTGCTCCAATGGAGCCTCGGCTGTGGGAGGGGAAGAGAGAGACAGAGAAGAAGGAGAGGGGGAGGGGTGGAGAAGCAGATGGGCGCTTCTCCTGTGTGCCCTGGCCGGGAATCGAACCCGGGACCTCTGCACGCCAGGCCGACGCTCTACCACTGAGCCAACCGGCCAGGGCTCTTCTTCTTTTTGATTGATATGAGAGAAAGCATTCGTTTGTTGTTCCACTTAGTCATGCATTCATTGGTTGCTTCCCATGTGCCCTGGCCAGGGATTGAACCTGCATCCTAGCTGTTGCAGGACGATGCTCTAACCAACTGATCTAACCAGTCAGGGCCTCCACTGCTTCTAAAAATGCCGCTCTCACTGAGGGAAGTGAGAGGCAGCCTGATATCTTCATCTCTATCCTCCCCAATCTCCAAATTATTGCCTGTGACTGATTTTCTTTCCCTTTTCTCCTTCCCTTCCCTCTCTTCCCCGTTCTTTTATTTTTAAATTTGTGTTGATATGGTTTCAAGTGTTTCGTTCAATATGACATCATCTACACACTGCTTTGTGCCTTCCTGTGTCCCATCCTTCCCCATTCTTTTTCTTTAAGACTTTATTCAATTTTCAGAGGAGAGAGAGGAAAAGAGGGAGAGAGAGACAGTGAAAGAGGGAAAGAGAAAGAGAGAGAGAGAAAGGGGAGAGGAACAGGAAGCATCAACTTCCATACGTGCCTTAACCTGGCAAGCCCAGGGTTTTGAACTGGCGACCTCAGTGTTCCAGGTTGATGCTTTATCCACTGCGCCACCACAGGTCAGGCCCTCATTCTTTTTTTTTTTTTGCATTTTTCTGAAGCTGGAAACAGGGAGAGACAGTCAGACAGACTCCCGCATGCGCCCGACCGGGATCCACCCGGCACGCCCACCATGGGGCGATGCTCTGCCCACCAGGGGACGATGCTCTGCCCATCCTGGGCGTCGCCATGTTGCGACCAGAGCCACTCTAGCGCCTGAGGCAGAGGCCACAGAGCCATCCCCAGCGCCCGGGCCATCTTTGCTCCAATGCAGCCTTGGCTGCGGGAAGGGAAGAGAGAGACAGAGAGGAAAGCGCGGCGGAGGGGTGGAGAAGCAAATGGGCGCTTCTCCTGTGTGCCCTGGCCGGGAATCGAACCCGGGTCCTCCGCACGCTAGGCCGACGCTCTACCGCTGAGCCAACCGGCCAGGGCCCAGGCCCTCATTCTTAATGATGCTGTAGATTCCTTAGTCTCAGGCTCAGGATCCCAGTCTAGTCCCCAACCTGCTTCTCCGGTTGTACCTCCCACGTCTTCCCAAGTAAGTGCTTTCCCCAGTCAGATCCTCCTGAGACAGCCCCTCCCCACCCTGCCTCCTTGTCCCCCCTCCCAAGGTTCCCTTGGCCTAGAACAGTGATTTTCATCTCATGGCACACATAAACTAGTTACTAAAATTCTGCAGCACTCCAAAAAATGTATTTTTTGCCGTTTTTAAAAACAAAATAGGTATTATTTTAGTTTATTCACACCAGATGGCGATTGTTGTGTTGGCTGTTGTCATTTTTTTTGACAATCTAAGGAAAAATATGTCAATGCCCTAGCTAAACAAGTCAGGTATTGCATGTTTTAAAAACTCTTACAGCACACAGGTTGAAAACCACTGGTCTAGAATGCCTCATTTCTCAGAGGCACATGCAAAAACACTCCGTCCTGCAGCCCAAGTTCAAATCCCACCTCCTCCTGGAACGTCTGGTCAACACCTCTTTCCTCTGACCACACAATGCACTCACCACCATCCTTAAGTACCTAGGTTGTGCTGAGTAGATCTAGGAGCCAGAAAGTGCTATGACCTCACTGTCTGGTAAGGAAGTGGGACATCGTGACAATTGTGGGGAGGTGGGGACTAGAGGAGGGAGCAGTAACTCTCTGCAGGATGAGGCGGGCTGTGTCTAGGAGAGGAAGGCCAGGGGGTTGGAGCCCGTGGCTGGGAGGCCCAGAGCACCTGTTCCACGGGGTGGGGAATTCTGCAGAAGAGTCGTGGCAGGAGAGGCACGGGAGGTGAAAAGGAAAGCCAGGTTCGGGAGGTCCATGTGAGCCATTCTGAGGTCTTGATCCTGTCCACCTGAGTGTTCCAAAGTGTAACCGCAGCTCATCTACATCACAGGCACCCAAGGAGTTTGCTAATATATATAGAAAATCATGGGTCCTCACGCAGCTCTGGGGATGGGGCCCCGGAGACTGAATTTTTAGCAAGTTCCCTGGGTAATTCCAACGCATCTTTACTTTTCCAACCACAGGAGAGGATGGAATCAGAGGGGTTTGAAAGGAGTACGTATCATGACCTGACTCGCTTTTTAGAAGAAACTGGTAGCACTGTTGTCCCACCTGTCTGATTTTGGTGTCTGCCTCCAGGGCGGATGTTTGGTGCCACCTATTCAGCCACCTCTTCCTCTTAACAAACCCATTTGGCCCTGGCATCCAGAGGGAGATTACAGGCTCAGAGAAGGGAGGCCCCGCCCTCTGCCTCAGGGGAGAATCCTGATTGGACCTTTTCCCATCCCCACTTTTCCAGACTCCTTAGCAGCAAGAAGTGGCCCTGATGCATTCATAGCCCATGAGACATAAGAATAATTTGTGTGGAGTCTTCTGTCAACATGGGCAGAGGTGAAAGCAAAGCTGCTAGTGCTAATCCTCCTGCTTCTAGTCCCCAGGTGTTTGATGGACCATCTTGATTGAGACCAAGAGGTGACAAGCGCAGTGAGGGAAAGCTAATGAATGGAGGATGGCAGAGCAGAAGGACGCAGAGTCTGCTTCTTGAGGACATGGTTGAGCCACTGCTACAAACCGAGTTGGCGGGAAGGGGGTGCCCCCACCTCCTTCCTGCCAACTCAAGGCTTCTTATCCTGAGATTAAAATGTAAACACCTGGAGGGTAGGAACTTGGTCTGTTATGTGCACTCCCAGTGGCTTGAAAGGAGTAAGTTTTGAATGGATAAGCACATCTTGAGTGCCTATACCAGTCAGCTGAGTTTTCTGTAGCTTGTAGCCAGGGAATCCTGACATGGTAGAGTCTGTCCCCAAGCTGAGAACTCCTGAGAGCAGGAAAGTCACTGGGCATTCCTGAACACCGCATCCCACAGGCCTGGCACAAAGCCCCAATCCAGTATCAACAAGCAGCTACTTCTCAGAGGAGCCCAGACACTGCGCCAGGCCTGGCTTCAGCCTGCCAGAGCTGGATGGTTTAGTCTAGGAGTTCCCCTCATCCACACCTGGTTAAGAAGCCCCTGAGGCAACTGACGAGAAGGGCTTAATATCCACTCCCACACCAAATATTACCCAGGGACCACCAACTGCAGGCTAAGGTGTAAGCTGGCAGCAAGCATTGCCACGAGATTCTTCTTGAGGTGGAATGAAAACTGAGAAAAGCCAGACCCAACCTCCACACAGAAGTCATGAAATTTCAAGCCACTGTGGCCTCGTCCCAATTCTATGTGCAGCGGCTCTGGGAGGAGGAGTAATGAGGGGGAGGGGCGGGGCATGACCAGCTTCCCGGACAGCACCCACCCCCTTGTTTCACAGTGGGAAAATGAGGTCCCAGGTGGCTGGCTAACTTGCCCTAGGGCACCCAGTGAGGGGTGGTCGTGTTTGTCAACTTGGGTTGGTTTCCTTACAATTCTGCCAATTTGCATGCAGAATTAAGGATAGACATGCACAGATCCACTTTTATAAGGAAGAGGGTCCATAGCATTTATAAGATTCTCAAGGGGGTTCAAGACTAAAGAAAAGGAGAGTGGAAGACAAGTCATAGCAGACCTGGGACTACCACTTGTGTCCTAGGTTCTCAGCCACTGCCCTACACTTCCTCTTCCTGGGAAAAGCCGTCTTCTTCACTGCACCTGGTGGGCCTAGTCAGCAGGAACACCACGGTTTCCAACAGGCGGAGGCTCTGTTGTCCTTCTGGCATTGCCCATGGACATGGATAGAGAAGTAGAAAAGACCCTAGAGCTACAAAGAACCAGCTCACCCCTAAACTGTCCCCAGAAAGCCCTCCAGCAAGGTGAAGGCCACAGATCCATGGCTTTCAGAGCCTAAACACACTTGTAGTAAGACACGCTCTGCTCTCTGGTTCAAATTGTTGATTTATGTCATGCTCAAGTCTTCCATGTTTCCACAGGCGCCACTGGCCCACGTTAGCCTAGGAAGAGTCACCTCCCAAAGCAAATGAGAGACTGATTGAACACAACAGCAAAGTATGAAAATTAATCGAGATATTTAATAGACAGTGCAAACCATAATTTCATCTGAATATAAATGTATGCACGTTTCCAATGAGTTATCTATCAATTATCACAAACAGCAACAAGGACCTTAGAGCTATGTTAGAAAAACATAGAGCTGGGACTTCACTAACAATCTCACTTGCTCTCAAGAGAACACCATCCATTTCCAATCAGTGTCACAAATGCAAAAGCCCAGGGGAGTGGCCGCGAGGAGTGGGCTGGGACAGGAAACACGGGTCGGCACACGGATGAGAGACAGAAACACAGCTCTCGAGGAAACCAGAATCAGATGCATTATTACAGCTAAGGACAAGAAAAAGCCTATGGCTTTTAAAAAACGACTTTTCTGCCAGTACCATACAAGTCTTACAAAGAGATGTGCGACAAGTCAACTGACTTCAAGGGACAGAGGCTACATTTTCAGATCATTTCAACTGCAAACGGCCAACCCTTTCCATTGAGGTTCAGCAGTGGAGTTAGCATAGTCCAGAAGCTCAATGTTGGATTTGCAAATACAGTTTATTTTACAGAAATTCAACATTATAAACAGCAGGCACCTCCCCCCGCCCCCCACCCCCCACCCGCCCGCCCTGCTGGGTGCAGACCATGCGATGCAGGGTGAGCAGTGACGCGGCCCTACTGCTTTGGAGAGAGCGAGAGCGATGAACTTGCCCGCATCGGGTCCTGCCTGCCCTGCACACGCACACGCCTGCCGCTCGCAGGCCACCAGAGTCTGTCTGGGCCCAGCTTGCACCGGGCCAGTTAAATGGTTCCAGCCCAGGTCTCCAATTCCTTCATGTCTTCGTCTTCCTCTTCCTTCTTCTTGGCTGTGTGATTAGAGAAAGGGCAATTAGGAAGGCTGGGTGCAGTTCTCTGAACCCACTCGGGCTGGGAGCCAGGGCTGAGTGGCCCGGCATCTGCAGCGACTGCCCCGCCCTCCAGCCACCTCTCTTCCAGGCCACCAGCAGGCTGCTAGGCCCAGAGCATCCAAGGTGGGGGAGAGAAGAAAAAACAGCAGAAGAGATCAAATCCTCCCTCTCAAGAGATTTGAACCACCTCTTGTAGGCAACTAGCAGGACATTGGGGCCTCTTTTGCCCTTATCCTGGCCCCACACAAGCAGCTGACTCAACCTGAGGGGCCCAAAGCAAACTGGAAACTAGGAGAGTGAGGTCACTACAGCCTGGTCCCACTCCACCCCCTGGGCGCGCTCTATGCCAACTCAAAGTGCTTTGCCTTTTCTAGTTCTCCGTGGAACTGTCTGCCCAGCGTCCAGTGGGGGGGGGGGGGGCGAAGGAGAAGCAGGCAGGAGGAAATGAAGGTTTTATACAGCTAGGTCTTCAAAAAGGCCACGCCCCTCGCTCACACAGTGACTGCCTCTGAGGCTGCAGGCTTTTACAAGTGCGCACAGCACAGGGTTCTAGACAGGCAACAAGAGCTGTCCTGGAATCCAACTCTCACACCTTCTCCCAGTGCCCAGAACTTCCTCTTGTTTGGTGACACAGGGAAAATCATTCTGGAGTTCTGGCTCTCGCCCCCACACTCCCCAGGGGACATGTGGCGATATCTGGAGACATTTTTGGCTGTCTCCGCTTGAGAAGGGGGTGCTGCTGGCATCCAGTGGGTGGAGAGGGCTAGGAGTGCTGCGCGACGTCCACCGTGCGCAGGACAGGCCTCCACCAAGCACTGGCCCAGCCATAACCTGGCTGTGTTCAGTGTCCAGGTTAAGAAACCCTGTTCTAGAGAGAAACCAGGAAAGGGCAAGGGACAATGTCTTGGGGCCATTATAATGGATCCCACCTAGTTCTCAACTCTGGACCCAAACAGAGGCCAACTGACCACGAGAGCACCCAGCACGTGGTGTCCCGGTGTGCCACTACTCTGGATAAGAAGTACTCACTGGGCCCTGGCCAGTTGGCTCAGTGGTAGAGCGTCGACCTGGCGTGCAGGAGTCCCGGGTTCAATTCCCGGCCAGGGCACACAGGAGAAGTGCCCATCTGCTTCTCCACCCCTCCCCCTCTCCTTCCTCTCTGTCTCTCTCTTCCCCTCCCGCAGCCGAGGCTCCACTGGAGCAAAGTTTGCCTGGGCGCTGAGGACGGCTCTGTGGCCTCTGCCTCAGGCACTAGAATGGCTCTGGTTGCAACAGAGCGGCACCCCGGATGGGCGGAGCATTGCCCCCTGGTGGGCGTGCCGGGTGGATCCTGGTCAGGCACAAGAGGGAGTCTGTCTGACTGCCTCCCCGTTTCTAGCTTCAGAAAAATACAAAAAAAAAAAAAAAAAGAAGTACTCACTGGGTTTTGACGGTAGAGCTATAGAGGGAACATTTGGTAGAGGGACTGTTTCAGGTCCACTGATTTCCAGCAAATTCTTGTCTAGTTCCTCCTGTTCTAGTTCTTCTAATTCTGCCATGAGCTCATCCTGGTAAAAAGAAGTGCAAGAATGAGAAAGACACCCTGGGAACCCCAGCCCTCACAGCAGTACCTCTTGCCTGATGGCTGAGGGGACACACACCCCCTTTTGAGAAGGTCAGCGGGGAGATGAACTCCAGGTCCACACTGTGACTCAAATACCCTAAACTCGCTTCTACTGGTGAACGTAACACACAACTGAGCAACACTGATGTCTCTGTCCGCATCTTGCATTAGGCTGTGCACATCTTGAGAAAACAGATTTATCTTTTCATCCCATTTCTTTATTGCAAAACTGGGTGCATTCAGTGAACGTGCAGGAATGTTTACTGAATTGAAATGAACCTGACTCCTCCGTTAGACTCCAGTCGGAAAACACGAAACCCTGGCGCCGGAGCCGAGGGTAAGAGCCGCCGGCTGCTTCACAGGTGCATCATGGGAACCAGATAACACAAAGAATCAGGCTCAGCGGAGAGGGCCTGACCTTCAGTGGACTCAGATCTAAGGCAGAATAAAGTGTCTTCAGACGCGTCTGTTACTGTATTTTAAAAGTCTAAGAGACTCCGAGTTCTACTTGCTACAGCAGAAACGGGTGGGTGGCCGGGTTCCAGACCAATTTCCTTAGGAGTCAGATGGAAATGGCCTTTCCCTGGCTTCACCTTTACCTCATGTCAGAGTTGTCTGAAGGCCAATCCTGTAAACTCTCCAGGACACAGTCACCTCAGCTGCCCCAGCTCAGAGCCCAGGACCCACCATGGGAAGGTGCAGGGAAACGACTTGTTGAAACCAATTATTGACCTAAAACCTGCTGTCCAAACAAACGTTCCTTTACTCCACCTAACCTTCTACCCCAAACAAAGTGTCCCTCAAATTTGAGAATTAGGGAGGGTTAATACCATGCCCTGTACGTGCAAATCTCTGGAGGGATGAGAACTGTGATTTCCAAACCACACACTGCCTGCCAGAGAGCCTTCAATAGCATCAAAGGGCAGCTGGTGTCATTTGGAAAGCCTGCGTGATCCGCATGAAAACACTCACCTCGTCAAACTCTTCTCCAAACCCTACAGGTTTTGAAATAGCTGTTGAAATCTCCTCTGCAAGTTCTTGCTGGTCAGCAATGTCCTGCATTAACTCATCCACTTTATCGATGTCCCTTTAGATGAAACGGAAAGATGTCATATTTATGATCAGTCTGTGTAAAGAGAGTCTGTAAGACTGGAGCAGAAACCCTGCTCCACACAATCCGTTCCCCATCGCCACCCCCTACAATTAATTACTCCCTGTGAGCTATTGCTTTTTTGTCTTTATTCCCTTCATCTTCCCCTTTAAAACAGAGAACCACAGAATCAAGATGGAAGTGTCCTTAGATATCACCTAGTCCAACACCCCAGGGAAACAGGCTGAACCAAGTCACGGTCTCTTAGGCAAGCCAGTCTACATGGCAGATGAGACCACAGGACTTTAACTCCTGGGCCAATAACTCTTCTTCAAACTTAAGGGAAACTCTGTACAGGGGGAATGTGCTCTTTGTGTTATAATGGAAACAATAAATTATAAAATCACAAATCAGGCCCTGGCCGGTTGGCTCAGCGGTAGAGCGTCAGCCTGGCGTGCAGGGGACCCGGGTTCGATTCCCGGCCGGGGCACATAGGAGAAGCGCCCATTTGCTTCTCCACCCCCCACTCCTTCCTCTCTGTCTCTCTCTTCCCCTCCCGCAGCCAAGGCTCCATTGGAGCAAAGATGGCCCGGGCGCTGGGGATGGCTCCTTGGCCTTTGCCCCAGGCACTAGAATGGCTCTGGTCACAGCAGGGCAACGCCCCAGAAGGGCAGAGCGTCACCCCCTGGTGGGCAGAGCGTCGCCCCCTGGTGGGCGTGCCGGGTGGATCCCGGTCGGACGCATGCAGGAGTCTGTCTGACTGTCTCTCCCCGATTCCAGCTTCAGAAAAATACAAAAAAAAAAAAAAAAAAAAATCACAAATCATAAAATGTAGCCAAGCTCCTTGACAGGTCCTTCTCATCAACTCAAATCTGCTTATGATTCCTCTATTACACCCCAAAGGAAAGGCAAACATGCAGAATTATTTTCTATACACTGTCAATCTCAATCATACAAACATATAACTAACATAGTATGCACACATATACTTCACAGTGTGCACAGTACTTGCTGAGGCGCGCTGTGCTCAGCATCCTGGAGAACACAGAACTGAATCCGACAGGACCACACACAGGAGGCTCAGTCCAGTGAACATCCACTCTCAGGCTACGCCTCACTTATTTGAAGGCTATTTTTTCTGTAACCCATCTCTAGAACAAAGATCATTAGCAAACTTTTCCTATAAAGGGCCAGAGAGTAAATATTTTAGAATTTGTGGGCAATTCAGTCTCTGTTGCAATATTCAACCCTGCTGTGTAGCATAGTAAGCCACAGACAGTATGTTAAATTAATGGGCACAACTGTGTTTCAATAAAGCTGTACTAGGCCCTGGCTGGTTGGCTCAGTGGTACAGCGTCGGCCTGGCGTGCAAGAGTCCCGGGTTCGATTCCCAGCCAGGGTACACAGGAGAAGCGCCCATCTGCTTTTCCATCCCTCCCCCTCTCCTTCCTCTCTGTCTCTCTCTTCCCCTCCCGCAGCCAAGGCTCCATTGGAGCAAAGTTGGCCCGGGCGCTGAGGATGGCTCCATGGCCTTTGCTTCAGGCTCTAGAATGGCTCTGGTTGCAGCAGAGCAACACCCCAGATGGGCAGAGCGTCGCCCCCTGGTGGGCGTGCTGGGTGGATCCTGGTCGAGCACATGCAGGAGTCTGTCTGACTGTCTCCCCACTTCTCACTTCGGAAGAATACCAAAAAATAAATAAAAGAAGGAAGTTCCCTAAAAATGCAAATTAAAGCAAACTCAGGTGCTTGAGTAGGTAAGTCAAAGGAACTGCCCAAACCCATGGCCTGGGCCCGACTCCTTTGAGGGCCAGCACTGCCCTGCCACCTGGGTGCCCCTCTCCACCGGGGCGGCCACCTACATGTTGTCGTGGGCAGCTTTCATAGCCTTGGCAGCATAGCCCATGTTCTTGAGCACCTCAGTGTTGGTGTTGGCATTCTCCAGGGCCTCACGCTGGAACTCGATGGTCGACAGGGTGCCGTCAATCTGCGCCAGCTGCTTCTCATACCTCTTCTTGCGCTTCAGGGCCTGGAGGGCCGCTGCAGGGGGAGAAAACGGGGTTTCAGAGGCACCCAGAGAAAGAATGCGCTTTCAGGTCAAACTGCCTTAGCTTCAAAACCCAGCTCACAGGCCACGGTGAGCTACTTTACTTCCCTGATAGGTCCACTGCGGAGTAAATGAGATAACAAACGTAAATGCCTAGCATAACATTAAACAGTGGACACCCAGAAAACAGCAGTTCTAATTATGATAAAGGAATTTTAAGGTATCATTTTATGCCAACTAAATTATAAAAATAAGTAACGTGCCTAGCGTGCGGAGGACCCGGGTTCGATTCCCGGCCAGGGCACATAGGAGAAGCGCCCATTTGCTTCTCCACCCCTCTGCCGCGCTTTCCTCTCTGTCTCTCTCTTCCCCTCCCGCAGCCAAGGCTCCATTGGAGCAAAGATGGCCCGGGCGCTGGGCATGGCTCTGTGGCCTCTGCCTCAGGCGCTAGAGTGGCTCTGGTCGCAATATGGCGACGCCCAGGATGGGCAGAGCATCACCCCCTGGGGGGCAGAGCACCGCCCCTGGTGGGCGTGCCGGGTGGATCCCGGTCGGGCGTATGCGGGAGTCTGTCTGACTGTCTCTCCCTGTTTCCAGCTTCAGAAAAATGAAAAAAAAAAAAAAAAAAAAGTAACGTGGCAACACAGCACCAGCCATAATGACATTCCTGCCCTCTGACCCAGTCATTTCCTTCTGGAAATGTATTCAACCAGAGCAAGAAGCCCTGTGCCCGAAGATGGTTACTACAGCATTCTCTACCACAGAAAACACAACAGCACAAAGACAGAGTTCCCTGTTTGCCAGGGACAAACCCAGAGTCTGACCACTGGTCAAGTCAGTGCACCGATCCTGGCTCCTGGCATGCTAGCTGCAGAGATCACCTTGTTTTACGGCCTGGTCGGGGCAGGCAGTTTGACCATGGTGGATCTGTGGCAGAGCACGGGCCAAAACTACATTTCTCTACTCAAAACCCAGGCCTTCCTCCCCTTGCTGTCTCAGTTCCCTCTTTACACTAAAAATGATGTTTGGCCCACATCTGAGGTGGGCATCAAGGCTGGGGGAGGCTCAATACAGACTCAAGCTTAATAAACGGGCTGGGCTGGGAAGCTCTCGGCCCTGCCTTGGTCTGGACAGTTCTAGTCTCGGACACACAGACACATACATGCACCCAGGCATGCACGCCCCCCATGTCTCCAGGCTCCAGACCAGAACCTTCCCCTGCAGGCTGTGGGGGACAGTCAAGCACCTCCCCTCCAGGTTTGTGATTTCTCCATATGTCACATGAACAGGCTCCATGCTCCTTCCACTCACACTCCCTGTTAGTCTAGGATTGTGTCCTAAAAACCAGCTGCCAAGTGACAACAAGCTTGGCCTGCACATAAGCAGTCCATGGGTCCTTCAAAAGTAGCAGATAAAACCACCAGGAAAAGTCCTCCAGCCAAAGGATAAAGCATGCTAAACAGAAATTGTAAAATATCCTAAGAGCAATGAAATGTGCCTCATTCAAAGCTGAAAAAGCCATTCTACTTGTTACCTGCCTTGATTCTGGTATGAATGGCCTATGACTTAAAGAAATCCAACTTAAAGTGACAGCCAGGGGTCCCCAAGACCCCTTTACTGAATACCTTCACTTCTGCTACTACTAAGTCATACATGGTATATAAGTACCTCACAACAGCAACCCTTTAAGGTAGAAACGCCCACCCTCTTTAGCAGATGAAGAAATTGCAAGGTCACGTACCTAAGGTCACCAGGTGCTGAGCAGCAGAAAGGGGAGCATGTGCACAGGGTGGTCCAGGTTCTGGACCACCGAAGTCCATGTCTTGCCTTTCTAACTGTTATTCCTCTCACTTAATGAAAACAGTAGGGTCTTGCCCTGGAGGGAGGGTCAGGGGAAGTTGGGGGACAGAAGAGGGAGTGCAAATCCTACCATGTCTTTCCTGTGCTTAAAAACCCTCCACAGCTCCCTCAGCCCACAGGACAAAGCCACATGCCCGTTACCGTGGCCCGCAAGGAGGCAAGGGACTGAAATTCTCACCACCAGCCAAGTCCGGGAGCCCCAGCATCAGGTCGGAACCCTTCATCACGAAGCGGGAAGATATCCCAGGAGAGTCCTGGCACGTACGTGCTCTGGGCCTGGGCTGCTTCCTCATGACTTGGTGCTATGTTGCTTTTCCACAGAAACCACCCCAAACATATCCCAATGAACAAGTGATTCTCAAGCCTTGTCAGGCCAATGTCCCTCAGGCGCCCTTCCCAGGTCCTCTTCAGCCATCCCCATCACCACGGCATAGCCCAGCCAACAACAAATTGTCTGCTCGTCAAGACTCAACAAGGGCCCTGGCCGGTTGGCTCAGTGGTAGAGCGTCGGCCTGGCGTGCAGAAGTCCCGGGTTCGATTCCCGGCCAGGGCACACAGGAGAAGCGCCCATCTGCTTCTCCACCCCTCCCCCTCTCCTTCCTCTCTGTCTCTCTCTTCCCCTCCCGCAGCCGAGGCTCCATTGGAGCAAAGATGGCCCGGGCACTGGGGATGGCTCCTTGGCCTCTGCCCCAGGCGCTAGAGTGGCTCTGGTCGCAACAGAGCGACGCCCCGGAGGGGCAGAGCGTCGCCCCCTGGTGGGCGTGCCGGATGGATCCCGGTCGGGCACATGCGGGAGTCTGACTGTCTCTCCCCATTTCCAGTTTCAGAAAAGTACAAAAAAAAAAAAAAAAAAAAAAAGACTCAACAAGGTGTTCTGAGAGCTTTCTGCACGGTAAGCAAGCAAGGCGGCTGCGCAGCCCTCTCCCCCTCCCCATTTAATCTCCCACCTGGTCCCAGGGCAGAGACTCTAGAGCCACACTAACAAGGAGATGGGATTAGAAAGGTGAGGCAGCTCGTTCCAGTGGCCCTGCTGTCAGGTGTGGAGGGGAGATTCAAGCACTGGTCTAGGTACTTCCCAGACCTCTGCTCTTCCCACACAGGCTCAGAACGATGGCATGTGACTCTGGGACAGTTCTCCAGAACAAACAACTAATATGACACTCCCGTCTTCCCTTTCTGGGTCCTGAGCATAGCAGGAACCAAATGTATTCCTTCCCTAAACCCTAAAACATCACTGATTTAGAATGGCTTTAACTTTCTAATACCTTTCCAATTGGCAGCAACTTCATGTATACCAATCGTGCATTTCTCTGATCTCCAGCCTACTTCTAACAATCCCCCAAGCAATAAATGATCTGGAAGCAAATACTCAAACATACCAGGGAGATAAACAAGAGAATATCCCCTCAGAATAAAATGTTTATATTATTCATTTTTACAGACCAACATCTAGCACAATGACTAGTCCATAGTAAGTGCTTATTATATATTAAGCTGAATCTCCAATTTCATCTGTTCTTTGAGTTTTTCATATATCCTATGCAGGGTTCCTCATGGAGGTGCATCCATAGTTTATCTACTGTGCACCTTTGACTCAAAGGAGAAAAACTGTATCATTGAAACACTGGCTAAAACCATCACTTGGCAGGATTCTGTCCCTGAATTCCGCCTGTTCCATCACACAGAAACTCCTGCAAGTGCCCACCCTTCCCTGTCTCCTCTCCATAAGGCGTGCCCTCTCTGAGACGAGGAAGAGGTCCCGAGCTCACAGGGTGGCCCTCCAGGGTCCCCCTCCCACCCACAGAGTTCTTTTGGTTTCCTCTTCTCTGTGTGGTGAACTCTCTCCAGGGTGGTGGCTGGCAGGGGCAGTTAACTTCTTTGCCCTCATCTAACTCCTCTGTGTGTTTCTCTATTGAGAACTCCAAAAAGAAAGGGTACATGATGAATTTTCTCCCTCCATACATGGTTCATGAGTAAAGGAACCTAAAAATTAGACATGGGGTCAGCATTGGGCTGCAAACGCAGTCATTGCACTTGAACTAGCCTGTACCTTATTAAACATGCAGCACCATGGTGAAGTATAACTTCAGGTAAACTAAACGAATAAAATTCTTCCTGCATACTGTTACACTTAAAGCAAAACATCCTCTATCCCAACCTTATTTCTGACCAGCGAAACCTGCTTCTATATGTAGCCAGAGTCTAAAGGGCCAAACCCAATGTTTTTCATAAATAGATGCTGGCTCTTAGTGTCTTGCCTTATACTTCTCCAAACTTTTAAATGGTTGATTAAAAAAACAAGTACTAAATTCTCATAAGGAAAATATTCATGGCCCTAGCTGGCTACTTCAGTGAACAGAGCGTTGGCCTAGTGTGTGGACATCCTGGGTTCGATTCCTGGTCAGGGCACACAGGAGAAGCAATCATCTGCTTCTCTCCCTCTCCCTCCTCCCCTCTCATAGCCAGTGGCTTGACTGGTTTGAGCATTAGCCCTGGGCACTGAGGATGGCTCGGCTGGTCCAAGCACATCAACCTTAGGCACTAAAAATGGCTTGATTTATTCGAGCATTGGCCCCAGGACAGAATTGCCAGGTGGATCCCAGTTGGGGTGCATGCAGGAGTCTGTCTCACATCTCCCCTCCTCTGACTTAAAAAAGAAAGAAAAAAATATTCATAACTATGTGAGGTGATGAATTTTATCTTATTGTGGTATTCATGTTGCAATACTATATATGTATATTGAATCAATGTTATATACCTAAAACTAATACAATATTATATGTCAAATATATCTCAATAAAACTTAAAGGAAATGGAAAACAAAAGAAATACTGGGTTAAGAAGAAGTTCATCTAAACCAAATATTCAAAGAAGGGACATACAAAGAGATCTCTTTTCTGCCATTGAATTTCAGAGCCATTCATAAGTATAATAGCTTTAACAACTGAAATCTAACCCAGGCCAATAGAAGTTGAAGAGGTTTGCTTTTAGATGGGAAAAAATAGGCCTTGGAATCTCCATATTTAATTATGCCTGTGCTGGTTCCAAGAGAGTAATTACAGCAGCAATTACAGAATCTAATAACCAGCTTTATTGGCTCTGAAAGCTGAAGCAAAAACAACTCCAACCATGTTGAAATAAACATTGGTCTCCAGGCAGTTGCTTCATTAGACACTCTAAACAGCTATTTGGAGGAAAAATACAGAAGAGATAGCGTAAGAAGCAGAAAGACCAGTGGAAAAGAGGTTCACCCAGGACCAGACACTCCTGCAAGGTATCTGCTAGTGACTGTACAGAACCATGTTCAGGGAGCACATCAGTTCAATGCAACTAAATAGGACATTCCTTCCTTTTAGGCCAGCGGTTCTCAACCTGGTTCTCGAACGACCCCCGCCGGGGTTGTGACCCACAGGTTGAGAACCGCTGTTTCAGGCAAAGACAAACCTGGCTCCTCCTTGAAGAGTTTCTGAGGACTGCAAGTTTGCTTGCCCAGATCTGGGAGCATTCAACATAGGGCCATTAGCCCAAGGCATCTCAACAGATGCTAGGTGTCCTAATTGTACACTCATCACTTCCACACAGAGATTCAGGCATCGGCAGGAAGGAAGGTCCAGTAATACCGTACCCTCAGTAAATGAATGGTGGGGTCTACAGCTCTTTCGAAGACCCAAGGTTCTGTATCTGAATTCCTCTAGCAGAAAGTACAAGGGCTGAGAGGGCAGGAAGCGAGTGCTGCTTCTTTCTCACTCTCAGCAATAACTACCAGCAAACTCAAACATACCGCAGGAGACAGCTACACACAAACGCCACCTGAGAACTCGGAAGAGCCCTCAGCAGCCTGGTCCTGGCAGGGCCACTGGCAGGCGGGGAGCTCAGTGAGGCTGAGGGAACACTCACTCTGACCATCACACCCATGAACAGACCTCAGATGTTCAGAGTACCCTCAAGGCTCATATTTTTGAAGTGAGCCTAGCTGATTTGCAGAATGATGAAGTTGTATTGATATTTAGAAAATTAAACTAATTACTAGAGATGTTAAGGGCAAAACTGCCTAGGTTCCATGGCATGGATCTCACCTGTGACAAAATGTGCTCCCGTGTGAAAATATGGCAGAGCATGACTAAAGCTCAAGCTGATGTCAAGACTACCAACCGTTACTCGCTTTGTCTATTCTGTGTTGGTCTTACAAAAACCATCACATTGGGAAGACCTCTTATGTGTAGCATTCAACAAGTCCGCCAAATCTGGAAAAAGATGATGGAAGTTATGACCCACGAGGTGCAGAGAAATGACAAAAGAAACAGTTAATAAACTGATTCCAGGTGGCACTGGAAACGACATAGAAAAGGCTTGCCACTCTTATTTGCTCCATGTCTTTGCTAGAAAAGTTAAAATGCTGAAGAAGCCAAAGTTTTTTCTTTTAACTTTTTTTTTTTTTAATGAGAAGCTGAAGTTTGAATTGGGAAAACTTACGGAACTTCATGATGAAGGAAGCAGTTCTAGAAATGGTATGGGGGATGAGACAGGTGCTACAATTGAATGTGCTGATGGATACGAGCCCCCACCCGCCGCTCCCTGGTCCAGTCCAAGAATCTGTTTAAAATTCAGACTGTTAATAGTGTTTTTAAAAAGTACCCTGCCAGTCTACCTAGGTAAGAGGTGGTAAGGTGGGAATATGGCTAAAATCCTGTTCTTTCTCTCTCTCTCTCTCTCTCTCTCTCTCACACACACACACACACACACACACACACACATATCTTTGGGGCAACTTCCCTCTTATTTCTACACTTACCCTACCTGGCTGAGAAGCCAGCTGGCTAACAATTCCTTCCTCTCCAACAGCCTTTGCCACCCCTCCTAATTATGGCAGGCCAGACTGAGGCTGGAACACGGAGGGCAGCTTCCGCCTCTCCCTTCTCAAGGACTGGGACAGCCTCCTCCCACAGACCTCCAGCCTAAGCAGCGGCTCTCGGCTTCTCAGCATGCGGAGGGAGGGCCCCTCTGGCAGCTGGAGCTATCCGAGCCCAGGAGCAAGAGGACTAGGTCCAAGGTAGAGCCTTATGTGGACTCAACTGGGAATGCGTTCTTGGGGGCAAGGGGATTATGCCCGGTGCCTGCCACAAGGTTGTGGGTCAGGAAGGAGAGAGGAGAGAGTATGTGGATTCAGAGGGGGGACTACCTTCTCTGGTCCTTTTTTTACATGTGGTTTGTCTGTCTTTTCTTTTCTTTCTCCCTCCCTCCCTCCTTTGTGTGTGTGTGTGTGTGTGTGTGCACGACAGAGACAGAGAGAGAGAGAGGGGACAGATAGGGACAGACAGGCAGAAAAGGAGAAAGATGAGAAGCATCAATTCTTCATTGTGGCACCTTAATTGTTCATTGATTGCTATCTCTTATGTGCCTTGACCAGGGGCGGGGGGGGGGGGTTGTAGCTGAACCAGCGACCCCTTGCTCAAGTCACAACCTTTGGGTTCATGTCTATGATCCCACACTCAAGCCAGTGACCACGCGCTCAAGCTGGTGAGTCCATGTTCAAGCTGGAGACCTTGGGGTTTCGAACCTGGGTCCTCTGCATCCCAATCTGACCTTCTATCCACTGCACCACCACCTGGTCAGGCACCAGTGGTTATTCTGAACATAGATCTAATGTTCCACTCCCCTGCCTAGAAAATTCTGTACTGGCTTTCATTCTCTAAGCTCCCTCATGCTCCTAGTTTTTCCCAAATGCCTCTCTGCCTGGCTAGCTCCCACTGGTCTTGCACTCACCCTACTCCCTCAGGCTGGGCCAAGACCCTTCTGCATGCTCCTGCACTACCCTGGCTAAAGGATGTCTTAAAGCACTAATGCTGTTGTATTACTGACATCCCTACAGTGCAGGGAGCATCCTGGGGACACTCCCTGGCACAGCCAAGGTGTTCAAGCCCAGATCTGAATGAATGAGGAGGAGCCAATGCCTACAGTCCGTCCATCGCTCTCCCTCAGCCGGCGGGTCTCAAGGACCCCTGAGCTTGAGGAAAACGTTTTAGAGGTTCCTCAGACAATTAAGCATATCATATCTTACCAAGACGGAAGGGTTCAAACTGCCCAAAAACCCCATCGCTGCTTCTCCACAAAGGCGTTTATTTGAACCACATCTGGCCATTAAAACTAGCTCCACTAAGGTCCTGGCCGGTTGGTTCAGTGGTAGAGCGTCGGCCTGGCGTGTGGAAGTCCCGGGTTTGATTCCCGGCCAGAGCACACAGGAGAAGCGTCCATCTGCTTCTCCACCCCTCCCCCTCTCCTTCCTCTCTGTCTCTCTCTTCCCCTCCCACAGCCAAGGCTCCATTGGAGCAAAGATGGCCTAGGTGCTGAGGATAGCTCCATGGCCTCTGCCTCAGGCACTAGAGTGGCTCTGGTTACAACAGAGCGACGCCCTGGTGGGCAGAGCATCGCCTCCTGGTGGGCAGAGCATCGCCTCCTGGTGGGCGTGCCGGGTGGATCCCAGTTGGGCGCATGCAGGAGTCTGTCTGACTGCCTCCCCATTTCCAACTTTAGAAAAATACAAAACAAAAAAAAAACTAGCTCCACTAAAACCCCCAAAACAGCCTGAGATTCTCATAACTTTGGGAAAGAGCTCTAATGAGATTTTCGTCCTTGATGATCCTTACTCTGGTTATGAAATGATAAGACCCCAGTGGCCTACTTCCAGGGGTCAGGAGAGAAGAAATAAGGACTCTCTTCCTGGCTCCAACTCCTGGAAATATAATAGCAAACGTGATGGCAGTTCTCTATTTCTGTTCTTTGCAAAGATTTTCAGAAGACATGCTAATGGCTGGGAAAACCCCTTCCTTACATCTATCACCATACTTTTTATTATTTTGTGATTTAGGTCAAATCTCATTGCAGTTAATTTCCTGGGACTAGCCAAATTCTAATGCTGAAATGAAATTCATTTTTATCAAATGCTTGAAACAACTGGGTCACAGTCAGATAATACTGAGGTACTACAAGGTGGGAGCCAGGCAGACCCGGGTCCATATCCTGGCTGTTTTCATTTACAATCTGGGTGATCGTGGGTGACACTTGAGCTTTAATTTCCTCATTTATAAAATGGTAATGAGACAGTAAAATAATCCTAGCCAGAACTACAACATCTATCACCTAGGAAAGGTTTAACAAACAGTAACTGAATCGGATATAAATATATTTATATAAATATATATATAAATACTTAAATATTTATATATATAAATATTTAAATTCCATAATAATCACCCCTAAAAGGCTCCTTCCCAGACTTACTAATTGGATGACCGTGGGCAAGTCACTTAACCTCTCTGAGGTTCACTGTCCACATGTGTAAAATTAGGCCAATAACACTAATATCTGTATCTCACTGGACCATTGTGAGGAACTCGGCAACATACACAAGGCATTTGCTCATAGCACAATACCTGAAAGTAGACACTCAATAACTCTTCATTCCTTTCCCTTCAGTATGTCAAAAGAGCAAAAATTGAGGCTTAAAAGTTAAGTAACTTCCCTAAGACTGCAGTTAGTAATTGAAGAAGCCTAAATTTAAACTCAGTTTGTCAGACTCTACAGTTCTTCTTCTTATTATTCTCATTTTACAAATGAGTACACAGATTCAAAGAGACCAAATAGCTCATTTTAAGGGCAGCCATCAAATTTAAGCACTCTTCTACTCAATGATTAATCTTGGTAGAAAAAATACAAAGCTTAAAAATAGACTGAGCCTGACCAGGCGGTGGCGCAGTGGATAGAGCATCGGACTGGGATGCAGAGGACCCAGGTTCAAGACCCCGAGGTCGCCAGCTTGAGCGCGAGCTCATCTGGTTTGAGCAAAGCTCACAAGCTTGGACCCAAGGTCACTGGCTCAAGCAAGGGGTTACTCGGTCTGCTGTAGCCCCACGGTCAAGGCATACATATGAGAAAGCAAGCAATGAACAACTACGGTGTCATAACGTGCAACGAAAAAGTAATGATTGATGCTTCTCATCTCTCCGTTCCTGTCTGTCTGTCCCTGTCTATCCCTCCCTCTGAATCTCTGTCTCTGTAAAAAAAAAAAAAAAAATAGATTGAGCACAACAATATGAATGTTCTTAATGCCACAAAACTGTGTACTTAAAAATAGTTAAGCCTGACCAGGCGGTGGCGCAGTGGATAGAGCGTCGGACTGGGATGCAGAAGGACCCAGGTTTGAGATCCCGGGGTTGCCAGTTTGAGTGCAGGCTCATCTGGCTTGAGCAAAAAGCTCACCAGCTTGGACCCAAGGTCACTGGCTTGAGCGAGGGGTTACTCAGTCTGCTGAAGGCCCACGGTCATGGCACATATGAGAAAGCAATCAATGAACAACTACAGTGTTGCAACGAAAAACTGATGATTGATGCTTCTCATCTCTCTCCGTTCCTGTCTGTCTGTCCCTATCTATCCCTCTATCTGACTCTCTCTCTGTCCCTATAAAAAAAAATTAAAAAATAAAAATAGTTAAAATGGTTGGTTAACTTTGTTGTATATATTTTACCACACAGACAGATCAGTTCATGAATTTGCTATCTGCTCTACCCTGCTGAACAAGGTAGTTTATAACCATACATGTGAGAATAAAAAAACTGGAGGACTAACTGCAGACACCAAAGTAATGGGCCGGAAACAATTTCTACTCCCTCAAACAATACCCGACAGTGCTAGATTACAATCTGTTTGACAAGAACATAAAGAAAGGAATGTTAGAAAGCACGCTTCCTACCAAAGCCTCAGGGGTCCCCATGTAGTCAATTAAAAAACAAAAGATAAGGAAGATAAATGCTGAAAAATTTTCCAGCCAATTAAAATCTTTTATCCTGCCTGACCTGTGGTGGCGCAGTGGGATAAAGCGACCTGGAACACTGAGGTCGCCGGTACAAAACCCTGGACTTGCCTGGTCAAGGCACATATGGGAGTTGATGCTTCCTGCTCCTCCCCTTTCTCTCTCTCTCCCCCCAATAAATCTAAAAATCAATAAATAAAATAAATAAATAAAAATAAAATCTTTTATCGTGGCCTCAGTAGCCCCCTTGCTGGGAGGCTCCCAAAGCCCTCCCCACAGATGACAGACAGCGTCTCTCCTCTCACCTCCCCACCTCTCCTGGCACTTGGGTTCTGGCTCCAAACTTCGAGGGAAACCATCCAATGCTCCCGCCACCCCATTCACCCTCTGCCTTCTGTCTCGCCGCCAAGCCTCCTTTCAAATCCCACTGAGCCTTCATCCAGACCATTTCTGTGCCCTCCCAGACAGGAGATGCGGTTCTGGTTCTTGCTCTCTGGTCAAATTAAAGTCTTCATTTCCTTATCTGTAAAATAGGGGTGGGGAACGGACCCAGATGATCCAAGTCTCTTATGTTTCCAAGACACAGTAACTCACAGAACCTGAGAAAGGTCAGCGAGCCTGAGCGTCCACCCTTCTTTCTTTCCCGTCTACTGTTCATACATGTAGCAAGATACGGCTCTGTAATGCTCACGATTCCCTGCGTGTTGCCATGCTGACCATCTCAGGCACTGGTCTTCGCTGCCTTGGAGACTATTCTTTAAAGAAAGGGATCATTCTGCATCTCCTCTGGACATGGCCTTTCCCCCTCCCTCCTACCAACCACAGAGCCGAATGCCTTTATTAGCAATTAAAACAAAACCGAACAAAAACTTGTTTCTCATACATGAAAGAGATCAAAAGAGTCCTTTTTGAGTCAGTTTTCACTTAAGATACAGAAAATTGTTTTAAACTACTGGATCAAAGGGCGCAGGGAAATTCAGGCCAAAATTAACTCATAGTAGACTGACTTGTGGTCTTATAGGTGTTACGAGTCTTAAAGCCCAGGAGAGAAGGAAGTCAGCTCCTAAAAGCCAAAGAACAGGAGGAAAGTGCCTCTTGTTTTTGCTCTCCTCCACACGGCCTGTGTTCTCTCCTCTTCCCCAAAGGGAAGGCAAGACCTAGTCAATACCGCAGATGTGGCTTTTCAGCGCGTTTGCACCTCTCCAAACATCCAGTGTGGTCTGAGAATGCAAAGACTGGCTGAGAAGGGACTGAAAACCCATAATCGGCTCCCTTCCCGTATTTATAGACAGTGAAAGGACAGGAAAATTCTGTGTCTACACAAATATACACAGCCTCACTTCTCCTTGCCAGAGGCAGTCAACCCCTCCTAGCTGCCTCTCACAGCCCTTCTCACGTTCTCCCTTGGAAGCTAGTCAGAATCCCCGACGGGCTGTGAGACCGAGACAGAGGCCAACAGTTCCAGTTTCTATACTCCTGGTAATACCTAGCACAGAGCCCTGCACTGCTGGGTGTTTGGGAAACATGTTGAATGAGTAACAAGAGTAATATAATGGCCCCTGAGATTCTTAAAGGGGCCACAGTAAACAAAACTACTCTCTTCTCGCCTGACCAGGTGGTGGCCAGTGGACAGAGCGTTGGATTGGGATGAGGAAGGACCCAGGTTCGAGACCCCGAGGTTGCCAACTTGAGCGCGGGCTCATCTGGCTTGAGCAAAAAAAAAAAAAAGCTTACCAGATTGGACCCAAAGTCGCTGGTTCAAGCAAGGGGTTACCTGGTCTGCTAAAGGCCCGCGGTCAAGGCACATATGAGAAAGCAATCAATGAACAACTAAGGAGTCCCAACGAAAAACTGATGATTGATGCTTCTCATCTCTCTCCATTCCTGTCTGTCTGTCCCTATCTATCCCTCTCTCTGACTCTCTCTGTCCCTGTAAAAAAAAAAAAGAAAAAAAAAAAGAAAAAAAATACATTAAAAAAAACAAAAAACTGCTCTCTTCTTAAGTCCTGAGCTACTATAAAAATCATCAAGACTGCTGGAGTGCTGTATATTCTGATCTGAGTGGTGATTACACAGGTATATACATTTATAAAATTCACTGAGCTGTACATTTAAGACTTGTCTGCTTTACTATAAATAACTTACTTACACCTCAACTAAAAAAAAAAATCAAGCACCAAAAATTGCTGTTTATATACTAACTCTTTCCTAGGTCTCTTTATAGACTTCCTAATCCTCCAGAGTCCTATAAAAAGGGTTAAAAGTGGGAATTATTGAACCCTTGTACAGGAGGCCCTGGGGCACAGAAAAATACAGTCTGGTTACACAGAGAGTCAGGAATGTAGCAACAACAAGACCCTGGAGTTTATGATTCTGCACCTAGACTGGGCCAGTCCACCAAACCACCAACAGCCAGTTATAACTCAAAAGAAAACAGCCCCCTAAAATAGCAACTGTTTGTTCCATCTCTCCTGTCAGCTGGCTTTTTGCATGGCACTTTTAATTTTATTTTCAAAACCATTCTGGCAGGACTGGGAACACGCCACCAGTGTCTACTAAGAAGCAATGAGGCAGCAGAACACACTGGAATGAGGAGGTAGAAACCATAGGTCTTGTTCCAAGTTTGCCTTCATGAACTGTGTCATTTCTAACAGGCCCCCTAACCTTTCTGGGCCTGGGCTTTCCCTCTGTATAAGCAACATGAGCTCTAAAGTTGAGATTTCCAGAGCTGCTTAGGAAATAGGAATGTACTGTGAAAGTTAATAAAAAGGAGAAAGCTATTTTAATGGGCACTAGTAGGGACTTCAGGTTTTAAAGACCTTAACTTAGAACCAGGTGGCCCTGGCCGGATCACATGATTAGTTAGAGCATCATCCCAAAGCAGAGGTTGCAGGTTCAATTACTGGTCAGGGCACATACAGGAGCAGATTTATGTTCCTCTCTCCCCCCCTCTCCTTTCCCTGCTTTTTTTTTTTTTTTTTTTTTAAGATTTTATTTATTCATTATAGAGAGAGGGGAGAGAGAGAGAGAGAAGGGGGGAGGAGCTGGAAGCATCAACTCCCATATGTGCCTTGACCAGGCAAGCCCAGGGCTTTGAACCGGCAACCTCAACGTTTCTAGGTTAACGCTTTATCCACTGCGCCACCACAGGTCAGGCCCTTTCCCTGCTTTCTAAAACCAATTTAAAAAATATTTTTAAAGAATCAACCAATGGCCTGACCAGGCGGTGGCGCAGTGGATAGAGTGTCGGACTGGGATGCGGAGGACCCAGGTTCGAGATCTCGAGGTGCCAGCTTGAGTGCGGGCTCATCTGGCTCGAGCAAAAAGCTCACCAGCTTGGACCCAAGGTCGCTGGCTCGAGCAAGAGGTTACTTGGTCTGCTGAAGGCCCATGGTCAAGGCACAGATGAGAAAGCAATCAATGAACAACTAAGGTGATGCAACGAAAAGCTGATGATTGATGTTTCTCATCTTTCTCCGTTCCTGTCTGTCTGTCCCTATTTGTCCCTCTCTCTGACTCTTTCTCTGTCCCTGTAAAAAAAAAAAGAAACAACCAATGAATGCAAAAATAAGTGGAACAACAGATTGATGTCTCTTTCTCTCTCCCCTCCTCAGGTTCGATTCCCGGTCAGGGAACACAAGGGAAGCTACCATCTCCTTCTCTACCCATCCCCCTTCTCTCTTTCCCTCTCTTCACCTCCTGTAGCCATGGCTCAAATGGTTCGAATATATTGGCCCTGGGTGCTGAGGATGGCTCCATGGCCTTGTCTCAGGTGCTGAAATAGCTTGGTTGCTGAGCAATGGAACAGCTGCCCCAGATAGGCAGAGCACTGCACCGTAGGGGACTTGCTAGGTGGAACCCAGTTGGGGTGCATGCGGGAGTCTGTCTCTCTGCCTCTAAGTAAAAAGGAATAAAAAAATAAGTAAGTAAAATAAAAAAATAAAATGTCTTCCATGTTCCTAAGAAGCTTAGCTGCTCAGGGTGGCCCAGGATTCACACTAAGCACAAGAAGCCTTCCAGAGAAGCCCACTGCTCACCCCAAGATTCCCAGCATCATCTTCAATCGCCATCTTAATGAATAGACTTAATTACAATGACTCAAGTCAGACCAGCCCTTAGCAGTTGGTTCCTTCCTCCTCTCCCCTCACACAGGAGACAAATCACCTGCATCCTGTGGCCCACAGGTGGATTGATGAGGAAGTCAAGTACTGCCACAAGGAAGTACCCCCTGTACGCTTAACTGGTCACTGGGTGTTTGTCCAGCACAGCTTGAGCCGGCTCAGTCTCAGCAGAAATCTGTAGCTCTGATTTGCCAAAGTCCAGCAGTCAAGTGAGAGGCAGGCTACTGACCCAAACAAGGCTCGGATGCCAGGACAGATGCCCTCCAGCATCTGCGTTGCTCGCCCAGACAAAGGCTCAGGGGAGCAGCCAGAAACCCTTCTTCAGCCCTGGCCTCTGAACTGGGGAATCAAAATAGAAAATGTCCAGCACCATCTACAAAAGTCTGTGGCTAGGCCCTGGCCAGTTGGTTCAGCAGTAGAGCGTCAGCCTGGCATGCAAGTGGTCCCGGGTTCGATTCCCGACCAGGGCACATAGGAGAAGCGCCCATTTGCTTCTCCACCCCCACCCCCTCCTTCCTCTCTGTCTCTCTCTTCCCCTCCCGCAGCCAAGGCTCCATTGGAACAAAGATGGCCCGGGCGCTGGGGATGGCTCCTTGGCCTCTGCCCCAGGCGCCAGAGTGGCTCTGGTCGCGGCAGAGCGACGCCCCGGAGGGGCAGAGCATCGCCCCCTGGTGGGCAGAGCGTTGCCCCAGGTGGGCGTGCCGGGTGGATCCCGGTCGGGCGCATGCGGGAGTCTGTCTGACTGTCTCTCCCCATTTCCAGCTTCAGAAAAATACAAAAAAAAAAAAAAAAAGTCTGTGGCTGCTCTCAGCTTTTACAGAGAGCAAGGATATACCCAAGCTGTTAACAGACAGAGTAAATATTGAGGTGCTCCATCTTTTTTATGCAGCAAAACTGCCTGGAGTAACACCTGGCTCTGGGAGGGTTACTATACAGTGGGTACTTGCTGACTCAGAGAATGTCAGAGCAGAAATGAATCTTAGCACTCATTTAATCCATACTTCTCATTTTACCGTCAAATAAACAAAGCCTAGAGTTGGGAAGACACTTGCCCACAGACGTGGGTGGACAGAGTCAGAACCAGAGCAGGGCGCAGTGTCTCTAGGTCCTAGAGCTCGGCCTGACCACCTGGGTGATGCAGGGGCACCCAGAGGATAGGAGAGCTCACAGGAAACTGGGATCTCAAGAAAGGGCTCATTTTCAGGTTTTCATGATTAAGATTGCAGGTAGAATCCAGGCCAGACTTACTGTATTGTCTCGGAAACATAGGTCTTTGTGTCATCAGCCAAGGGAAGTAAGTAGCTCTCCCTCTCAGATCAAAGATAAACTGAAGGAAAGATGAAATCATCTCAAAGATCACAACTAACCGAGTGAGCCAGCCGGGCGCTGGCAGTGAAGCGCACACGAGGCAGCCAAGAACCTGGCTGATAAATGAGGCGGGTCAAGCTAACTTACACAGGGAAGACGTCCTCCTTACCTCAGCACGTGACCCGAGATGCTGCCAGGTGGAGAAAAGCTGCTCTTCTGCCCCTAGCCAGCAGCCCAGAATGTGCTGGCTTCAGGCTTCAGACAAGCAGAAGGGGAACCAGGAGAAAGCAACTGAGAAAGGGCGGTGACCCCATGGGTCCTTCCTGGTAAGGGAGCAGCCCCTCTACCCACCTCATTCGCTCAGGCAGCAATGGGCAGAAAACCTTCTAACGGAGAACTTCACCAGGGTGCGCAGGAAGATGGCTGCTGGACCCCAGCAAACTGCACTATGGGGACAGAAGGTGTCCACTGAGTCTGCGCCTCACTAAATTCAACCTAACACAGACTCCTCAGCTTGGCATCCAGGGCCTCCTCAGAGAAGCTACAGCCTGCCGTTCCAAAGCTCACTCCACCTGAGCCACCACTCCCCCCCACACCCCACAATCCCCCCATACACCCCACAATCCCCCACACACCCAATCCCCACACACACCCCACAATCCCCCCCACACCCCACAATCCCCCCCACACCCCACAATCCCCCCACACCCCACAATCCCCCCCATACCCCACAATCCCCACACACACCCCACAATCCCCACATACACCCCACAATCCACCCCCCCGACGCCTCACCCACATATACACACAGCATATGCTAACCTTTTTTTTTTTTTAATTTAAAAAAATTTTTTTTTTTTACAGAGACAGAGAGAGAGTCAGAGAGAGGGATAGACAGGGACAGAAACGGAGAGAGATGAGAAGCATCAATCATTAGTTTTTCATTGCGCGTTGCAACATCTTAGTTGTTCATTGATTGCTTTCTCATATGTGCCTTGACTGTGGGTGGGCTTTCAGCAGACCGAGTAACCCCTTGCTCAAGCCAGTGACCTTGGGCTCAAGCTGGCGAGCTCGGAGTCTCGAACCTGGGTCCTCTGCATCCCAGTCCGACACTCTATCCACTGCACCACCGCCTGGTCAGGCAGCATATGCTAACCTTGCTCCTACAAGCCCCCCATCTGAAGTAGCCCACCCCTTCCTGTCCCAAATCCTGCTCATCTGCGTCCCACCATCTATCCCCCATACAGTCCCTTCACGTGGGGTCTTTCACAGTGGGCACTCAAAATGTTGGCTGGATCAGGTGGAGCTTAATCTAACAACCTTTTCCTTTTTCCCACCATCGTCCGACAGAAACAAACAGCCCCATCCTGGGATGCCAACCAGAGTCCCAGCTCATAAACCTGACAGTAGCTGGCACTCTTCTGGGGATAATTCGTGTGGCCTGACTTCTCCACCTCTTATCCCTGAAATAAGAATAATAATATTTGTCAGAGAAGCTGAGTGCTTTGAGATGAGAGGCTTGGGAAACACAAATTCTCAGGTTCAAGGCCATTATTTTAAGCTCCCTTTAGACCCACGCACCATTTACCAACTAATGCTAGGAACGTAAAGCTTGTTTCTAGCCAAATACTTCTTCTTTTTTTTTTTTTTTTTAAATTGTGTTGTATTTTTTATTTATTTATTTATTTTACAGAGACAGAGAGTAAGTCAGAGAGAGGGATAGACAGGGACAGACAGACAGGAACGGAGAGAGATGAGAAGCATCAATCATCAGTTTCTCGTTGCGCGTTGCGACTTCTTAGTTGTTCATTGATTGCTTTCTCACATGTGCCTTGACCATGGGCCTTCAGCAGACCGAGTAACCCCCTGCTGGAGCCAGCGACCTTGGGTCCAAGCTGGTGAGCTCTTTGCTCAAGCCAGATGAGCCGGCGCTCAATCAAGCTGGCGACCTCGGGGTCTCGAACCTGGGTCCTTCCGCATCCCAGTCCGACGCTCTATCCACTGCACCACCACCTGGTCAGGCCCAAATACTTCTTCTTTTATTACAAGTGCCCTAGTGTATAGCTGTTGAGAGAGTTACACTGAGGACTGTGGGTAACCTGTTGGCTTTTTATATCCACAGAGTGTGGAGACTTCCATCTCAAGTGTAGAGATAGTTCATGGTTTCAAGAAAAGCCTAGAGTTTCAGGCCTGCTGTTCTCTGAAATCTCATAGTATAATGCATCAATTGGTTCCCAATCTTAGTTGTTCATTGATTGCTTCCTCATAAATGCCTTGACCAGGAGGCTACAGCAGAACAAGTGACCCCTTGCTTGAGCCAGCGACCTTAGGCTCAAGCTGGTGAGCCTTGCTCAAACCAGATGAGCTGGCAACCTCGGGGTCTTGAACCTGGGTCCTCCGTGTCCCAGTTCAACACTTTATCCACTATGCCACCACCTGGTCAGGCAACTGGTTCCCAATCTATTGGCTGTTAGCCCATTAGGTTCACAGTTACCACTCAACTGCTCTGTGAATGTGGCCACCCAGCACACTGTCGGAGCACTACATGACATATATTTATCGCACAATAATAAAAACAACTTCCACATGACCACCTACTACCATTCGTGTCAGACACAGTCCTAGGATATAGACACAAATAGTGAGTATTCAATAAATACTGGTTGAAAGGAATTATTTCTCTTCTCAACTAATGGGTACTAAAAGTACAACTATATATTATCACATGGTCATCTCTGATATTTTTTGGAATTAGAAAAAGGTCCTTCATGCCTGACCAGGCAGACGGTGGCGCAGTAGATAGAGCATAGCCCTGGGATGCTGAGGAGCCAGGTTCAAAACTCCAAGGTCGTTGGCTTGAGTGCAGGCTCGTCAGCTTGGGCATGGGATCATAGACATGACTCCATGATTGCTGGCTTGAGCCCAAAGGTCACTGGTTTAAAACCCAAAGTCGCTGGCTTGAGCAAGGGGTCACTGGCTTGGCTGGAGCCCCTGCCCCCCGGTCAAGGCACATATGAGAAAGCAGTCAATGAACAACTAAGGTGCCACCAACTATGAGTTGATGCTTCTCAACCTCTCTCCCTTCCTGTCTGTTTGTCTCTGTCTCCCCATCTCTGAAAAAAAAAAGGTGAAGCAAGTCACCTTAGGACCCCCAACCTTGTCCACCTTAATCTGACCCACACCCATATAGTGTCACTGAAACTGGCAAAAGAATCTGAGATTGGGCATTAGTAAGAGGGAGGCAGAACAGTGCAGGAGAGCTCTAGACTGGGGAGCCTAAAGAAGGGTTCTAGCTTTGACACAATCCCTAGTAAACCACTTCGTTGCTTTGAGCCTTAGTTTCTTCCCTGAAAAATGGGGTTAAAATCACACCCTGCCCTACCAACCTTATAAAGCTTCTCTGAGTTTCAAAATACAGCTAGTGCTCGACTTACGGCCACAATTGGGTCTTGTAACACAATTTGGTTGTAAGTTGAGTAAGCTATATGTACAGTACTGTGAAATGACATTATAAAAATCTTTAAGTCATATTTTATCACAATTTTCTTTCATTATTGTACCGAGTCTGGGATAACAGTTGAAATGGTGCACGCGGAGATGGTAGTGCTGCCAGAAGCTGGTCTGCACTGTCATACACCCAGCTGGGCAATGCTTGCGCTGCCAGACACAGAGCAGTCGTGGCTAGCGATTGTGGTCTGTGGTCCTAAAGTCGAATGGTTGTAGGTTGCATAGGTTGTAAGTCGATCAATATCTGTAAGATCATATAGGTGAAAATGCTTTGGAAGTCATAAAACCCTGTACAAATGTGAAGAATTTCCTTATGGAATAACTAGTGTTCATACTGCGAAAGAAGTATTAGAAAAAGTGATTTCGGCCCTGGCCGGTTGGCTCAGTGGTAGAGAGTCGGCCTGGCGTGCGGGGGACCCGGGTTCGATTCCCAGCCAGGGCACATAGGAGAAGCGCCCATTTGCTTCTCCACCCACCCCCCTCCTTCCTCTCTGTCTCTCTCTTCCCCTCCCGCAGCCAAGGCTCCATTGGAGCAAAGATGGCCCGGGCGCTGGGGATGGCTCCTTGGCTTCTGCCCCAGGCGCTAGAGTGGCTCTGGTTGCGGCAGAGCGATACCCTGGAGGGGCAGAGCATCGCCCCCTGGTGGGCAGAGCATAGCCCCTGGTGGGCAGAGCGTCACCCCTGGTGGGCGTGCCGGGTGGATCCCGGTCGGGTGCATGCGGGAGTCTGTCTGACTGTCTCTCCCCGTTTCCAGCTTCAGAAAATTAAAGAAAAAAAAAAAAAAGTGATTTCTGCCTGGTCTGTGGTAGTGCAATGGATAGAGCATCGACCTAGAGCGCTGCACCAGTTCGAAACCCTGGGCTTGCCTGGTCAGGGCATTCACAAGAAGTAACTATGAAGTTGATGCTTCCCTCTCCTTTCCCTTTCTCTCACCTTTCTCTCTCTCTCCTCTCTCTAAAATAATAAAAAAAAGTCCTGCATGTATTTCAATGTTCTTGATTTTTCTTTCTCAAAAATTCTTCCTATTAATTCAGTTTCAAGCACTCGTGCATTCCGAGTCCCCTTCTGCTCTAATATTCTAGTACTCTCCAAAATAACTGTTTAATAAACATAGATTCAAGCAATACCCATAAGACACACTCCACTGTACACCCTCTACTCTGAATTCTGAATATGCCTCTAGAACAGACCACATTATATCCTGATGATGTCTGTTTACTTGTCTGCCCCTCTAGCTAGACTGTGAGCATCCCAGAGGCAATGACCCGCCTTTATCTGCATTTACCCGGTAAATCAGGACAGCATCTGACACACAGTTCACGTTAATGTATACTTATCAATCAACTTGTGAATGAAGCAAGTTTCTAGCTACCTTCTTTAAAATGGACCACCTGAAATAAAATGTAAACATCTATCTATGCAACTCTAAGACCAAAAATATTGGGATCTCAGCATTACAATCCCTAAACAATGTACAATATCCAAATGTTTCAAAACACCTAGTTTCCTTTTCTCAAATACACTACTCTTTACGCAACACAACTAGATGAAAGCAAATGTTCTTCTGAAACTTCAGTTGTAATTCTTGATCTGAGATGATGTCATCCAACCCCCAACCCACCCACAGCTGCCTACTCCATTAAGGACTAATAGGAAGGGTCACATTGCCACCCTACCCCCAAACTGTGGCAATAGCTCCCTTCTTCAAATCTCCACCAAGCTCCATTTAGGGTGCTCCTGTGGGTGGCTCTTACAGCCAATTTTGAACTTTAACTACTCCTATCCCAGGTTTATCTGCATCCCCCCCCCACACACACACACACACACACACACAGCCAAACGTATGGGCCTCCTGAGAGGGCTGTATGCAGGGCCTCATTCTTCGGCCTGCTTTGGGACTCAGAGGCTCCTCGTTCTGAGCAAATTCAACTGCGCAGAGTGGTCAATGGGAGGACATTTCCTTAGCAGTCTGTGCCAAGCCCAGGCCGTCCCCTGAGCAACCTGGTACTTGATACCTGTTTTGGGTTTGTCTGTTTCAGTTGCTTTAAGGCTGAAAAGAAGACAATACTCTTTGCTGGGTTTTAACCCAATTAGGAATACCTGCTTAAAAAATCACTATCAGCCCAAAATCCAGAAAAAATGTCATCTTATAGAATCAAACAGGGCAAAGCTGATGACAGAATGTCACTCACCTAACTCCATCATCCACCTAACTCCAGTCCCCTATCTGAGAAGCTACTTGCATGTCCTAGTTTTACTTGCTCCCTGAGCTCCTGGAAGAAACACTTCGATGACTGTAAGACTACAGTAAGAAAACACGTGGGTTCTGTAGCAGTGCTAACTTGTGTCTCTGAGAGTCACAGATCAGTTCAACTATATATAAAAGATCCACTGGGCCAGGCTGTGTTTTTGCCCTGCCTGGAAATCCACATGGCGTCTCAGATGGCTCCTAACACAGAACAGGCAATCAAGAGAACACCTGGCCCTCCTGATGCAAAAAACTGTTGCATCAGAACAGCATCAATATCATATAAACAGAATAGGAACCAGCCACAAAACCACTGAACAAGGAAATCAGAACTCATCAAAAACTCATTTCTGGCCTGACCTGTGGTGGCACAGTGGATAAAGCATCGACCTGGAAATGCTGAGGTCGCCGGTTCGAAACCCTGGGCTTGCCTGATCAAGGCACATATGGGAATTGATGCTTCCAGCTCCTCCCCCCTTCTCTCTCTCCTCTCTCCCTCTCTGTCTCTCTCCTCTCTAAAAATGAATAAATAAAAAAATAAAATTTTAAAAATTAAAAAAAATAAAATAAAAAAACTCATTTCTGACCTGACCAGGCAGTGGTGCAGTGGATAGAGCATCGGACTGGGACACAGAGGACCCAGGTTCAAAACCCTGAGGTTACCAGCTTGAGGGCGGGCTCACTGGCCTGAGTGTAGAATCGCAGACATGACTCCATGGTCACTGACTTGAACCCAAAGGTCACTAGCTTGAAGCCCAAGGTCAGTGGCTTGAGCCCAAATTCGCTGGCTTGAGCAAGGGGTCACTAGCTTGGCTATAGCCTCCCTCCCCCATCAAGGCACATATGAAAAAGCAATAAATGAACAACTAAGAAACCGCAACAAAGAATTGATGTTTCTCATCTCTCTCCCTTCCTATCTGTCTGTCCCTATCTGTCCCTCTCCCTGTCTCTGTCTGTCACACACACAAAAAATCATTTCTGATGGAAAAAGATGTAACTTTAAAAAAAGCATTTCCTGCCTGACCAGGTGGTGGTGCAGTGGATAGAGCATCAGACTGAGATGCAGAGGACCCAGGTTCGAGACCCCGAGGTTGCTAGCTTGAGCACGGGCTCATCTGGTTTGAGCAAAGCTCACCAGCTTGGACCCAAGGTCGCTGGCTCCAGCAAGGGGTTACTTGGTCTGCTGTAGCCCCACGGTCAAGGCACATACGAGAAAGCAATCAGTGAACAACTAAGGTGTCGCAATGAAAAACTGATGATTGATGCTTCTCATCTCTCTCTGTTCCTGTCTGTCTGTCCCTGTCTATCCCTCCCTCTGACACTGTAAAAAAAAAAAAAGGAGCGTCGGCCTGGCGTGCGGGGGACCCGGGTTTGATTCCCGGCCAGGGCACATAGGAGAAGTGCCCATTTGCTTCTCCACCACCCCCCCTCCTTCCTCTCTGTGTCTCTCTTCCCCTCCCGCAGCCAAGGCTCCATTGGAGCAAAGATGGCTGGGGCGCTGGGGATGGCTCCTTGGCCTCTGCCCCAGGCGCTAGAGTGGCTCTCTCTCCACAGAGCGACGCCCTGGAGGGGCAGAGCATCGCCCCCTGGTGGGCAGAGCTTCGCCCCTGGTGGGCGTGCCAGGTGGATCCCGGTCGGGCGCATGCGGGAGTCTGTCTGACTGTCTCTACCCGTTTCCAGCTTCAGAAAAATACAAAAAAATAATAATAAGCCTTCCAGCCCGCTTTGCCCTGTAGGGAAGAGGGAGGAGATTGAGCTAGAAATATCAGCTACGGGAGAATCAAGCCAGCCAGATGCTCTTGTTAAGAACTTAAATCCTTCAATCCTTCAGCTAAGAATCTTGAAGAACCATTAACAAACTTTAGGGGTTGCTAGATGCTCATCCCTTTATTTACTAAGAAAAGACCACAGCAAAGTATAACTACTTTTCCAGAAAACAAATTCCCAGGGTATGGGAATTACCAGGGCCATACTGCACACAGAACCAAAATAAATCTAAACAAATGGCTAGTCCCGAATGTTCTGGGGCTGTGCTACTCAGAGCTTGGCTGGAATATTCAGCGTATTCCACTGTCCACTCCACACCCGGGTAACAAGGAAAGAACAGAAACACCAGGCAACAGAACAGTCCATGGAATAGAGAAGATCTGTCTTAAAGCGCAGACTTGAGACATAAGCACCATCTTCCTTGATCTGTCTTGTTGAAGGAGTATTAGACCTGTTCTGAGGCCCCCCAGAAGCAGAATGAGCACCCTCTTTTCCCAAGGGAAGAAACACAGTTTACTGCCTGTGTCAGAGCTCAGATTGCTGTCATGCCTTTTAACTCCAAATCCCACCTTCTCTATACCAACCCAAGCTGCTTCCCTAAGGAGCTACCACCCAATCTGTACTGGAGGTGAGCACTACAGGAAGACAGATCTTAGCTCCAAGTAAGAAAGGTCACTTTCTAGCAGAGCTGTCCAAAGACAGACTATGCTGTACTGTGGGAGGATAGAGCACCTCATATAAATCCCGCCAGCAGAGAGGTTCAATCAGAGGTTAATTGCTTGGCAGGAGGAATACTGCAAAGGGAGTTTGGGCATTGGCTGAATGGCTGGGTGCGGTGAACATGGCAACCCTCCGATATGAATTACTCTCTTCCTGCTACAATTTCCTCCAACACTTCACTTGTACACTTACCCCAATTTGCCTTTTATCAGTTACTATCCTCACTGAATTGTGAGCCCCCGTAGAGAAAAGGTAGTGTCTTAAGCCAACTTTATATCAGTGTGCCTCAGACTATACATGGGAGACCAAGGAAATATTTATGTTCCTCTTCTGTGCCAGACACTCTGATAGGCACTTTACATAGATTACCTCATTCCATAGCCTCACAAAAACCCTAAGAATTATTGTTATTCCCTTTTTATCGACGGGAAAATTGAGACTCAGAGTGGATAAGTAACTGCCAAGGAACTGCTGAGGGGGGGGTTAAGCTAGCATTCAAATCGAGAAATCTTTGCCTACACCACCTGGAAGAAAACACCTGCTGACTTGAGACAAATACAAGTACCTTAAAAACAGGGCAGTACTATATCCAGCTAGGTCTGTAGCTTTTTCCTGTTACTATGCTTCCATTTCCTTCTAAATATAGCCATCCCCCCTCAGAATGACCAGTCTAAAGTTATTTTTTAATATCCTTTCTCTCACTTTTTTTTAAAATTTTTTATTTATTCATTTTAGAGGAGAGAGAGAGAGAGAGAGAGAAAGGGGGGAGGAGCAGGAAGCATCAACTCCCATATATGCCTTGACCGGGCAGGCCCAGGGTTTTGAACCGGCAACCTCAGCATTCCAGGTCGACGCTTTATCCACTGCGCCACCACAGGTCAGGCTCTCTCACTTTTTAAAAGACAGTGAGTGGCACAGCACAGGGCAATCCTGAGCAAGAGGACCAGGCTTTCATAAACCTTTCCTACCCGAAGGACCTCCTCAGGGCCCCAAGAGCTCTGCCCCTCCTCCAGTCAGCCCTGGCTCCATCCCAGGGCTTCGGACCAGTTGTAAACAAAGCAGCTCCTGGCTTTCTGCCTCAGAGATGTCCGCTGCACACATCCTCAGGCCTCATTCTCCACACTCAGACCCGACTCAGGACAACTCAAAATCTCCCTGGCTAACTAGTCCAGCTCAGAGATCCTCACATTTAGCTCAACTTCCAAACAAAATCTATCTTCAATTTCAAATCACATTATAAACCTACTGGCAAGCACTAAAAAATATTTACTCTCCCTGCCAAATGGGGCAAAAAAAAAGATTTTGTCATTTGAATCAGAGACGCCAGCCTGTTTGGACAGCCAACACATAAGGCCTCTCTGACATTCCATCTGTCTAAGATGTAAACCAAAACCAATCTAGCCACCATTTCTTCAAACGAGAAACTTAAGTGCCACCAACAGAAATTCCCACTGCTCAGTTCCCTGGGTGGGTTTCAGGTTTGCCATGCCAGGGTCCCTGGGAGACCAGATCCTGCTGCCATATGCACCATTAAGATGTGATTTTCAACCAGATATCTTGACTACAGAGAACCAAAAAGCCATGTTCACTATAAATTTAACTTATTAAGATGGCTTCCGCCTGACCAGGCGGTACGCAGTGGATAGAGCGTCGGACTGGGATGCAGAAGGACCCAGGTTCGAGACCCCGAGGTCGCAGCTTGAGCGCGGGCTCATCTGGCTTGAGCAAAAAGCTCGCCAACTTGGACCCAAGGTCGCTGGCTCGAGCAGGGGGTTGCTCGGTCTACTGAAGGCCCATGGTCAAGGCACATATGAGAAAGCAATCAGTGGAGAACTAAGGTGTCGCAACGAGAGGCTGATGATTGATGCTTCTCATCTCTCTCCATTCCTGTCTGTCCCTATCTATCCCTCTCTCTGACTCTCTCTCTCTGTCCCTGTAAAAAATAAAATAAAATAAAAAATAAAATTGATTAAAAAAAAAAGATGTCTTCCTACATGTTAATGTTTTACAGCAAATTTATTAAACATGAGAGAGCCACATGGCTACAGCAACAAGCAGAACTTAATGAAGACGTATTTCCCATGAGCTCCTGGCCTCTGCATCAATCAGACATTTTCAGCCAAACCTAAATTAACCTGTATGTGAACTGATTTGCACCCATAAATCCAAAAGAAATGTGCCGGTGTAGATAGAGTGTTTGAGAAACCCAGGCTCCATTTCCCAATTTCGTACAACTCTCTTGTTAAATTATATTATGGTCCTTTCTACAAACTGTTTTCATCTTTATTACAACAGGACAAAAGGGAAAGCTAAACCATCTAGGTAGGTATTTCCTAACTAGTTACAGTGCCTTCAGGTGAAAAGAACCCTGATACCTGATCATCTTTCTTAGGAGGAAAACCAATAGGACACTGTTTAGAAAAGAACAAATAAAAGACCTCCATCTGGGTGATTTTTGTCATTTATCTATAATGCAATCCAGGGTTCCATCTGGTTCTCAGTGAAAGAACTTTCCCTTTTTGACAATCAAACCAAAGAAGTCTAATCAATAATAACTTTATCAGAAAAGTATACTTATTCAATACCTACAATGTGCCACACTCTTTCATATATTATCTTAGTTAATCCTTACCATATAGTCACGTGAAATGAATAGAATTTCCACTTTATAGAGATGTGGTGATAGTTAAGTCTCCTTGGTGGCAGAGACCATGTCTGGTGGGGTCTCTATGTTCCGAGCACTGAGCTCCTAGCACTGAGCATGCGGCCTAAGACACAGTTTAAGAGTCTACCACTTGCTTAAGAATGAATGCATAACAACCTGACCGGTGGTGGTGCAGTGGATGGAGCACTGACCTGGGACACGAGGTCCCAGGTCCAAAACCCTGAAGTCGCCAACTTGAGCATGGGCTCATGGAAATGATCCCCTGGTCGCTGACTTGAGTCCAAAGGTCACTGGCTTGAGCAAGGGATCACTGGCTCAGCTGGAGTACACCCCCACCCCCACCTGCGTCAAGGTACGTATGAGAAGCAATCAGTGAACAACTAAAGTGCCGAAGCTACGTGTTGATGCTTCTCATCTCTCTCCTTTCCTGTCTCTGTCTCGCTTTAAAAAAAAAAAAAAAAGAATGAATGTATGACAAAGGGAAAGAAAAAGAAATTTGGAAAAAATATGTACTCTGAGCTTTGCTCTAAGGCCCTAAATGAAACCACGCCTGGAACACACTTGCATACTGCAAATCTACTTGAGTTTTGGAGGTTTGTTTCCAAGGACAATTTATCTTTCCAATGTGTATGCCACACGATAGCATCAACATTTGGCCAACCACTCCACAGGGTAGAGCCTGGTCCTATTTCACTTTTTTTTTTTAATTAATTTTAGAGAGAGGAAGGTGGGGGTGGGGGGGAAAGGAACATCAATCTGTTCCTGTGTGTGCCCCGACTGGGGATCAAACCAGCCACCTGTGAGCTTCGGGATGACACTCTAACCAACCAAACTATCCGGCCAGGGCATCCTATGTTACTTTCTTTTCTCCTGCTAATCACCACATCTTGCACAGGTGAGCATTTAATGAGCTGAGCAATGACAAAGGTCATGATAATGCCTTCAGCTTGCGTGCGAGTAAACAGAACACAAGATGCCCACAGCCACCAGAAGAACTGGTCAGAGTCATTACGTCCTCTCTCCAACCGCGTTTTCTCTCTATCCAATGGGAATAACAACAGAACAGACAAAATTGTTTTCACTCATTTAGGCCCTGGCCGGTTGGCTCAGCGGTAGAGCGTCGGCCTGGCGTACGGGGGACCCGGGTTCGATTCCCGGCCAGGGCACATAGGAGAAGCGCCCATTTGCTTCTCCACCCCCTCCTCCTTCCTCTCTCTTCCCCTCCCGCAGCCAAGGCTCCACTGGAGCAAAGATGGCCCGGGCGCTGGGGATGGCTCCTTGGCCTCTGCCCCAGGCGCTAAAGTGGCTCTGGTCGCAGCAAAGCAACGCCCCCGGAGAGGCAGAGCATCGCCCCCTGATGAGCAGAGCATCGCCCCTGGTGGGCGTGCCGGGTGGATCCCGGTTGGGCGCATGCGGGAGTCTGTCTGACTGTCTCTCCCCGTTTCCAGCTTCAGAAAAATACAAAAAAAAAAAAAAATTGTTTTCACTCATTTAATAAATACTTACTAAGCACTAACCACATGTCAGCCACTGTGCTAGGTGCTAGAGACAGTGATGAACACGATGATCACATTATGCCCCATGGAACTTAACATCCTCAGTGGATGCTGTGAGACTCATATGAAAAAAAGACTTTTGCAAACTTCAAAGAACTTATACCACTAGGAAGTATTGCTCCCCTTCAGTGTTCCCTAACTTGGTTAATGGCATCACCTTCCAACCACTGTCCAAGCTATAAACTTAAGAATTGTTCTCAACTCCTCCCTCTCCCTCAACCTGCCCACAGTTCTAATCTGCCACCAAGCATCTTCTGAGTCTCCTTTAGCCCTTCGAGTAGTAAGGTTTTTTTAAAAATAAAATTAGTAATTAGTTCCAGTTCCAGTTTTATTAACCTAAAATCATGTTTGTTTGATAACCAATTTATGGAAACAAGAAGAACATACATTTGCCTTTTTTTAATGTTGCCTTACACATTTTTAAAACAAATCGATTGTACTCTGGACGGTCAGGAGGCACAAGGACGTACATGAATGTTCGTACTAACCAAAGGGTTAGAAAAGTCTGACACGTATCACTTCTCACCTACTCTGCCATGCTTCTACACTAGGCACTTTGTTCCTACTTGAATAATCACAAGTTTCCTTAAAATAATGATAATGGCAAGCCTTTGCTGATCACTTACCATAGGACAGGCACTGTTAACAGTTTTGCATGCATAACATAATTTAATCCAATAAATTAGATACCAGTACCCCTATTTCCAGGGGAGGAGTCTGAGGTGCAGAGTGACCTCCCGAGGCGCACACCGCTAGTGAGACAGCTCAGCACACACCCACATCCCTGAGACTCCACCCCCATCTGCTACTGGATCCCTGCCCCAGTCCCCTCCTGGTCGGTCTGCACTGCCTTTCTGCTGCTGCTGGAGTGTCCTTCCAAACGTTCAAGCTGATCTGTCTCTTCTGCTGTAAGATAGCCAGTGGCTCCTCACTATGTCCAGGTCAAGGTCTAACAGCTACAGGCCAGTCCTGTGTTACCCTCTGCTGTCCTGCCACTCTCACAGCTCCCCAGACTCCACGCTGACTCACCTCACATCTGCCTCCTCAACTCACAGCTGCCTCCTCCGTCCTTCCCCTCCCGACAGGAAGCTTCTCTTTAGCCTTGGCTCCAAGTACACACTCAAGTTTCAGCACTGACTGGTGTGTTTCCATCCTTCTGCCCTCCTTCTCCTCCTTCTCTCTCTCCCTCTCTCTCTCTCTCTCTCTCACACACACACACACACACACACAAACACATACACAAACTCAAAATAAAACAAAACTACATACTTCCAATCCTGAGTCCCTGGGGGGTCGGTCTCAGCACAGTATCAAGTCAGTAAGTGCCTGAGTGGCATGTCGTGGTGATAACACTTTGCAGCACCATTCCAACAAGCAGATAAAACCCTTTTCCCCAGAGGATGCTAAAAACGGCAGAAGCTCCTGTCCCCTTAGGCCAACTCACGAAGTTAGACTGCTTCCGGCAGTTATTACAACTGAGACTGGTCCTACCTAGTCTGCCGGAAGCCTCTCTCCAAGACTCTTATTTTAAAGCATTTTTTAATTGATTGGGGGGGGGGCACAAGAAGTGTCAAGTCATAGTTGCTTCAGTTTAGTTGTTCATTGCTTGCTTGTTGCTTGTCATATGTGCCTTGACCCTGCAAGCCTAGGGTTTCAAACCGGCATCCTCAGCACTCCAGGTTGATGCCTTATCCACTGCACCACCCTCTCTAAGCCTCTTGAAAGCCCATTCAATCACCTCTAAAACTGCAGAAACTCAACTAGCTCCAGACCAGAAGACCACAGGAGAATTGGCCTCCGATGGGAGATAAAGTAAACTGATGCCCTCCTCTACCATCCTGCAACGGGGAAAGCATTCCCAAATGCAGACTGGTGAAAACAATGACTGTAATGACCATGAACAACAGAGGATCCTGACTAAGAGTCATCCAAGGAAAAAGCCAGAGACAGCAAAATTTGACCCTGTTCTCCATCTCCAGAGCTTCATTCAATTGGAGTCCAGGCCACAAACAGATGACTGCATCCGCCGTCTCTCTGGTCTCTCTGGTCTCCCTGCTCCCGTCCTCCCCTCTCCACAGGTCTATTTTACAAAAAGCAGCCAGATGGTGTTTTTAAAACTATTATCAATGATTAAAACACACTCCTGGATAACACCCTCCAACAGCTCCCCATCCACTTGAAATAAAATCAAAACTCTTTACCAGGAAGTTCAAGGTCCACTCCCTACCCCCTTATTTCATACCACTCTCCACTTCAATCACTACATTCCACAAACAGACGTCTTCTGTTTCTTAAAACAAGCCAACCTCTGGGCCTTTTCCTATGCTAGTCCAAGGCCCCTTCCCTGGATTTTTACAGAGCTGGTTTCTTCTCAAGGAATAAACTTACCTTTCCAAAGAGGACTTCCCTGGCTACTCTGTCTAAAGTGGCACCCCTTCCTACCTCATCACTGCCCATCAGAATTTTTTTCCCCAGCACACCACAACTAGACTCTATTTCCTTCATTGTTTTCCTGTCTCTGTCTTCTCCCTCATTAGGGTGGAAGCTGTTTTGTTTACCTATGAATACATTGCATGCAATAAGCACAAATAATTTCCAAAGGACTGGTTGACTAGCGACAGAGGGGCATCCTCAAGACGGGCTAGCCCCTACTTTGTGCTGGACCCTGTAATAGCATGATCTTCCTTTCGCAGAGGTAAATTAACCAGTTCAAGGTCACAGAACTAGGGACTACGCGGCCTTCTGAGTCAAATAACTTATCTGTACAGCTCCCTAACCCCTCTCACCTTCGCCCCTCTTATGGGGAAGGTCTCATGCTATGTATGGTTCACTCTCATACTGACATAAATAAAGCAGATTTGTCTAAATTGCTTCAAAGTTATTACTGTATTTTCCCATTCACCTCACCCAGAAAGCCACACAACAACAAAAAGTACAGCGCGTCAAGGTTCAATATCCCCGCCCCTAATACACAGCAGTGGGGAAGGGGGAGGCGTCGGGCCAATGGAGGGATGGAATCCTCATTTCTGGTTCAGAGAGATGGGGAAGCTGTGAGTCACAGGGGGGAAGGCTTAAACCCTGTGGAAACTCCGATAAGCCCTGGCTCCGAAACAACAAGAAGTGAATCAAGCCTCGAAGGCGCTGTAGGCCTTACGGAGGTCAAACCTGCTGGTGGACGGGGCGGGGCGGGGGGGGGGGGGGGGAACAGGACAACCACGGGACGAGAGAAAAAGTAACTTGCTCAAGTTCACTCAGCAAGTGGACAGCGCCGGAACCAGGGGTCTCCTCTCCCCCTGCCCCCTTTTCTCTCCGTCAAGGAGGCTTCTCAAGGAAAATCCTGGGTCAGGGAGTGGAAGGAGGCCAGGGCCAGCTCAGGGACCCCTCAGAGGGGCAGGAGTGGGACCAGCGTTAGGATGGGGGACAGAAAGGACTCGAGGAGGAGGAGGCGGCAGGACCTGTGAAGGTGGGAGGGGGCAGGCCAGGGGGAGGAGGGAAAGGCGGAAGTGAAAATAGATTGGGGGTGTGTTGTAAAAACAGGGTGGGGGCAGGCCGGGGCGAGGGCTGGGGGGTGAGAGTCTGATGGTGGAGGAGCCCAGGGCTCGCGGAGGCACCGAGGGAGTCCGGCTGGGGGGAGCCCCGGCCCCGGAGAGGCACGAACGGGGGGCAGACAGAGGAGAGTCCCAGGAACCGAGCACACCCTGGCGCGTGGCGGCCGAAGGCGGAGTCCGGGCCTCCCGGGAGGCGAGGGGCGTCGGAGGAGGCCGGGCCGACTCACCGCGCTTGTTTTTGGTGCCGTGCTTCTTGGCGGCCGTCAGCTCCTGCTCGATCTTCTTCTCCAGGAATTCTTGTTTCTTACTTAGCATCTCCTCCGTGTCCCGCAGCCGCTGGATGGCCTCCTGGGGGGTCGGGCCGCCCTTGCCAGACTTTCCCCCTCCCGCCCCAAACAGCTTCCCGAACACCGACATGGTTGCTGCTCGCCGCGCCGGCCTGCGCCGTCGGTTCCGGCTCGGCTTCGGCGCCCGCTCCCAGCCGCCGCAGGCCTCTCCGCCGCCTCCGCCCCGCAGCTGGGCCCGGCCGCGCCACCTCCCACAGGCCCCCACGCCCGGCCGGGCCGGCGTCAGGGCAACGCGCCGCCTACTACAACTCCCGGTGCGCAACGCGCCGACTGTGCCTTAAATCTACTGGAAAGAGGCGCGCGGCATGCCGGGAGGCTATAGTCTTCCGGCTTGAGGCGCTGGACGGTGCGTAGTTTTTGGTCTGTCTAGGGTCAAACGGCGTGGTGGCATGCTGGGAAATGTAGTGTTCTTGGGAACTCGCTCTGTAGAAGAACAAGGACAGAGAGAGAACTAAGAGTATATGGAAAAAACAGTAATTAACATTATGTACATGCTGTGGTCTAGGCATCGTGAAAAGTTCTTTATGCATTATCACATTTAATTCTCACAAGCCTATGAAAAATGATACTGTCCCCATTTTGTTGGTAAGTAACCATCACGGAGAAATCCCAGTGACTTACTAGTCGTGTTTTTGCATTTGCTGTTCTTTCTACCTGGAGTGCCTTTCTACTTTTTACTCACCTAATAGGTTCTTCAAAACCTAGTAGAAGATAACAGCCTTGGGACTGGAGTTAGATTACAAAAGTTCAAAACCCACTCTGAATACTTGCTTGGGTAAGTTGCTTCCCCTACTCAGTGTATCTCCCTTGCAGAAACTGTAGACCAGAAACGATGACAGGACCACCTTAAAATTATGTAAGCTAGGGAATGTAAACTCCTTACTTGACATAGGCCTACCAAAGTAGGTGCTCAAAAATGTGTATTGATCCCTACAAATTCTGGGTCATCATTATGCACAATAATTAAACCAGAAAGATACCCAGAACTTTCAAAAGTAGCAGAAGTATTGAGGATTTCTCCCTGCATTTACACAGGCCCAGCTGGATGTGGGTCCACATTTAATTGTTTCCCCTACTCCTTTACTGTCGAGAATCACTTCATCATTCATTAGCAGTGAGGCTCTGAGTAGTAGCCAATACTTTCTCCCCAAGCCCACCTTTCTAACTTGCTGCTCCCAATCGCCAATGAACAAAACCCTAACTTCTCAAAGGCCTTCTTTATTCATTCCTGAATCTTTCAAATATGTGAAGTTGCTTGGGAACAGAGTTTGATAAATGACCACCGACCTGAGCTTTTCCTCTATTATTTCACACATGAGCTTGTCTCCTCCCTACACTCTGATCTATAGGTGAATACATGCCTTGGGTGCTGTTGTTCTTGTTGTAATCTGCTACAACTCCAGCATGCATATATAGGCAGGTAGCCACTCTCAGAGAATGGGAGACTTTCTTTCACCCAACTTTGCAAGATGTGAGAGACATGCTAGAACTGTCAAGAATTCACAGCAGCATAAATTGTAAAACATAAATCTAGTTTGTGTTTGTTTTGTAATTGAGACATAGCAATGTTTTTATCAAAATATAAAAACAAGGAGACTTCAATCAAGCCACATTAAGGGTACCCCCCCCACATCAAAGCAATCTGCTCCTGCCCCTCTTATCTAAGTCATGCTGCAACCAGGCACCCAGGTAACGAAACACTTGCTGGGCTTGAGCCATGACCCAAAGAATATATGAATAGGCAGACCCTGTAGGCCTTGTCACCATCAATTTTATATTGGGGGCAGGGGGCGTGGCGAGGAGTAAGGATGATAGTAGAGTCCCTTGTCATAAATTTGGGAGCCCAGAAAAACATCTTGAGGATATGATAGCAGAACACTCAGATTTTATTTATTTATTTATCTTCCTTTATTTTAGAGAAAGAGAAAAGGAGAAAGAGGGAGGCAGTCTGTTCCTTCCTGTATGTGTGTCCTGACCAGGGATTGAACCCACAACATCTGTGCTTCAAGACAATGCTCTAACCAACCAACTTATCTGGCCAGGGCTGACCACTCAGATTAAAAAAACATTTTTTTTAATTTATTGATTTAGAAGGAGAAGGAGAGAAAGAGAGAAACCTCAATTTGTTCCTGTATGTGCCCTGACCAGGGATCGAACCGGCAAACTCTATGCTTCCATATGGTGCTCTAACCAACCAAGCTATCCAGCCAGGGATGAACACTCAGATTTAATCTTAATTACCAACTCCAATCAATTGGTCTGGGCCCACTTGGATTGCTGGGTAGAGGCTACATCAGGATTCCTTGTAATAATGTGCTGAGATACATCTGAGATGTCTGCCTAGGGATTGGAAATGGTGACATTTGGGCAATATAGCCGCCATCCTGGCTAAGGATCCAGCTGCCTTTGTAGAGATTCACAGGATGAACTGGCTCCATATTGGAGAGCTCTGGGTTTCCCTGGCCTTCAATTTACTGGTCTGTTGGACAAATACACAGCCTTTTCAAACTGTGACTGGCTGGTATTAGCTCATTAAAAGCTTTGGGAAAAGAAAAAAAAAAAAGCTATGGGAAAAGAATGAGCATTACATGCAACAACTTGGATAACTCATATATTAGCTGAATGAAAGAAATCAGACGCAGAAGCTTGTACCATTTCATTTATGCAAAATTCAAAACCAGGCAAGACTAATCTGTGGTGATAGGAGTCAGATTAGCGGTTACCTCTGAGGGGATAGCCCTGGCGAAATGAGTTTGTGAGCTTCCTGATAGGTTCTATATATATCATGATCCAGTGGTGTTCACTGCCAACCTCCCTGCCACCCTTCAGGTCCTTGAGAATCCGTGAGGGTCATCTGCTGGCAGCCTTGGGGTTTGGGAGCATCTGTGGTTGCCATCTCCTCGCCTTCCTCCTCAGGAGACAAAACTGGCCCAACCAGTTTTTCTGGCCCACACAGGATACCTGCTCTGTCAACTGAGACTTCCAAGCCACCACCTCTGTCATTTGTCCCAGATATTTTCAGCTACCCCTTAAAATGGAAGTGTTCTTTCCATCAGACATTACCTTCCAGGGCCTTGAGTCAGCATTTCTCAGCATACACGGCGGATCTCACTGGGTTTGAAGCCCAGGTGCACACATTCACACATTCTGACTGTGAGTGAGTTCTTAGGCAGGTTGCTACAACCAAGCCTTGTTTTCCAGGGGTGCCTTGAGGACTCACTGACAGATAAATAAGGCACAGAATGCAGGGGTTGGTGCTTAGTAGGTAGTCAGGTTAGCCACAACTCAAGTGCCCACGTTTATTGATAAAGAAACTGAGGCCAGCTAGCTTATAGGCAGACAGAGGACTGGAAGGGGAAGGAAGAAAAGGAAGCAGGATTAACAGGGTTCCTCAAGTCATATATTCTGTAGGGTCGATGTTGGACATGGCCCTTCCCCCTCTCCACTCGCTGGCACCACCGTCATGGATCCTGGCTGCGAGCTATGGAAGAAAGAGTAATAAAACTACATGTAACCTTTTATTAAGAACAACAGTTCTGAGGAAGACAAGATGGCGCTGGAGTAGGCGGACGTACCAACATCCACCTCCCAGAACCAAAGTGGATTACAAACTAATTTTAAGAACTATCATCTGGAAAAACCAACTTTGGACTAAACTAAGAGGGCTCTTCAACCAAGGAACACTGAAGAAGCCACACCAGACTGGTCAGGAACGCCCTGAAATGGAACTAACAATACATGAGCATAAATTTAAAGGACTTTTAGATACTGGAGCTGATGTATCTGTTATTACTAAGCTACATTGACCTCCTTCCTGGCCCACTCATGCAGCAGCCACAGAATTACAAGGTATAGGGCAGAGTAAATCCCCTCAACAAAGTTTTAGTTTTCTAAATTGGGAAGATTAAGAAGGTCATTCTGGATTTTTTAAGCCTTATGTGCTCCCTGGATGGCCAGTTAATTTGTGGGGTGGAGATGTTTTGAAAGATATGGAAGCATTGCTTGTCAGTCCTGATGGTTTGGTCAGTGCTCAGATGCTTGATCGGGGATTTTTGCCCACCAAGGGACTAGGGAAAGAACAGCCAGGAAGTCTCACCCCCATAGAAGTGGCACCCAATACCAGAAGGTGTGGATTAGGATATCAAAATTTAGCATAGGGGCCTTGATAGCTCCTGCTACCTCAATAATGCACTGTGCAGACCCAATTACTTGGAAATCAGATAATCCTGTATGGGTAGACCAATGGCCCCTTTCTCAGGAGGCACCTGCTCAATTGGTACAAGAGCAGCTACAGCTTGGGCACAATGAACCATCTAATAGCCCATGGAATACACTTCCATATTTTGATCTTGTTGCCTCCTGGATTATCAAGGGGCATAGGCGACCCTTACAGCTTATAGGTTTTGAGCCTCAAAATTATTGTTGTTCCTTTTTTCAAAGGATCAACAACAGTGGCTCTGGGAAACTTCCACTAAATGGCAAATCGCTCTTGCAAATCAATGGACAACTTTATACTAAAACTGTCAACTTAAAATCAGCTCAAAGTCTAGAATTATATGCCATTATCATGGCTTTTCAGCATTTGCAATATTACCCTTTATATATAGACAGCAAATATTTACTTATGGTGTTTCCACTATAAAGACTGCGGTCTTAGGGACAAATGCTGATGAAATATTTCAGCACTTCCTTCTTCTTCAAAGACTTGTATGTCAACATAGAGCTCCATGTTTTATAGGACATACTCGAGCTCACTCCATGCTCCCTGGAGTTTTAGCACAAGGGAATGCCCTTGTTGATCAAGCTACCCAAAAGAAAATTATCTGGAGCAACCATGACAGATCGAGCAATTCAGTCTCATACTATTCATCACCAGAACGCTGCAGCCCTGTGTAAAGTTTCAACTTTCTCGGGAAGCAGCACAGCAGATTGGGAAATCCTGTCCAAGGGGTCCTATACTATAATCTGTCCCTTAATTTGGAGTTAACCCTCAAGGACCCCTACCAGGATAACTTTGGCAAATGGATGTTACTCATATACCTTCATTTGGCAAACAGTCCTATGTCCATGTTACAGTGGATACCTATTCTGGATTTATAGTAACCTCTGTCAGAACAGGAGAGGCTGCTAAGCATGGCTCATTGTCTGTATGCATTGTTCTATTATTGGATTTCCTAAACTGGTTAAACTGACAATGCTCCTGCATATGGAGCAAAAGCATTTACTGTATTTTGTCAAACCTTTCAAATTATGTGTATTTCTTAAAATCTTTAAATTTTTATTTATTTATTTTTACAGAGGCAGAGATAGACAGGGACAGACAGGAATGGAGAGAGATGAGAAGCATCAATCATCAGTTTTTCGTTGCAACTTCTTAGTTGTTCATTGATTGCTTTCTCATATGTGCCTTGACCACAGGCCTTCAGCAGACGGAGTAACCCCTCGCTGGAGCCAGCGACCTTGGGTCCAAGCTGGTGAGCTTTGCTCAAACCAGATGAGCCAGTGCTCAAGCTGGCGACCTCGGGGTCTCGAACCTGGGTCCTTCCGCATCCCAGTCCGACGCTCTATCCACTGCACCACCACCTGGTCAGGCTATTTCTTACAATCTTTAAAGTCAAGGTATTATTAAAGGTATTATTAAAGTGTACCTAGCAAATATTTTAAGGTCAACTTAAAAGGGGGGAGTCATATTCTGGAACTCTTATGGGTCTACCATACCATGCTTTTTACTTAAATTTTTTTTTTTTTTTTTTTTTTTTTTTTTTTCTGAAGCTGGAAACAGGGAGAGACAGTCAGACAGACTCCCGCATGCGCCCGACCGGGATCCACCCGGCACGCCCACCAGGGGCGAGGGGGCGATGCTCTGCCCATCCTGGGCGTCGCCATATTGCGACCAGAGCCACTCTAGCGCCTGAGGCAGAGGCCACAGAGCCATGCCCAGCGCCCGGGCCATCTCTGCTCCAATGGAGCCTTGGCTGCGGGAGGGGAAGAGAGAGACAGAGAGGAAAGCGCGGCGGAGGGGTGGAGAAGCAAATGGGCGCTTCTCCTGTGTGCCCTGGCCGGGAATCGAACCCGGGTCCTCCGCACGCTAGGCCGACGCTCTACCGCTGAGCCAACTTTTTACTTAAATTTTTTAAAATTTCTTTTGAATGCTGATGAACAGGAGACACCAAATCTTTTTCTCCTGCAAACTACTACCTTTTTTTTTTTTTTTTTTGTATTTTTGTATTTTTCTGAAGCTGGAAACGGGGAGAGACAGTCAGACAGACTCCCGCATGCGCCCGACCGGGATCCACCTGGCACTCCCACCAGGGGCGACGCTCTGCCCACCAGGGGGCGATGCTCTGTCCCTCCGGGGTGTCGCTGTGCTGCGACCAGAGCCACTCTAGCGCCTGGGGCAGAGGCCAAGGAGCCATCCCCAGCGCCCGGGCCATCTTTGCTCCAATGGAGCCTTGGCTGCGGGAGGGGAATAGAGAGACAGAGAGGAAGGGGGGGGGACGGGGGTGGAGAAGCAAATGGGCGCTTCTCCTATGTGCCCTGGCCGGGAATCGAACCCGGGTCCCCCGCACGCCAGGCCGACTCTCTACCGCTGAGCCAACTACTACCTTTTTTTCCTTTTTTTTTTTGTATTTTTCTGAAGCTGGAAACAGGGAGAGACAGTTAGACAGACTCCCGCATGCGCCCGACCGGGATCCACCCGGCATGCCCACCAGGGGCAACGCTCTGCCCACCAGGGGGCGATGCTCTGCCCCTCCAGGGCGTCGCTCTGCCACGACCAGAGCCACTCTAGCGCCTGAGGCAGAGGCCAAGGAGCCATCCCCAGCGCCTGGGCCATCTTTGCTCCAATGGAGCCTTGGCTGCGGGAGGGGAAGAGAGAGACAGAGAGGAAGAAGGGGATGGGGGGTGGAGAAGCAAATGGGTGCTTCTCCTATGTGCCCTGGCCGGGAATTGAACCCGGGTTCCCCACATGCCAGGCCGACGCTCTACCGCTGAGCCGACCGGCCAGGGCCACTACTACCTTCTTTATTTGATCCAGCTAATAACACTGTTTTGTCTTTTTCCAAATAGCCCCAGATATATGGAAAAGATTTATATAGGCAGTTGGGGATCCTCAAACCCCTCAGCAAGATCTTCTGAGCATGGCTTTTAAGATACCAAGAGGCAGAAAAAGCCCAATAGAGATCAGGGGAACTACCAGCTTTTAGGATATGCCCTTAAAGGCTCCAACACCCCAAAGGGGTCTCATAGGATGCCATCTGGGTCCTGCTTCAATAGTGGAAAGGAAGGTCACTGAGCTAAAGCCTGCCAGACTTACATGCCTCTGCTGTGAGGAAGCAGGGGCACTGGAAGGTAGGCTTCCCCCTCGCTCCTCTAAGGGAGGGTTCAGTCTTTTCCAGCCCTGCTCCAGCCACCTATGACCTAACCTTGCCCAGAATGCTGGGATTTGCCACTGAAGGCTGAAGGTGCCTAGGGCCGTCGGCCCCACCCCATCTACGACACTGTGGATGAGCCTAGGGTATTTCTTCCAAGAAGCAGGTAAACTGATCTCATTTGCACAAGGGCCACTTAACTATGTCTTGCCTTAATAGTTAGGTTTTTTATTCTTCCCTCGAAGATCTCTGTTGTGGGTGTTGATAGTCCTATTTTCTGCTGCTTTGTTTAATATGTAGTGTTTCCTTTATCCCTCCTACCTCAATGCCCCACTTATATCTCAGGCTGGGACCTACTCCTAATTTAGAGCTCTCTTTCCCCCTTTTGCCAACTTCTATTATGAATCTACCTTTGCCACCCAGCTTAGTGTATCCCAAGGTTCTCTTTACCAAGCCACAGTCGCAGAGCTCCAGGGAAAAGCAACCTGGTCTCAACTCTCCAGGCAGAGGAGAACAGATGCTCCATCTCCACACATGCTGCAGATGGCTTTTCCAGTCTACCTGAATCATTACCAGCTAGAAGCAGCGGTCATTGGGACTTGGACGTGAGCTGCAAAGTATAGGATGGTGACAATTCCAGTGCCATGCGGACTTTTCCTGGATGTGGACTTTTCCTGGACTCCTGCTCCTTGGGACAGCTCCTAACAGACTGAACTGGGGTTGGGTTGCATTTATCAGGGACTTGGCATAGTGTTGGGGCCAACTTGGACTTGGTGAACTTGTTAAGGACACTACTCTTTTATGGCTTCTTGCTGTATTGGCCAAGAGATTGCTTAAAGGCTTTAATCACTGTAAAAAAAAATAAAATAGAAGACTGGATAAAGAAGATGTGGCACATATACATCATGGTATACTATTCAGCCATAAGAAATGATGACATCGGATCACTTGCAACAAAATGGTGGGATCTTGATAGCATTGTATGGAGTGAAATAAGTAAATCAGAAAAAAACAAGAACTGCAGGATTCCACACATTGGTGGGACATAAAAATGGGACTAAGAGACATGGACAAGAGTGTGGTGGTTGCGGGGGGTGGGGGGAGGGAAGGAGGGAGAGGGGAAGGGGGGAGGGGCACAAAGAAAACTAGAAAGAAGGTGACGGAGGACAATCTAACTTTGGGTGATGGGTATGCAACAGAATTGAATGACAAGATAACCTGGACATGTTTTCTTTGAATATATGTACCCTGATTTATTGATGTCACCCCATTAAAATTAATAAAAATTTATTTATTAAAAACAAAAACAAAAAAAAACACAACAGTTCTGAGTCACCAGATATTATCAAGGAGAAAAAGCACAGAAGGGTGCATACACTTGCCCCTTACCCCCTGCTTGCCTGTAGACAGAGTTTCTCTTAAGCAATTGCCTGGGGCTTAGCTGTAAATATATACTATGGCCCCTCTCAGTGGGGCACCGAACTTTGATCAACCTGACCCGCGGCCATCAGTGCTGCCCCTGTATGTAAAGAATAAAGGCTATGTCCGCTCCATCTGGTCCTCCTTGTGGTTTCCTCAGAATTCTGCAACAACACCAGACTGATTTTCCAGGTCTAGACCTCCTGGCGTTACATATACACAGAGTTCAGGCAGTAAGATGGATAGATGGATGAGTAAAGTGGTCCCAGAGCATGAAAATCCATGCGATCCTCTCTAGCCATCTTATTTTCCCACTTTTGAGAGACCTGGAAATTTAGAAATATTTCTCTGCTCTAAGATAAATCAGCATAAGCACAGTAAATCGCTATCATTAATCAGTTGCAATGTCAGCAAGACGACAGTAAAGAATGGACGCTATGGCCATATGGAGTGCGGGTGCCCACTGAAAGGGGCTGGCTAGCAGCTTCACCTGACTGCTGCCCCACTGTGACGTACCCTAATTTTAGTTTTAGAAGTCAGAAATCCAGATTTTTAGGTGAAATCTCCCAATTTTAATTAAATTTTCTAATTGCTTCTGGATATGGGAACACAATACATTTTTATATATTGATCTTATTATTATTTCAGCAACCATGCTATTATTTCACCCTTTCTGATCCTTATACCATTTCTTTCTTTTTCTTGCCTTATTGCTTTGGCTAGGCCTCCAACATAATGTTAGTATCATGATAGAAGTGATCCTTGTCTTGATCCTAACAGAGGAAATGCATCTCACTTTTCACCACTGCAGTAGGTTTTAAATTTCATTATTTTTAAATATTGGTTTATTTTTTCAAACACTGTGAAAACCAAGCAAAGTTTTCTCTGTAGGCTAGAATCAACCATGGTTTGCCAATTTGTAATCTTTACTTTAGCTAAATTCTCTCTCTGAATTGTGACAACTTCATTGGGTAGGTACTATTTGTTCTCCCCATTTGACATATGAGGACAGGGAGATTCAGAGAGTGAAATGCCTTGCCACAGTCACACAGCTAGTAAAGGACAGAGCCAGGATTTAAACCCAGCTCTTCCTGATGTCAAAATCTGTGGGACCCTGAATGCCCAGGACAGCCACTTGACACTATACTCTGTCCAGTACCTTAGGGCTCTCTAAGGAACCCTGAGGTCCTGAGTCACCCCTGACTAAAGGCCTTTCCCTCTTGGGCTTCAGTATCCCCATTTGCCAACCTACACAGATGGATTCCAAAATTGCCATAGCTTCCTCCTCTGTTGTCCAACTCTGCATCTATTAAATAGCAGACCTGGTCTTTATAAGTTCTGTGACCTGGCTCTGCCACTTACTGCTGCATAACTTGGGGTTGCTTAACCTCGCTATGCTTGTTGCCTTGTCTCAGCTATAAAACAGGATTAAACACAGCACCTACCTCGAAGTGCTCAGTAGACGCCAAGCACAGCATACGTGCCTAGTCAACGTTAATCGTCACGATTCTGATAAGTGTGCATACACGTATACACTGACAAGAGGCAGAAATATAACTTAAATAGTTGTATTGGGATGAAAATGTGATTTTTAACATTTCCTTTAATGTCATTTTTTAAAAATATTTAATGGTTCCCATGATTCATCCATTATGTAGAGAATAAAGTTCAAATTCCTTAACCAAACATCCAAGATCTCTGATTCAGTATCAACCCATATTTCAATATAGCAAAGTGGCCAACAGCACGTGGAGACAGGCCAGCCCAGCCTGAGTACCAGCTCTGTCACTTACTAGCTGTATGAGCTTACGGAAGGAACTTGGCCTCTCTGTGTCTTTGTTTTCTCATCTGTTAAATAAGGACAGTAACAGTTCTCACCAAATGGGGCTGAGGTGATGTGAAATAGAAGGCTTAGTATAGTATCCATAATATGTCCATGTGGAGGCTTGAACATATTAGTGATTAGCAGGATCTACCTCCAGATCGCTGGTCACCCGGGATCACTCACCGGCACCGGAGTACAATAGGCCTTGTACTGTCATACCTGGAAGTCTTTGCTCATACCTTGCTTTCCTGTAACTATCCACTCATCAAAATACTCTGCATCAAGGCCCAGCTCAAATGTTACTCCCTCCAAAGAGACCTCCTATCTCCACTAGTCCCTCTCCTGGCTTTTATGAGGACTGAGTACACGTATAGCCCTCACCCCTCAGCTGGGCTCTACTGCCTCTGCCTCGTATGTCCCTCCCACCGCGTCCTACCTTCCTGAGGACATGGGGGATGCTGGGCTTGTCCTGAGCGCCAGCACAGATGTCTGAGGGATGTGCCAGTCCTCAAGAAAACTAAGTTAACAAACTGAGTCCACCAGTTTTGCTACATCCTGCCCTGTCCCTTCTTTTTTTTTTTTTTTTTTTAAACCAGTATTTTTTTTAAAATTTTTTTATTTATTTTTTATTTTATTTTATTTATTCATTTTAGAGAGGAGAGAGAAAGGAAGAGAGAGAGACAGAGAAGGAGAGAGAGAGGAGAGAGAGACAGAGAGAGAAGGTGGGGAGGAGCTGGAAGCATCAACTCCCATATGTGCCTTGACCAGGCAAGCCCAGGGTTTCGAACCAGCGACCTCAGCATTTCCAGGTCGACGCTTTATCCACTGCGCCACCACAGGTCAGGCCCTGTCCCTTCTTGAGCTTCAGTTTTCTCTCCTGTAACGTGGGCAATGTGGCCCAGCAGGGTGTTTATGACAATAAACGAGAAAACTCAGCTGAGGCCCCTTTTCTCTCTCTCTGCCTGCCAATGAGCCTGGTCTGCTTCCCCCTGGACTAGCTGGGGATGAGGATTGGGGGGGGGGATAGGGATGGGGAAGGGGATGAGGATGAAGATGGGGAAGGGGTTGGGGAAGAGGATGGGGATGTGGAAGGGTATGGGGACTGGGACAGGGAAAGAGAAGGCTATGGGGATGGGGATGGGGAAGGGGATGAGAAGGGGATGAGAAGGGGATGGGGATGGGGACGGGGAAGGGGATGAGAAGGGGATGGGGATGGGGAAGGGGTTGGGGAAGGGAATGGGGATGAGGAAGGGGATGGGGATGGGGATGGGGATGGGAAGGGGATGGGGAAAGGGATGGGGATGGGGAAGGGGTTGGGTAAGGGTAAGGGGGTAGGGATGGGGATGGGGATAGGTATGGGATAGGGATGGAGAAAGGGAAGGGGAAGGGGATGGGAAGAGGATGGGGAAGGATATGGGATGGGGATAGGGAAGGGGATGGGGAAGGGGATGGGAAGGGAATGGGGAAGGGGATGGGAAGGGGATGGGAAGGGGATGGGAAGGGGATGGGGAAGGGGATGGGATGGGGATGGGGATGGGGATGGGGAAGGGGATGGGATGGGGATGGGGAAGGGGATGAGATGGGGATGGGGAAGGGGTTAGGGACGGGAAAGGGGATGGGGAAGGGGTTAGGGATGGGAAAGGGAATGGGATGGGGAAGGGGGAGGGAATGCTGGGTGCAGGGGCACCTATGGCCATCCAAAGGCCTGCTCAAGATGAACCTCTGCCTCCAGTCAGTTTCTGATTCCAAAGGACTTGGGGACAAGGCTCAGGATCCTGCATTTTCAAAAGTGAGTAGAAACTCCTTCTTCTTGATGTTTCCAAGGGCTACGTTTTGAAATAGCCATTCTAGGAGCACAAAACCTCTTCCTGACTCCTGGGGCAGCACAACCCTACGTGAGGGGCCATGGACCTCTTACCCCCTTGGAGGGGAGAATGCTACCACGTAGGGACTAAGAAGCAAACTGCCAAAGCTAGGGCCTGAGGCATGTGGACACATATTTTGATAAAAAAACATTTTATTGAGCACTTTCCAAGTGCTGCTCACTATGTGAACCCTTTGCATATTTGATCATACCAGATTCTCGCGACAGCCCTATGAGGTAGCATGGTCATAAGCCTCATTGTACAGATGAGGACCATGGGACTCAGAGAGGTAAAGTGACTTACCCAAGGTGACACAGCCAGTGAGTGGCAGCGCTTGGATCTGAAGGCAGATCTGGCCAATAGCTGTACTCTGACCACAGCACTCGAGTGCCTCCTAACTGCCTACACCACAGTCATCTGGGGATGCTGTCAGGAGCCACGTGTGAAAAGGTATGGCAGACGAGGGCTCTGACCACGCCAGCAAGCGCCCCCGAAGACCCCGGAGTGGGTGAGCAGGGCTGGTCTGCCCTCTCGGTTAGGCAGCCCAACCACAAGCCTGGACCAGCCAGACCCTGGGCCACCCATCTCGCCTGCCATCTCACCTACCCTGTCTGGAAGCCATAGGCAGCCATGCCCCAGGTCCCAGACACTGCAGAGCTTTCCAGAAGAAGAGGGGACAGAAGGAGAGGCCACCACAGGGCCAGTGTTCATAATTAACATTCCAAAAGCTTCTTCCCTGACAGCTCGCTCCATCAGGAAGGGTCTCGAGACTGTCCCCAGAGACCGTGGACCCAAAGGGGTGCATCAGGCTGGACCATGAGAGCAAATACCACGGGTCCATCACTCCGAGGCCTGGATGTAGACAGGCACAGCGAGCATGGCACACGGGCCATCGGCTCCTGCCTGCAGCTCTGCCAGCGCGAGGTTGGGGCCCAGGCCCTCAGCATGCCCGGGCACTACCAGCTCAGGCTCGCTGCCCACCGTGCCACCCACTACGATGGACAGCACAGCATCTGGCTCAGAGAAGGGCGGCTTGCCTGGGGCAGCCTCGGGCACTGGCCCAGCCCCTGTGTCCTTCAAGCCCTCCAGCCCCAGGGGGTCGGGCAGGGGGGTCACCCCCTTGTGCCCAGCACTGCTGCTGCTGCTGCGGGGGGCCGCCCTCCTCCGGGAGGGTCGCCGGGCTTGCAGGTCCTTGTCCTTCTGGGGCCCGAGGCGGCAGCGGTGATCCTTGAGGTATTTGTGGCGGGAAAAGCCCTTGGCACAGCCGGCGCAGTGGAACTTGTAGTTGCCCGTGTGGGCGCGCTGGTGCTCGGCGAGGTGGGCGCGGCGGCTGAAGGACTTGCTGCACAGGGTGCACTTGTGCAGCTTCATGCCTGGCGGGAAGGAGAGTCAGAGAGAGGTCCCCAGACCCACGACCCTGCCACCGTGCCCCTGCACTCGGAGTGGAACCCCGTCTGTCGTTACCTGCAAGCGCCCGCCGTGTGACCCGGCCCCGCCGCCCCGTCTCACTCCTGCCCTCCCTGCCTCTCGGGGCAGCCACGCTCTCTCCTCGGTGCAGCAAGCTGGCTCTGCTCCTGGGGCTGCACACGTGCTGGTTTGTCTGCCTGGAACCCTGTTCAGCCCCTAACCTCAGCCAACTTTCCCGGCCCACCGTCACTCTCTTCTCCGGCCGGCCGGCCTCACCCTGACCCCTGAAGACCACTTCCCACAGGGCCGCTAGGACATCTCAGTAAAACACATAAAGGGTCATGCTAGTCCCGCTCCACACCCTGTAATGATTCCCCAAGTGTCCCTCGAAGCCCGTGCAGTCTGACCCCCTTCGCCTCTCGCACCGTCTCCGCCTCCCCATACCTGTTCTCTGAGCTGCAGGCCTCCCCTGACCTCCCCTGTCCCCCCAGTCTCTGCCCTCAAGGCACTGCATTGCTGCTCCCTCACCCTGGAAGGCCTCTTCCTGTCACCTCCTCTCTTCATGCTCTGCCCGGTCACCGCGTTGATCTCTGCCTTTGCACTCCGTATACTTTGCAGCTGCATACTTGTTTGAAGTTCATTTTCTATCTCTGCTACCAAATCTCCGCTTCCCCAGGAGGGCAGAGTGAGGTCCTGCCCGTCTAATTCCCCCAGGGCCTCCCACAGGCTGGGTTCTCAACAGTGGCTCACTGAATACATCAGGTACACGGGAAGTCACCTCCAACCCTCGCTCAGCCTCAGCCAGAGCCCCCTCGGCCCCCCTGGCTTACAGAGAGGCAGTGGCGTGCCTGAGGCAAGTGGCAGTGCCAAACTCCAGCACAGGCCGTCTGTCTCCAGGCCCCTGATCAACCTGGAGTTTTCAAACTTTCTTCAGCCCCTAAATCCTTTCTGTAAATCAGTGGCTCTTAACCAGGGGCAATTTCCCCCAGTAGACTTTTGGCTTGTCTCCTAGAGACGTTTCTGGTTTCCATAAATGTGGGGGAGATGCCACCGGCATCTCACGGGTAGAGGCCAGGGATGCTGCTCAACACCCGACAGTGCACAGGGCTGCCCCCATGGCAATGAATTATCTGGCTCAAAAACTCCATAGTGCCAAGGTCGAGAAACCCTGTTCTAGACCAGTCAGTAGGTGGGAAGCCAGCCAAGCTGCTCTGGGGAGGCTCTGTGAAGCCCCGGGGAACAGAGGGGTGGTATGGCGACCCCTGAGCCATATCCCCGCAGCCTGGCTCTGCCAGGGGCACCAAAGAACCTTCCTGGCTTTATCTGGGGCCCTGTCAGAATGTGATCTCCCTCCACACCTGATCCACACTGTCACACTGGGGACCGCTCGGACTTACAGTTATCTCCTCTCAGGTCAGCGTCCCCCTCAGGGGACAGGAACTGTGTCGGACTCACCTCTGTGCACCCTGAGGACCCTAACACAGGCCTGGCTCACGACTCACATAAGTGATAGTCTGTTGGCTGGAATGTACCAGACCCTCCTGGACCAGACCCTTCTGGGTGGATCTAAGAGCCACTTACCAGAGTGGGAAAGGATGTGAGCCTTCAGCTTATCTGGCCGGTTGAACTCCTTACTGCAGCCTGTGTGTGTCCTAGAAACCCAAACCACAGGTCAGGGGGTGCTCACCAAGGTCAGGACCCTCCTCCTGGCCCCTCTGCTAGCCCTAGGCATGAGGACCCTCTCGTCTATCCTAACAGCTGGGCAAAGAGGAAGGAGATAAGGAATGAAACTGGCAGGTGGGGCTCAGGACAGGATAAAAGGAGAGAAGGCCATCAGTCCTCAGACCGGAAACCCTCTGTTCCGCCACAGGGTAAGCCTGCGCCCCCTCCATGCCAGTCTCTACTCACGAGAAGGGGCATTTGTATTTCTTGAATGGCTCATGGATCAACAGGTGTCTCTTCAGTTTGTCTTTGCGGTTGAATGCGGAGTCACACACTGAGCACTTGTAGGGTTTCTCACCTGCAGGCGGACAACGAGGATGAGGATACCATGAGACAGAGGCTGAACACAGTGTGAGGATGAGGATACCATGAGACAGAGGCTGAACACGGTGTGAGGATGAGGATACCATGAGACAGAGGCTGAACACGGTGTGAGGATGAGGATACCATGAGACAGAGGCTGAACACGGTGTGAGGATGAGGATACCATGAGACAGAGGCTGAACACAGTGTGAGGATGAGGATACCATGAGACAGAGGCTGAACACAGTGTGAGGATGAGGATACCATGAGACAGAGGCTGAACACAGTGTGAGGATGAGGATACCATGAGACAGAGGCTGAACACGGTGTGAGGATGAGGATACCATGAGACAGAGGCTGAACACGGTGTGAGGATGAGGATACCATGAGACAGAGGCTGAACACAGTGTGAGGATGAGGATACCATGAGACAGAGGCTGAACACAGTGTGAGGATGAGGATACCATGAGACAGAGGCTGAACACGGTGTGAGGATGAGGATACCATGAGACAGAGGCTGAACACGGTGTGAGGATGAGGATACCATGAGACAGAGGCTGAACACGGTGTGAGGATGAGGATACCATGAGACAGAGGCTGAACACGGTGTGAGGATGAGGATACCATGAGACAGAGGCTGAACACAGTGTGAGGATGAGGATACCATGAGACAGAGGCTGAACACAGTGTGAGGATGAGGATACCATGAGACAGAGGCTGAACACGGTGTGAGGATGAGGATACCATGAGACAGAGGCTGAACACGGTGTGAGGATGAGGATACCATGAGACAGAGGCTGAACACGGTGCACGGGCGTCTCCACTAAAGGGCCGCAGCTCCTCTAGGGAGGGGACCTGGGAGGGGACAGCCACTCCCATTCCTCAGGACTGTTTTGCCAAGAAGGAGCCATTCTAGATAGGGTGGTCAGGAAAGCCTCTCAGGCAGGCAACATGGAGGTGAGACCTGAGGGAGCAAGGAGCGAGCCAGGTGGCAATCAGGGAGTGAGGGTCCCAGACAGAAGGAAAGGAGGGGGTGCTCAGGGTGTCTGAGGAACAACAGGGACGCCGCTGTGGCTGGAACTGAACGGAGAGGTGGAGAACGAGGCAGAAGAGGTCAGGTCAGCGGGGCTTCCTGGCCCCACGGGGAGGGCCCAGAAGGCCAAGGAAGCACTCTGGCTTTAGTACGGGCCAGAGAAGCCACCAGAGGAGCTGCGCAGGGGGTGGACAGCATCCGACTGAAGAGTTTCACACGCTCCCTCCGGCTGGCTGTAGAGAACAGGCTGAGGGGGTGTGAGGGTGGGGAAAGGAAGGAAGCTGGTATACGAAATGGGAAGAGGTCACACGCAGTCTGCACCTGGAATGCAGAATTGGTAGCCCTTACCAATGGGCTGGCTGTGGGGCGTAAGAAGAAGGAGAGAGACCAGGATGAAACTAAGGTGGGCCAGGTAAGAGGGTGGGTGGTCCTGGCATTTACTGACATGAGGCCTGCCATGGGGGAAGGCGGAATTATACCTTATCCGATTAAATTCCTGCAACAAACCATGAGGTAAGTACTATTATCCCATTTTATAGATGAGAAAACTGAAGTTCATGGTCTATACCGAGTACTCGGGGGAGTTAAGGTTCTAGTCCAGCAGTGTGATCTGGAGTCCACCTTAGTAGTCCCAGACTGTGCTGCTGCAGAACCATGGGGGGGGGACACTCTCACCGGACAGGGGTCAGGGGGTCGCAACCTGCTCTCAGGAAAAGGTTGTTACTAGGCTGTTTTACCTTCCTGCCATTATTTCCTCCTTGTTCTCCCTCTGGTATGAATAAAGTACTTTTGAAAAATGCCACACACACACACACACCCAGCAATTAAGGAAATTCTAATCCTTACAATAAAATGCTCTGTAGTCATTAAATAGATTAAGATCTGCATGACCAGCCATGGCGCAGTGGATAGAGCGTTGACCTGAGACGCTGAGGTCCCAGGTTCAAAACCCCGAGGTCATTGGCATGAACATGGGCTCACCAGCTTGAGTGCGGGGTCACTGGCTTGAGCGTGGGATCATCAACATGATCCCGTGGTTCACTGGCTTGAAGCCCAAAGTCGCTGGTTTGAGCAAGGGGGTCACTGGCTCCGCTGGGGCCCCTCCCTCATCAAGGCATTAGACAGGCTTTTGCATTTTCTTTTTTTTTTTTTTTCAATTTAGAGAGGAGAGAGAGGGAGTGAGAGAGAGACAGAAGGGAGAGAGAGAGAGAGACAGAAGGGAGAGAGAGAGACAGAAGAGAGACAGGGGGGAGGAGCTGGAAGCATCAACTCTCATATGTGCCTTGACCAGGCAAGCCCAGGGTTTTGAACCGGCGACCCCAGCATTTCCAGGTCGACGCTTTATCCACTGCGCCACCACAGGTCAGGCCACAGGCTTTTGCATTTTCAAAGATTTTCTCCTAATGTTTTCTCAATCTTTTAATCCTTTTCAATAAAAAAGAAAACCAGAAATTTTCAACTAATAAAACATTTTAGCCTGACCAGGTGGTGGCGCAGTGGATAGAGCATCAGACTGGGATGCCAAGGACCCAAGTTCGAGACCCTGAGGTCACCAGCTTGAGCGCGGGCTTATCTGGTTTGAGCAAAAGCTCACCAGCTTGGACCCAAGGTTGCTGGCACGAGCAAGGGGTCACTCAGTCTGCTGAAGGCCCACGGTCAAGTCACATATGAGAAAGCAATCAATGAACAACTAAGGAGTTGCAATGTGCAATGAAAAACTAATGATTGATGGTTCTCATCCCTCTGTTCCTGTCTGTCTGTCCCTGTCTATCCCTCTCTCTGACTCTCTCTCTGTCTCTGTAAAAAACAAACAAAACAAAAACAAAAACATTTTAGAGATGAAAATAAAAAAGCCAATGTATCTTGACTGGGGAACCAATAAAAAGAGGTTTTGTCCAGGTTTGGGTGATAATTTTTTTAAAAATATTTTTCAGACTTTATTTATTCATTTGAGAGAGAGAGAGAGAGAGAGAGAAGGGGGGAGAAGGAGGAAGCATCAACTCCCATATGTGCCTTGACCAGGCAAGCCCAGGGTTTCGAACCGGCGACCTCAGCATACTAGGTCAATGCACTTTATCCACTGCGCCACCACAAGTCAGGCCTGGGTGCTAACTTTAAGGTGAGAAACACACCCAAACTCCAGGCACTCACAATGGTCTGAGGGGACTGACTCCCAAGGGGCAGAGACAAGAGAAGCCCCACCGGCTTCCAGGGGCTGATCTCTGCTCCAGGGCTGCTGGGACTCTCTGTTCACGTGAGAGGGCAGGTGAGTAGGGGGCCAAGGAAGAGATGGAAGAAAAGGGGACGGGAGGGGGATGGGGAAGGGGGCTAAAGGGAGACGGGGGGAAAGCCAGAGCGGGATGGGAAGGAGGAGGAAGAGGAGGCTGGGGGTGGAGGGGAGCTGGGTACCCACCTGAGTGAATGTGAGCGTGCAGTTTGAGGTAGTGTTCCCGCCGGAAGAACTTCTTACACACCTGGCACTTGAACCTGCCCCCACTGCCATGCGTGGGCAGGTGACGCCGCAGGTAGCGTTCACAAGGAAACACCTGGGAGAAGAAAGAAGTTGGTTTCGGGTCTGACTAACCAGCCCTCAAGGCACCCCACATTTCCAGCTTTTATTCATAGAAACAACTTCCTTCCCATTCACCAGGGGCTAGAGCAGCGGTTCTCAACCTGTGGGTCACAACCCCGGCGGGGGTCGAACGACCAAAACACAGGGGTCGCCTAAAGCCATCGGAAAATACATATTTATTCGACCCCTGTCGGGGTCTTGACCCACAGGTTGAGAACTGCTAGGCTAGAGAACCCATAATGTCATGCATAGCCCTTAGAACAGGGGTCGGGAACCTATGGCTCGCGAGCCAGATGTGGCTCTTTTGATGGCTGTATCTGGCTTGCAGACAAATCTTTAATAAAAAAGTAATAACATTAAAAATATAAAACATTCCCATGTATTACAATCCATTCATTTCCTACCGCTCATGTTCATGGTTGAGGGTGGCTGGAGCCAATCACAGCTGTCCTCTGGGACAACACCAGATTTTTATCGGATAATGCGTATTGTACATGGGTTGTTGTATGGCTCTCACGGAATTACATTTTAAAATATGTGGTGTTCATGGCTCTCTCAGCCAAAAAGGTTCCCGACCCCTGGTTTGGAACATCATGGCTCCCACTACTCACGCATAAGCCCGGTCAAAACAAGCCTGCTGTGAGCTCCTGCCCAGGTTGTTTTTCCTACCCAGTGGCCTTTCCCTCTTAGCCGGACAAACTCCTACTTATCCTGTAAGACCCAGTTCAGGTGTCACTGCTTCTGTGAAGCCCTCTCTGACTCCATCCACAGTGCCACAACAGACAAAGCAAATTCCGCCTTTAAATATCCATGTACGTTTTTTCTTTTTTTAAAAAATATTTTATTTATTGATTTTTTAGAGAGAGAGGAGTGAGAGAGAGAGACAGAGAGAGAGAGAGAAGGGGGGAGGAGCTGGAAGCATCAACTCCCATATGTGCCTTGACCAGGCAAGCCCAAGGTTTCGAACTGGCGACTTCAGTGTTCCAGGTCGACACTTTATCCACTGCGCCACCACAGGTCTCCATGTATGTTTTTAAAGTCATCATTTGCCTGACCTGTGGTGGCGCAGTGGATAAAGCGTCAACCTGGAAACACTGAGGTTGCCGGTTCAAAACCCTGGCTTGCCTGGTCAAGGCACATATGGGAGTTGATGCTTCCTGCTCCTCCCCCTTCTCTCTCTCTCTCTCTCTCCCCCCTTCTCTCTTCTCTAAAATGAATAAATAAATTTTAAAAATGTATAAAGTCATCATTTAATGCACCAAATTGCAACTCTCTGCTTGCATGGGAGCTCCACAAGGACAGAAAGGGGCTTTCACTCCCCAGTTCAGGGCCTGAGTCAAGTAATGGACAAGGTAAAGAATACATGAAAAAATGAACAAACAACTAAGGAAATGAGAGAATATAACAAAGAGCCAGAAAACACAGAAACCAAAACCTCCTTCCTGCCAGATAGAGACAGGCATTCATTCATTTTCTTTTCCATTTATTTGGTATAAAGAAGTGGTCAACGGGGCCTAACTAGGCGGTGGCGCAGTGGATAGAGCAACAAATTGGGACAAAGAGGACTCAGGTTCGAAACCCCGAGGTCTCCAGCTTGAGCATGGGCTCATCTGGTTTGAGCAAAGCTCACCAGCTTGAGCCCAAGGTCGCTGGCTTGAGCAAGGGGTCACCCGGTCTGCTGTAGCCCCCCCCCCATCAAGGCACATATGAGAATCACTGAGAAACTAAGGAGCCGCAACAAAGAATTGATGCTTCTCATCTCTCTCCCTTCCAGTCTGTCTGTCTCTCTGTCACAAAAAACAAAAAACAAAAAAACCCCAAAGTGGTCAAAGGCAGAGACTCAATTTCCACACTACTCACTAGCTCTATCATTTCCTAACTGGGTGCCCTTTCTGTGCCTTGGTTTCTTTCATCTGTAAAATGGAAGAGTAATAATGTGCCTGCCTCCTAGGGTTAAATGAGTCAGGGAATATGCTCAGCACAACATCTGGCACAAGGTTCTTGCTCAATTCGTGATACCTTTTACTCGGACCACAACTTCCAAAGCTCCAAATTAGACTATGTAATTAGAAACACCTACAGCGAGGCTAAAGCAAAACCAGGGCTGTCTGGAGAATCCGCCAGGCAAGGTTGTAAGAAAATGAGTAGACCAGAGAAAGAAGTCAAACACACCAGGGGGGTGCAATCAGCAAAATTCAGGCGTCAGGAAACTCCACAGGGCCATTGGCCCAGTTTCTTCAACAAATAAATGGAAAGGGGAAGAAAGGACCAATGGTGTGGGGAACCTATGTATTAAAAGAAACTTTGGTCATATCAACCAACTGCAACATGCAGACCTGATTCAAACAAGTTGACTTTACAAAAGTTATGCTGTCTTTGAGGCAATTAAAAATTGGAATACGGCCTGGATATTTGATGATATGAAGGGACAGGCTTCAATGACGCTTTCCAGATTTGCTAAAAAGAAGAACCAGTAATAAACATAAGAATGTATCAAGACTGGAGGCCGCAGTTGAGATGCTGGGCCTGGGCCTCGGCGACGCTTCAGCCCGGGTCAGCCCAGACGGGCATGTGCGGTGTCCGGTGGGAAAGGCCCGGTGGAGCTCTTACTCCCCAAAGATGAAGCGTGGAGACAACCCCAAGCTTTGCCTGCACGGGGTTAGGAGGGGAGGAGGGGAGAAGGAAAGAGTGAGGTTTTCACGCCACCACCTTCGGAGCCCCATTGTCGCAGGGTACCCACCTTCTGGCAGTGCGGGCAGGGGAAGTTGTGAGTGGCAGTCTGCAGGTGGTGCTCCAGGGCCTCAGGGGTAGAGTATTTGTTGACACATTTCAGGCATCTACAGGGGAAGGAGCAGGAAAAGTGAGAGTACTGTGTGTCAGGGCCCTTCCTGACCACCCTGTCTCAAGCTGCCTACCATGTGCCCCCCCCCATCTCTTCCTATTATCTCACCTAGGCTTCTTTTCTTCTCAGCACTTAGTACCTGGAGTGATTTTATTTGTTTGCTTATTATTATACCAGCAAGAGGGTTCTGGAGGCAGGGACCATATCTGTTCTTTTCACAAACTGCCCAGCAGCCCCGGGGATCAGCCCCTCCCCTCCACCAGGGCCAACATTAGGAGGCAAGATCCTAGATTTAATTCATTCTCAAGGCAGTCTATTCTTCCTGCTGGCCACTGCCTCCATCCTAGTCCCAGCTGCCGTTCTCTCTCACTAGGACATGCGCAGTGGCCTCCTCACTGGCCTCCCTGCCCTACCCCGCCCTCTGTCAAGTCTGTTGCCCACAGGGGAGCCAGCAGTGCCTTGAAAAATCAAAATCAGACCAGGTCATACCTTTGCTTAAAAGTCCCCACCTTGGGCCTGACCGGGCGGTGGTGCAGTGGATACAGCGTCAGACTGGGATGCGGAAGGACCCAGGTTCAAGATCCCGAGGTCACCAGCTTGAGCATAGACTCATCTGGTTTGAGCAAAGCTCACCAGCTTGGACCCAAGGTCGCTGGCTCGAGCAAGGCCCGCGGTCAGGCACATATGAGAAAGCAATCAATGAACAACTAAGGTGTCGTGACGAAAAACTAATGATTGATGCTTCTCATCTCTCTGTTCCTGTTTGTCCCTGTCTATCCCTCTCTCTGACTCTCTCTCTGTCTCTGGAAAAAAAAAAAAAAGTCCCCACCTTGGTCTTGGTCTAAAAGCCCTTCTGGCCTGCTCTATTTCCACCTCTGACTTTCTCTACTGCCCTCTCCTTGGGCCACACTAGCCTCCTGAATGCACCTCAGACACACCAGCCTGGTCTCACTGCAGGGCCTTTGTACTTGTTGTGTCTCTGATCTGGAACACTCTTCCCCAAGTCCTCCCATGGGCAGCACCTTCTCATCTTTCACGTCTCAGCTCAAACGTCTCCTCCTCAGAGGGGCCCTCCCTGACCACCCTGTCTCAAGCTGTCCACCATGTGCCCGCCCCCCCCTCTTCCTATTATCTCACCTAGGCTTCTTTTCTTCTCAGCACTTAGTACCTGGAGTGATTTTATTTGTTTGCTTATTATTATACCAGCAAGAGGGTTCTGGAGGCAGGGACCATATCTGTTCTTTTCACAAACTGCTCTCAGTACCAGGGACAACTCGTTACAGGAAAGAGTCAGAAAGAAAAGAGTCCAGGTCTGGTTCTTTCCAATCTATAACCCTCAATTTCCTCATCCATAAAACGGGTAATCCCAAATGGATCTGTCCCTTGTTCATTCTGAAGATTGTCATGAGAGTCAAAGGACACAACTGTGTTAAACAGTCCACAAACAGCAAGCACTGCAGACACGGCCTCTACTGTAACCACCTTTGCATCACTGTGGCTCACATGCCTTCAAACAGCAGTTTCAGTGGGTTCAAGTGTCGCTCCGAAACACCAAGGTTGTAGGTGCGATCCCCAGTCAGGGCACAAACAGGAAGCAACCAGTGAATACGCAACTAAGTGAAACAACAAAATGAAAGCTTTTCTCTCTCTCTCCCTTCCTCCATCTCTCTAAAATCAATCAATTAAAAAAGAAATAGTTTCAGGCCACAAACCTAAAATAGTCCCCATTGTCTTCCCACCATGAGAACATTTGCCAGCAAATATATCCATGCGTGGTGTAGTACCAGTGAGGAAAGTAGGTGATTCATGACAAAAAAAAGCCGCAGGCAGGCTGTACCTGGGCAGGGCCCAGGGGAGCCCTCGGACCACACACTGAAGACAGGCTACCTGCTTCCACAGCAAGCCAGAAAAAAGGGGGCAGAAGGAAGAGGAGGTGGGGTGGGAAGAGAGCCACCAGGACGGCAGGACCTTCGCAAGCTGGGGGGAGGGAGAGGACAAGAATCGCACCAGCTTCAGCAGCGAGGAGACACAGGTTTGTGTGGGAGGTAGTTTAGCAATCACCACTAAAATTAAACACGCCACCCTAATGAAGTCATCCACGATGATATCCCCAACAACAGGGTAAGCCAACGTCATATGCCTCCTGATACACAGCACTGGGGACACAGCGTCACTTTGTCATGTTCCTGTCCCAAAGTGCCAATCTCGGATGTAGACAAATCCAAACTGAGAACATTCTACAAAATAAGTGGCCAAAGCGCTTCAGAAATAACAAGGTCATGTAGACAAAGACCTGTTCCAGCTCCAGGAAGACTCAAGAGACATGACAACTGAATGAAATGTGTGATCCTGGATTGGATTGTGGGCCAGGGGGGAAAAAAACACCTCACTGTTTTCTTTGTCTGTAAAGGATGTTATTGGAACAATCAGAAATTTTCAAGTAAGGTCCACAGAATAGATTACAGAAGCGTATTAAATTAACTTCCCAATTTTGATAACTACACCATGCTTACGTAAGAGGTTATCCTTGTTTTCAGAAAATACACCCTGAGGAGAAAGGTAAAGCGGCAGCATATCGGCAGATTTTTCTCAAAGGCTCAGAAGAGGATAAAGCAAATGTCATAAAAAGTTACCACTCAGGAAGTGGGGGTGAAGAGTATCTGTGGGAATTCTCTGTACTATTCTTATAACCTCTCTGGAAATCTGACATGATGTCAAAATAAGTTTCAAAAGAACACTTCCCGAAAGCAGCTGGGTGTGCAATGGGGAAGGGGGTCAGGGTGGACAGGGAATCCCTTTCGCCCTGCACCTTCTGTAGTTTTTACATATTGCATTGTATGCCTATAACAATTATTTTTTGCAGTAGGTAATTCATCTTTTTAAACTCCCTTTTGCTCTTTGACCTGCAAAATCGCAGTCAGAAACCTACTCACAAATGCATGAAGATGTACATACGTCAAAAGCTGTTCCCTGTAGCGTTGTTTGTAATAATGACAAACTGGAAATAATTCAACTATCCCACAATAAAAAACAGGTTCCATAAATTACAACACATCCACATACAATGGAATACTAAGTACCTGCTTAAAATTTTTTAATTGAATTTTATTGGGGTGACATTGGTTAAAATTAATTATAAAGGTTTCAGATGTCCAAGTCTACAACACATCTCTGTACATTGTATTGCGTGTTCACACTCCAAGTCAAGTCTTTGTCCATCACCACTTACCAATCAATGAATCTTATTTTTATTTTATTTATTTATTTATTTATTTTTGTATTTTTCCGAAGCTGGAAACGGGAGGCAGTCAGACAGACTCCCGCATGCGCCCGACCGGGATCCACCCGGCATGCCCACCAGGGGGCCATGCTCTGCCCATCTGGGGTGTCGCTCTGTTGCAACCAGAGCCATTCTAGTGCCTGAGACAGAGGCCATGGAGCTATCCTCAGCGCCCAGGCCAACTTTGCTCCAATGGAGCCTTGGCTGTGGGAGGGGAAGAGAGAGACAGAGAGGAAGGAGAGGGGGAGGGGTGGAGAAGCAGATGGGCGCTTCTCCTGTGTGCCCTGGCTAGGAATCGAACCCGGGACTCCTGCACATCAGGCTGACGCTCTACCACTGAGGCAACCGGCCAGGGAAAATCTTATTTTTAAAAGGAAAAAGTAAATATATAGTATATGGTGTATTTAGTATAGAAAAAAATCAAATCTATTTCCATTATAATGGGAAAGACCGGTTTCCCTTTTTTAGGACTCTTTTTTAGGATAAATGTCTGCCAAGTTGAAGAATGCTATAAGGAGGGCCAGCCAGCATCTTCTCCCCCGCCAGTGCCAAGGCCCAGAACACACTGGCCCAGGGTGGACCCCAGTCTGGAGACACATTTCTCCTCTGGGGTGGCTCACTGGCCCTGAGCCACGAGAAGCAGCCCGGCTGTGGAGCCCGGGCGCCCAGCGGGACAGGCAGCGGGAGGACACGTACTTGTAGACCGTGCTGTCCTTCTTGGGGCTGTGCTGCGGCAGGAGGCTGTGGGAGTACTGGTGCACGCCCAGGTCGTACAGCGACGGGAAGTCCTTGCCGCAGAGGTGGCAGCGGTAGCTCAGCTCTTCCTGGTGGCTCTTGATGTGCTCCAGAAACGCGTCGAGCTTTGGGAAGGTCTGCGCGCAGCTTTTGACCACACACTTGTACACCTTGATGGCAGACGTGGGGCAGGTAAGGGGGGGCAGGGGAGCTGCCTCCCCGCTGCCCCCCACCCTGTGGCCTCTGCCTGGCACACTGCCCGGGAGTGGCCCTGCCTCTGTTTCCCTGCTTCCCTGCTGCTGGTGCCCTGGTGTTATTTTGAATGGAGGGTCCTCTCCTCTTGGCCAGTCACAATGACCCCACTACCTTTTCCCCAGGCTCTGAGTGGCCTGGGCATCTTTAGAAAAATTATCCAATATCTGAAAATACAGTGAAAAGATGACATTGTGTCCTTCCAATGTCATACTTAAGAGGAGTGGCTCTCCAACTTGAGTGCACGTAACTGTAACAGATTGCTGGGCACCAACCCCCAGAGTATCTGATCTGGCAGGTCTGGTGGCCTGAACACGTGCAGCCGAACAAGCACCCAGGTGATGCTGGCTTAGGGACTTGACTTTGAGGACTGCTGTCTGACAAGCCCGCCTAGGCTCGTCTCGCTGTCGGGGACATACGCACCGGTTGTGACTGTTTACCACTGGTTAGGATCCAGACTCTGAAGTTAAACATTAACTAGTATATGACCTGATATAAGTTATTTTTGTGAGTTAGAAAGATAATCCCAAAGGTCATGGGTTTTGTTGCCCTGTAGGACATTAACCAGGTCTGTATCTAACTTAGCAATCTTATTTCAGTATTCCTTTCTTCCCTAACAGGTATATGTAAGTATAAAGAGTGTCTCACATCCTCTTTTGAACTCTGTCAACCTTCCAGCTCCCTCATGAATGAGTCACGTAAAATTCTGACTCATGTTCACTATGTTATTTACGTGAGAATTACGTTTTTAACATTTTGAAAATTACTCTTTGACAAGTGGTACACACTCCTTCTTCCCACACAATTCCACACACTCCTTCCTCCTAACAAAGTGAAGCACGATTTGCTCAGGGTGGCAACATGCCCAGTTAAAACATCTGATCCCCCCTCCCTGGCTCCCTTGGATCTAGTGTCAGCCATGTGACCCCTTTCTTAGCAAGGGTATGTACGGTAGGTGGTAGTCTTTCAAGAAGGCATGATTCCCAGAACAAAAAGGCAAAAGCTTCCTAAGAGAAATCTCTGCATTTTGTATTTGTCCTGCCTGGAATACACATGTGATGGCTGGAGCTAAAGCAATCATCTTGCAACTTTGATAATGAAAGCCCCAAGAACTAGCAGAATGAAGGCTAGCAGAACAGAATGCCAGAAAAAGCCTCCTGAGTCCGTGGTGAGGATGCACTGGACCTGTTATACAAGCCCAACACTGCCTACTCATGGTCTCCCTGTGATGTGAGAGAAACAACACCCTAACAAGTAAGCCAGTCTTCCATTATCTGCAGCAGAATAACACGTTCCTAAAGGACAGAGCACACGCACTGGCTCTCACCAATGAGAGGTCTTCAAGGAAAGGTTTACCTAAAAAAGACAGATAACACAGCCCTTTTTTGCTCATGGACAAGACTATGTCTGGACCCAAATAGTACCAAGTATCCCAGGACCACATGTGAGCTGTCACTAGAGAACAAGGCCACATGGCAGAGATGGTAGAGATGAGCTGGAAAGACACAGGGTCCTTGATGCTAGGTTGAGTCAACTGACTATTTCAGGCCTGCAACTACCCTATCTTGGGTTTTCTTGTTATGTGAGATGACAAACTTTCTGTTTAAGCCAGTGTGAGTCAAAGATTTCTGTAATTTTCCCCAAGGATATGCTAATGAACTTCCATCAACCCCCTACTAGGAATCTATCATAAGGAAAATACCAGAGATGTGAACAAAGATTTGATTACAATGATCTTATCATGGTTTTGTTTATAACAGTAAAACTCAGGAAATAATCTAAATGTTCAACAATAGGAGATTTAAAAAAAAACATAGCCATTAAAACTGTTTTTAAAAATAGTGATGTGAGCCCTGGCCAGGTGGCTCAGTGGATGGAGCATTGTCCCAGCACTCAGGGATAGCAGGTTCGATCCCTGGTCAGGGCACATAGGAGAAGCAATCAATGAGTGCACAACTAAATGGAACAACTAAGTGGAATACTAAGTGGCTACTTCTCTCTCCCCATTCCCCACCTTCCTCTCTCTCTCTCTCTCTCTCTCTCTCTCAAATCAATGGGAAAAAAATAAAATTAAATTAAAATAGTAATGTGAGATATAGATTTCCCATAATTCTCCTTTCTTTCTTCCTCCTCCTGCTGCCCAAGATGCCAAAAGAAAGAAGAGCTAAAGGGAAGAAGATGGCGTCAGTCCCTGCTGTCACGAAGGAGTGGAGACCAAGAAGGTGGCAAATCCCATGTGAGAAAAGGCCCAAGAATTCGGGCATTGGACAGGACATCCAGCTCAGAAGGGACTCACCCGCTTTGTCCAACCGCCCCCTACAGCCAGCTGCAGTGGCAACGGGCTCCTCTCTGTAAGTGTCGGAAAGAGCCTCCTGCCATTAACCAGCTCACCCAGGCCTAGGATCACCAGACAGCTACTCAACTGCTCAAGCGGGCCCACAGCACAGACCAGAGACAGAGCAAGAGAAGAAGCAGAGAATGGTGGCCCGGGCTGAGAAAAAAGCTGCCGGCCAAGAGGATGTCCCCACCAAGAGGCTGCCTGTCCTTTGAGCAGAGGTTAACCCTGTCACCACCTTGGTGGAGAACAACAGGACAAGAGGGCTCGGCTGGTGGAGACTGCACAGAGGTGGACCCCGTCGAGCTGACTGTCTCCCCGCCTGCCCTGGGCTGTTAGGTGGGGGCTTCCCGCGACATTATCCAGGGGAAGACCAGGCTGGGGCGTCTAGTCACAGGAGGACCGGCACCGCCATCGCCTGCACGCAGGTCGATAACTTGGAAGACGAAGTCTGGCTGAGCATGTGGAATCTATCTGTACCAGTTACAGCGGCAGACAGGATGAGACCCGTCACCATGGGGAGGCCATGTCCTGCATCCAAGTCAGTAGCTCACACTGCCAAGCTGGAAGTGACAAAGGCTAAAGAACTGGCCACCGCCTGACCTGTGGTGGCGCAGCGGGTAAAGCGTCAACCTGGAAACGCTGAGGTTGCCGGTTCAAAGCCCTGGGCTTGCCTGGTCAAGGCACATATGGGAGTTGATGCTTCCAGCTCCTCCCCCCTTCTCTCTCTCTGTCTCTCTCTCCTCTCTAAAAATAAATAAATAAATAAAAAAAAAAAGAAAAAAAGAACTGGCCACCAAACTGGCTGAGTGTGCACTGTTGAGTTTTCTGTACATAAAAATAATAAAAATTGCCTTTAAAAAAAAATAGTGACATGAGAAAATACTCAGAATATAAAATTAGGGTAAAAAAATAGGAAGCACAGCCTGACCTGTGGTGGCGCAGTGGATAAGGCGTCGACCTGAAATGCTGAGGTCGCTGGTTCGAAGCCCCGGGCTCTCCCGGTCACACCACATACAGGAAGCAACTACGAGCTGCTTCCCGCTCCTCCCCCCTACCTTTCTCATTCTCTCCTCTCTCTAAAATCAATAAATAAAATCTTTTTTTTTAACTTTTATTTTATTTTATTTATTCATTTTAGAGAGGAGAGAGAGAGAGAGAGAGAGAGGAGAGAGAGACGGGGGAGGAGCTGGAAGCATCAACTCCCATATGTGCCTTGACCAGGCAAGCCCAGGGTCTCGAACTGGCGACCTCAGCATTTCCAGATCAACACTTTATCCACTGCACCACCACAGGTCAGGCAATAAATAAAATCTTAAAAAAAAAAAATAGAAAGCACAAGTCTCAAGAGAATTTATGCTGAATCAAAAAACCAATCTCGGCCCTGGCTGGTTGGCTCAGTGGTAGAGCGTCGGCCTGGCGTGCAGAAGTCCCAGGTTCGATTCCCGGCCAGGGCACACAGGAGAAACGCCCATCTGCTTCTCCACCCCTCCCCCTCTCCTTCCTCTCTGTCTCTCTCTTCCCCTCCTGCAACGAGGCTCCATTGGAGCAAAGATGGCCCAGGCGCTGGGGATGGCTCCTTGGCCTCTGCCCCAGGCGCTAGAGTGGCTCTGGTCGCAACACAGCGACGCCCTGGAGGGGCAGAGCGTCACCCCTTGGTGGGCGTGCCGGGTGGATCCCGGTCGGGCGCATGCGGGAGTCTGTCTGACTGTCTCTCCCCGTTTCCAGCTTCAGAAAAAATACAAAAAAACCCCCAAAAAACAAAAACAATCTCAAAAGGCCACATACCTGGTAACTATTTATAAAACATTCTCGCCTGACCTGCAGTGGTGCAGTGGATAAAGCATTGACCTGGAACGCTGAGATTGCTGGTTCAAAACCCTGGGCTTGTCCAGTCAAGGCACATATGGGAGTTGAAGCTTCCTGCTCCTCCCTCCTTTCTCTCTCTCTCTCTCTCTCTCTCTCTCTCTCCTCTCTCAAATGAATAAATAAAATCTTTTTTAAAAAAAAATAAATTAAATAAAAATTAAAAAACATTCTCAAAATGATAAATTTATAAAGATAGAGCACTGATCAGTGGTCTCAGAGGCTAAGTGTGTTAGGGAGAAGAATGGGTGTGTCTAATAACGGCAGCACAAGGGAGACCTCTACGCTGACAAAGCAGTCCTGCACTGTGATCGCACTGCTGGCCACACAAACCTGCATGGGTGGCAACATGACACAGAACTACAGGGACACTTGATACCAATGTCAGTTCCCTAATTCTGATATTATGCTGTAGTTATGTGAGATATAACCACTGAGGAAACTCACTGAAAGGTATAAGGCACTATCTTTGCAGCTTCACGTGATTATGTATTTTTTTAAAAAATAGAAAATTAAAGGAAAAAAAAAACTATCTTAAAAAAAAGTACAATTCAGCCCTGGCCAGATGGCTCAGTTGGTTAGAGCATCATCACAAAGCACAGAGGTTGCTGGTTGGGTCCCCCGTCAGGACACATAGGAACAGAGTGATGTTCCTGTCTCTCCCTGTCTCTCCCATCCTCTCTCTAAAATCAATAAAATAAATATTTTTAAAAAGCACAATAACAAATTATATATGTATATAGATCCCAATTATAACTTTTTTAAATTACAGAAACTCCACAAAATATACTTGATTTTGTGCTCTATTCTTGGGAGAGTGTACTGAATTCTTGGGCTAATGATATAGGGTTTGGGGTCAAATGAACTTGGCTTTGAACCCTGACTCAGTCACTTACTGGTAGCGTGACTCTGGATGGGTCACTTCACCCCCTTGAGCCTCTGGATAAACTGAAAATGCCTATTTCTAAGGTTTCTATGAGGAGTAAATAAAATATTGAATGTAAAGCATTTAGCACGATACCCAACATATAATAAATGGCACACATCAACCTATCTTTAGACTTTCTGAATTTTCTAAATCTATAGTGGGCACATGATACTTTTATAAGGAGAAAAAAGGTTATTATAAAAAATAAACACTGGAATAGTGTTACCACATAACCCAGCAATTTTGTTTCTAGGTTTATACCCAGGAGAATTGAAAACATATGATACAAAAACTTGTACGTGAATGTCCATAACACATTACCCACAAAAGCCAAAAAATAGAAATAATCCAAATGTCCTCCCTCAGCACCATAATAGCCCACTCAGCTGGACCCACCCAGACAGAATACAAGGGGAAGCCTGGCCACTCACGAGTGGTTAGACAGTAGCTCAGACCAAAGGAGGCCCACTCCTGTCCCTGTCTAGTCATGTTCAAGGCCCCAGCACCAGCCAAGGCTCACGACTGAGCCAGAAATGCCGCACCACTGCCCACTAGGCACTCACCTGCTCATTCTTGTGCTGGGTCATGTGGGACTTGAGCTGGAAGTAAGTGCTGAACTTGCTGGGGCAGAACTGGCACAGGTAGGAGCTATCGATGAGCACCACCTGACTGGCCTCCAGCTTGTCCCCCTCGTCCTCGCCTGCTGTGGGCAAGGGCTGGGGCTGGGGTGCACTTGACAGGGTCTGGCCCAACCCTATGGAGAAAGTCAGAGTGAGGAGTCACCGTGAAAGGCAGAAAGAGTCAGGACAGAGAGCCACCCCATTCAGGAAGGATTCATGGGACACTTCTGTGTGCTCCGCTGGGCACACGCCACCACCTGCCACATGCTTGGTGTCAGACACTGTACTCAGGGCACCGCACTCACACTGAGCTGGTGTGCACTGATACCTCCCTTTCAGCTGCTAATATACTGAAATAGTTACATTCTGATTGATGAATTGTTATTGCCTCAAGTCTCCCCTCCCTGGTCTTCACCTCAGACACCCCAGACCTCTCCATGGTTGCTAAAAACCCTGAACTCTGCTCCTAGCTCTACTCATCCTTGTTCTTTTTTTTTTTTTTTTTTTTTTTTTTTAGTGAGAGGAGGGGAGATAGACTTCCGTATGCGCCCCAACCAGGATCCACCTGGCAACCCCATCTGGGACCGATGCTCCAGTACTGAGCTATTTCTCTTAGCACTTGAGGCTGATACACTCCAACAGAGCTATCCTCAGCACCCAGGGCCACACTCGAACCAATTGAGCCACTGGCTGTGGGAGGGGAAGAGAAAGAGAAAGAAGAGTAGAAAGAGAGTGAGGGGGTTAAAGCAGATGGTTGTTTCTCCTGTGTGCCCTGACCAGGAATCGAACCCAGGACGTCCATACGCCAGACCGACACTCTATCCACTGAGCCACCAGCCAGGGCCCTCATCTTTGTTCTAATTACACTCATTTGTTTAGTTGCCCGTCCTTCACATTCCCTGAGAACAGGGGCTTGGTCTGTAGTAGGTCTCCATAAACGTCTGCTAAATGTTCGTTGAACACTTAATTCTAGGCACTGCAAGAGTTTCAAAAGAAATAAAAACTGGTTTCTTCTCCAAGAAACTCACAAGGACTCAGCGTGCACACACAGAATGGTTAAATACACAGTAGGGCTAGTTCCAGTAGAGGTCGTATAAAAGTGGTCATGTTGTTTGTGCAGTAAAACACCCTGTTCAGTAGCTGGCATGTGGCCGGTGTTGCTCATCCAGGGGGCTGCAGAGGAAAGCCCCGGCCTTACACTGTCCAGTACCGTAGCCAAGAGCCACATGTGGCAACTGAGAATTCGAAATGTGGCCGGTCCAAATCCAGTTGTGCTACAAATGTAAACACATCCTGGATTTTAGAAAATTAACATAAAAAAAGAATGTATTTCATTAATAATTTCTTTATGCCTGGCCTGTGGTGGCGCAATGGCTAAAGCGTGGATCTGGAATGCTGAGGTTGCCAGTTCAAAACTTTGGGCTTGCCTGGTCAAGGCACATACGAGAAGCAACTACTACGAGTTGATGCTTCCCGTTCCAATCCTCCTTCTCTCTCTCCTGTCTGTGTGTGTACGTGTGTGTGTCTCTCTCCCTTCTCTCTAAAATAAATAAATGAAATCATAAAAAAAGTTAAAGTATTTTTCTTACTATTACATGCTAAAATGATAACATTATTGATTAAATAAAATATATCATTAACATTAACTTCACCTTCTTTTTTTACTATTTCTATGTAGCTATTAAAAAATTTTAGCCCTGGCTGGTTGGCTCAGAGGTCGAGTGTCAGGCCAGCATGTGGAAGTTCTGAGTTCAATTCTATCAAGGCACACAAGAGAAGCGACCATCTGCTTCTCCAACTACTCCCTCCCCCTTTCTCTCTCTTTTCCTCTCCCACAGCCATGGCTCGAATGGTTCAAAGGGTTCAAGCAAGTTGGCCCGGGTACTAAGGATAGCTCCATGGACTTGCCTCAGGTGCTGGTTGCCTAGCAACAGAGCAGTGGCCCCAGAAGGGCCAGGTGGCTAATGATCAGGGTGCATGCGGGAGTCTGTTTCTCTGCCTCCCTGCCTCCCCACCTCCTCACCTCTCACTTAACAAAAAAAAAAAAAATTAAGTGGCATATGTTGCTCATGTTATATTTTTGCTGGATAGTGCTGCTCCAATTAAACCAGTGGCTCTCAAAGTGTGCGCCAGGGTGCACTGGTGCGCCCTAGAAGACTTCCAGGTGCGCCCTATAGTATTCCAGAGAAAAATGTGCCTGTTGGGGACCAAAAACCAATAGGATTTTTGGAGTTTAGATTTTGGGGGGACAGAGGTGTGGGGAATTGGCTGTAAGCTGACAGTCTGCCCAACCCCCCACCTCATTTGACTGATTAGGTTGCTAAAGGCTGTTAAGCTGGATTGTTTACACTACCCCCCATGTTCCCCAGAAAGACTGGAGGCAAGTTTCTTCTATCCTTTGTTTGGTGTCAAGTTAAGACGATATGTACGAATGAAAATACTTAATACATTCTCACCAGGACCTGCTGAATTTACTAAATTTTACTAAGAATGTATCTATATATATAAAAAGATAACTTTTTTGTCGTTTTTTAAATTTTTTAACCCCTCTTTTTTACGAATTCTAAAAAGCATAACAAAAAATGTAACATAAAATTTTTTTTTTTTTTTTTTTTTTTTTTTTTTTTTTAGCTTGACCTGTGGTGGCGCAGTGGATAAAGTGTCAACCTGGAAATGCTGAGGTCACCGGTTTGAAACCCTGGGCTTGCCTGGTCAAGGCACATATGGGAGTTGATGCTTCCAGCTCCTCCCTCCCTTCTCTCTCTGTCTCTCCTCTCTGTCTCTCTCTCTCCTCTCTAAAATGAATAAATAAAAAATTAAAAAAAAAACTTTGCTTAAAAAAATTTTTTTTAATGTCAGAATAAATAGAATTTTATCATATTTATTTCATTTAATTACCATAGCCCTGGCCGGTTGGCTCAGCGGTAGAGCGTCGGCCTAGCGTGCGGAGGACCCGGGTTCGATTCCCGGCCAGGGCACATAGGAGAAGCGCCCATTTGCTTCTCCACCCCTCCGCCGCGCTTTCCTCTCTGTCTCTCTCTTCCCCTCCCGCAGCCAAGGCTCCATTGGAGCAAAGATGGCCCGGGCGCTGGGCATGGCTCTGTGGCCTCTGCCTCAGGCGCTAGAGTGGCTCTGGTCGCAATATGGCGACGTCCAGGATGGGCAGAGCATCGCCCCCTGGGGGGGGCAGAGCACCGCCCCTGGTGGGCGTGCCGGGTGGATCCCGGTCGGGCGCATGCGGAAGTCTGTCTGACTGTCTCTCCCTGTTTCCAGCTTCAGAAAAATGAAAAAAAAAAAAAAAAAAAAAAAAAACATGCTTGGACTTTATGTTTTTCTTTAATATTTGACTTAATTATTATAACATATTTCTCAGAAATTTGTATATAGTGCGCCTACAATTATTTGTAAGATTTTAAATGTGCCCCGACTTCAAAAAGTTTGAGAACCACTGAATTAAACCAATATCAGGGAAAAGGTCATTAGTTCAGAGACAAGTGATGGCTTTGATGACAATTTTACAAACTATAACGAGCTCTGGAAATCATCCGTTCATAGAAGCCAAACAGATTTAAATTTCTGATCAACTAACTGAGAGTGACTGCCTACAGCAATATATTGAAAATATATTCTGAGGTAGCATCCAAGCTCAGCAAAAAGGATAGGCTATTGACCTGTGGTGGCGCAGTGGATAAAGTGTCGACCTGGAAATGGTGAGGTCGCCAGTTTGAAACCCTGGGCTTGCCTGGTCAAGGCACATATGGGAGTTGATGCTTCCGGCTCCTCCCCCCTTCTCTCTCTCTGTCTCTCTCTCCTCTCTCTCCCTCTCTGTCTCTCTCTCCTCTTTAAAAATGAATAAATAAAATTAAAATTTAAAAAAAAAGGATAGGCTATTGATTAGTGATGTCTGTCATGGGTACAGCATTAGAGTAACACCATACATATTGTATATATGGCATCCCTCCTTTTATCTTATGCCTCATTCTATCTATAAATGAAGTAGATTAAAGCCCAAAGAGGTCAAGGAGGTTGCTCAAGGTCATAAAGCAACAAACCCATGAAGCCGCAGAGGAGAGGTGTGGGGAGAGTGGCACTGCCCCCTTCGACCCACCTGTGCTTTCCTCGTCCTCCTGCCTGGTGGGGTTCAGGGCCATGACCTGTACGGTCACAGAGTTGCGAGAGACGGTGCCACCACTACGCCCTGGAGGCCACACCTTGTGAGTCTGCATGTGTTTCTTGACGTTAGACTTCTGGGCAAAGGCACGGCCACACGCAATGCACTGGAAGGGCTTCTCACCGGTGTGGCTGCGGGAAACAAGGCTCGTCAGCACCCTCGTGCAGGCACGGAGATGTGGCCTCAGCCCTGGAGCTCACGGCCGCTGCACCGAACATGTAGATGTTGCTGGCCACCAGATGCTGCTGGCCGCCATTCTAACACCATAGGGACAAGCCCTCTCACTGAGGCAGGCAAATCTGAGACAGAAACACTTGGTGACAGTCCTGGGCTGCTGAAGCAGGCTGCCCTGGAGCTGACCCTCCCTGTGGCCATCTCATAGTGTGAGACGAAACATTCCCTAACTGCGCAAGCCCATTTCAATGGGGATTTCTGTTACCTGAAGGAGAAAAAAATCCTAGCTGTCCTAGCACAGCACTTGTATCATTATTTAACCTTTTCCTTCACATCAATTCTGTGTTTTAAAACTTAAAATATTTTAAAATGAGCCTGACCAGGCAGTGGCCCAGTGGACAGAGTGTCGGGCCGGGACATGGAGGACCCAGGTTTGAGATCCCTAGGTCGTCGACCTGAGCCCGGGCTCATCTGGCTTGAGTGCGGGGTCACCGGCTTGAGTGAAGGATCATAGTGATGACCCCATGGTCACTGGCTTGGGCCCAAAGGTTGCTGGCTTAAAGCTCAAGATCACTGGCTTGAGCCCAAGGTCGCTAGCTTGAGCAAGGGGTCACTCGCTCTGCCGTAGCCCCCCAGTCAAGGCACATATGAGAACACAATCAATGAATAACTAAGGTGCCGCAACAAAGAATTGATGCTTCTCATCTCTCTCCTTTCCTGTCTGTCTGTCCCTATCTGTCTCTCTCTCTGACTCTCTCTGTCTCTGACAAAAAAAAAATATATATATATATATACATATTTTAAAATGAAGCTTCCTTTTGCTATGTATACAAAAAACCACTTGTCATACATATGAAGTAACCAAAAATGCAATAATGTATAAAACAATATTATTAAGATCTAGAGCACATGGACTATTTAAATTTTAATTCGTTAAAATTAAAATTTTCAATTTCTCAATCATATTAGCCACATTTCAAGGGCTCAGTAGTTGTATATGGCCATGGTACACTACTAGACAGTGCCATTTGAGTATTTCCATCTTTGCAAAGTTCCCTGGACAGCACCAGTGCAGACCAGTGCGTCTCCACTGTGATTGATTTTGCCCTCCAGGGAACACCTGGCAGTACTACAATACATTTTTGGTTGTCACAGCTGAGGAATGAGGAGTGCCACTGGCATTTCATGGTTACAGTTCAGGAATGCTGCTAAAACATTCCACCAGGCACAGGTCAGACCCCCACGGAGGAGAATGACGTGATCTAAATCGTCAATAGGGCCAAGGCGGAGAAACCCCGCTCTAAAGGAAAGACGGCCTGCCGGGGTTGGAGTCTGGGATATGTGCACGTGTTCTCTCTCTCTCATAAAACGGGAGCAAGCTTGTGAGAGGCATTAGGACAGACCAGCGCCAAATGGAAGCTTTCTCCTTTGAGTCTCCAAGGACTGAAAGAAACTGAAAAGAGGATAATTTCCTCACTGTGTCTTTCAGAACTTTTCAAAACCACATCCACAAGCCACCAAATATCATCTCATGTACCAACTACCCCACTCTGAGAAACAATGAACAAGCCCACCGCTCCACTCCACAGAAGAAGAACCTGAGGGTCAGAGGGGTTCCCTGCATGTCCTTGGGACAAGAAGTGCTGTGGTTAGTCCTGAGTGAGCAGAGCACGGCAGCCCTGGAGCCCAGCCCTTTCTGCAGGGGTGAGGGCTGAGGCGCCCCTCGTGCGTGCAAAGCCCCCGCTGATTCAAGTACATTTCTCCCCCTCCCTCACCCCATGCGGACCTTCTCCACAATAGTGTGCAGGCCCGAAAGCTTTCACAGATCCCTCCCATTGATCCTGGAAGAGAGGAGGGCAAGCCATCCCGACGTGGACTGAAGTCCTAAGAACCACAACAGGACAGACGGGGCCCTGGCCACCACCCAGGCCAGGGGGCTTCCCGGGAGCCCCCCGCCCCACCATTTCCTAGGTACCTTCGGATGTGCTGCTGCAGGTCGAAGTTTTTGGTGAATGACTTGTCACAGTATGAGCACTTGAGTTTCTGAGCCTTTGGCTTCCCTGCAACTGAAAGACAAAGTGGGAGGAGTTGGGAGGGTGAAGCTGGGGGTACAACTGCGGATGCCACGGGCAGCCTCCAGCCACTCGACTCCCTGGACCTCAGGCCAGAAGTCTCCGGCCCCGGGAGTCTACACGCACGGACAGGCAGGCAGGGGAAGAGGCACAGCTGAGCCTGTCGCAGTGCTGGGGGTTGGGGGGGAGCCCGGGACATGCTCTGGCTGGGAGAGCAGGACGAACCCCTCCAAGTGTCCCCTCTGCCCTGGGATAAAACCCAGCCTCTGTGCGGTGGCCTGCAGAGCTCTGCCTTCTCCGCTTCCTGCCGGCCTCAGCCTTCTCTCCTAGCTACAGCAGACTCCCTGCCGACCTTCAAGGACTTCAGACACGGTCCCGCCTCAAGATCCTTGACCCTGCTCTTGGCTGGGAGGCTTGTCCCTCACATAGCCACCAGGCTCTTTCCTTCTCGTCCCCAGATAAAGACAGCGTCATTTTCCAGCCTCTCCCCAGTTTTCTCCGTCGTGGTCCCTGTTCATCTCCTCCCCCAGAGTAACCCATAAATAGTTATTCCCTGTCTGTCTTTCCCATTAAACTATGATAACTGAGGACAGGGAAATCCTGGACCAAGATGCTAGGTCCCCAGTGCCTGACACCAAACTCGACACGTATTTGCGGAAGAAAGTCAGTGTGGAAGTTGTTGACTAGAAGGTTCTGAAAAAGTCTCCATTTCTCTGCCCCCCACCCCCCACAGCACTTTCTGACCCTGCCCAACCCCATACATAGCATCTGCAGAGCCGCGGCAGACCCTGCTGCTTGCCTGCCTAATACCCATTTTCCCTTCCTTCCTCACAAGTGCTCTACCTAAGGGGAGCATCGATATTCCTGGCTAAGGGAGAATCTCCCAGTCCTGGCCAGAGAGTTCGCTTGGCTAGAGCATCGTCCCAAACCCCAGACGTTGCTGGTTCGATCCCCAGTCAGGGCAGATACAGGAACAGATTGATGTTACTGTCTGTCTGTCTCTCCTCCCTCGCTCTCTCTCTCTCTCTCTTTAAAAAAAATCAATAAATTTAAAAAAGAGAGACCTTTCCTGCTTCCTTTGCTGCTATATATGCTTGTGTGACTATGTTTTAACCAATGAGATATAAGCAACAGCAACACGCGGAACTGCTAGAGCCCGGGCGGATAGCTTGGTTGGTTAGAGAACTGTCCCAAACACAAAGGTTGCAGGTTTGATCCCCTAGTCAGGAAACATACAGAAACAGATCGATGTTTCTGTCACTCTTTCTCTCTCCCCCCCCCCCACTTTCCTCTCTAAAATCAATAAATAAATTAGAAAAAAAGAACTATGAGATGCTGGGAGATGCCCCTTTTAATCCACTTTGCCACCTGGAATATGAAATCGATGGCCGGAGCCCCAGTGGCCATCTTACACAATGAAGCACCCTGATCACAGCAGCCAGGCACCAGGGATGGCAGAGCAGAAAGACAGATACAATGTGGGTTCCTGGGGACCGTGTAGGCACACGATCTCCTGATCACCTACCTCTGGCCTTGTTCTGCACAGGAATAAAAACAGAATTCTATCATTTTGGTCACTCCTATTTTGAATTTTTCATTACACGCAACCAAACCTAATCCCAACCCTCATAAAAGGGAGGACTAGAAATACGCAGCCTGTGGACAGGCCGAGGCTGAGGGAAGATGCTCAGGCTGCAGGCCCACCTTCCGGGAGTCCACTGGTCCCCTTGGTCCGTCGGGTCTTCAGCGTCGGCGGGGAGTCAAAGGCTGCCACCGTGCCCCCCGTGGTGCCGGTCATGGGGGCCGTGGGGTTGGGCCCTTTTGGTTTGAATCCCTGTTTGCCGGGGCTGTACACCGGGGGCGCGGGGTACACTGGAGCCTCCACACACTGGTTTGACACCTAGAAGGACAGCAGAGTCAGGGAGACAGCTCCGAGAAGGAGGGGGAAACCCGTGTCAGCCAGGAGGACCCTCACAGCGGCCTTGGCTGGTCTCACCACTCTCACCTACAGCGCCGTCCTAACTCCTCCACATAGCTCAGTCACCCCACTCACTCCCATGACCCCCCTGGACTTCATGAAGTCAGGAGTAACACCGTTCTAAGCCAGGATGTCAACCCAATACCTGGTTATTCTGAAATACCCAACCGGGACCTCCTTTGTTCCTTACCTGGAAATGTCATGAACCATGTGTAAACAAGGGACGAGGCCTTCTTTTTTTTATTGACTTTTATTTTTTTACAGAGACAGAGAGAGAGTCAGAGAGAGGGATAGATAGGGACAGACAGACAGGAACGGAGAGAGATGAGAAGCATCAATCATCAGTTTTTCGTTGCGACACCTTAGTTGTTCATTGATTGCTTTCTCATATGTGCCTTGACCGCGGGCCTTCAGCAGACCGAGTAACCCCGTGCTCAAGCCAGCGACCTTGGGTCCAAGCTGGTGTGAGCTTTGCTCAAACCAGATGAGCGCGTCCAAGGTGGCGACCGCAGGGTCTCAAACCTGGGTCCTCCGCATCCCAGTTTGATGCTCTATTCACTGCGCCACCACCTGGTCAGGCTTTATTGACTCTTATCGGCTTTAAAATTAGTCTTAATTTCTTAAAGCTTTTTGGTGACATCCCGAGTCCAGGCACGTCCTTTTTAGACATGACATTCCAGTCAAAGTCTTAGTTAATAACAACTGGTTTTGTGTCTTATAAAAAGAACAGATTTTTATTTGATTTACATAAACAAATATATCACCATCACAATAATATTTACTTATTAAGAGTTGCCAGGCCTGACCAGGCGGTGGCGCAGTGGATAGAGCGTCGGACTGGGATGCGGAAGTACCCAGGTTCGAGACTCCGAGGTTGCGCGCGGGCTCATCTGGCTTGAGCAAAGAGCTCGCCAGCTTGGACCCAAGGTCGCTGGCTCCAGCAAGGGGTTGCTCGGTCTGCTGAAGGCCCACGGTCAAGGCACATGTGAGAAAGCAATCAATGAACAACTAGGAAGTCGCAATGCGCAACGAGAAACTGATGATTGATGCTTCTCATCTCTCTCTGTTCCTGTCTGTCCCTGTCTATCTCTGCCTCTGTAAAAAAAAAAAAAAAAAAAAAAAGAGTTGCCAGGTTTTGGAGGGATCACGCAGGGAGAAAAATATAAATGCAAAGCAGCATGCTAAATTCCGTAACTGTCCACTCCTCTGCTCTAACTGCCATTGAAGAAAACATCCTTGTCTCCACGCGTTAACCTGCCGTCCTGCTCTGACTGCAAAGTGCCCTCCGGCTTGGTGGCGCACACTTCCAGGGCATCCTGCTTGGCAGTGACTGTCGCCAGCGCCTGACAGAACGGCCAGCCACCAGCTGCGGCAACAAGGCACAGATCTTCCTCTTTAGGTCAAATCCACAATTTGCTAACCCTTTGCACGGTCTGCAGCATACCTGAGAGTGTTTTGGGGGCCGTCCTCCCAGTCCTGCGGTAGAACCCACAGGTCCAAGAGGTTTGCCACCTTGTAACACATGCCCTCCCACCCCAGCGATCCCCCAGACCCCCAGACGGCACGTCAGCAGCCGACTACGCCAACTGTAGTGCAGGGGTTCCAGGCCAGAGATGTCAACCCGGTAATTGGATATTCTGGAAAAACCACCAGAAGGACTAGAGGCAGAGGACTTAACCGTTACTCACGTTACACAGGAAGCCCTGACGGGCCAATAAGAACCCCACCTAAGCAGCTCCATCTCTCCTACTTATACCCCAAAGGAGGGAGGAGCAAGCAATACGAAAAACAGCAAAAAAAAAAACCCCAAAACCGCTCAGGCTTGTATACAGGAAAGTCTGACCTTTCCCTTGGTACACACACTTCAGGAAGAACTTCCCCGGGGCCATGCGGTGTTTCTCCCTCCTTATGGCTGCTGGCCAGAAGCCGTCCATCCAGTGTCTTAGGAAGAGGAAAGGTCATGTTCTGCATTGACCCCCACAGGCTATAGAAGCAGCTATGGAGCCAGGTTGCCTAGGTTCAAATCCTGACTCTGCCATTGGTTAAAAAAAAAAAAATCTAAGAGTTTTTTGGGCAAGTCTTTAAACTTCTCTCAGTTCCTACATCTGTAAAACGAGGCTAATCATAGCAACCCTCTTATCGGGCTGTTGTGTGATTAAACGAGCTAACAAGGGCTTAGAACAGCGCCTAGCACATAGTAAACACTCAATCAACAGTAGCTGTTGACACCACTCCCACATCCCTCTGTGCTCCCCCCTGAAACACAGGGGGGCTTGGAATCACATTCCCAGCTATCTTGCCAGCATGGTTCTGAACACAGATTAGGGTCTGTTCACAAGAAGCATGAGATGCGGAAGGCAGAAGGGAGGTAGGAACCGTTCTCCGGCAGCCGTGGTGAGAGAGGGGTGGATTTGGTCATGAGTTTGGAGCAGCTGGCTGAACTGTCCATCTCCTTCCTGACAACCAGCCCCAAGGATGCAGGGCAGCGGGGACATCAGCACAGAACCCCACAGTGTCCTCACCTTTGGGTGAAGCCAAGCATTAACCATAAACCTGAACATCAGGGATGCCCAGCAACCCTGACTTCTGCTTCTCTAGCTCTTCCACCAGCTTCGTAAGCACCAAACTTACTGCATTCAATTCCTCTGCCAGAAATATGTCCGGCGATTCTGGGATAAAATGACCTCAAATGCACATAGGCTCTTTCGGTCACAACCATGCCCTTAGCACTTGTGTCTAGGAATATTCTGAACTCTTACCCCGGGGCTTGAGACGACTTACAGCTCAGCTCCTCAGCAGGGAGTTAGCCTGGTACGTACGGTGCACTGACTGGATAACAGCCTCAGTCCTCTGCCTCTCCCTGCACCCATCCCCTCTGCAGTGTGACTTTGCAGCTTTTCCCATTAAGAGATGGCACCGATTTCCTTACTTCTTAAACCTAAGCTAGCCTTGGACCTGCTCTAACCAAGTGACACTGTGTCACTTCCAAGCTAAGCCTCCAGAAGCCGTGAGCGTTTGCTTCCGCCTGTGTTTCTGCATCTCCACCACCAGCGCCGTGAGGACCCGCCCGGCCAGCCTGCGGGAGGATGAGAGGTGTGTGGAGCAGAACTGGGCCACCCTACTCATCCCACCCCGGGGCCATGCTAGAGCGGCCGACAGCCCCCAACCTCCAGACAGGGGGAGCCCCGCCGGGATCAGCAGAGGGGCCACAGCAATCACCACAGATGTGAGAACAAGAAATAGTTCTTGCTACATACCACTGAAGTGTTGTGTATATTTCTTACAGAGCCATAGCCAACAACTAGACCTACCTTGATAAATAAATATGAGATGTCTAGATAATTTTTGGAATTTTCTCCCCAAAACACAGGTGTTCTCTGTTCTGAGCACTCCCCACGGCAGCTTGTATTTATGCTGCACCCTCTACGTCACATGGTTTGCATTTTACACTTATATGATAGCTGCGGTGGCGTGGTTAAAGTCCCTCTCTCCGCTGACACGGTACACTTCATGACCTGATTCTGCAACCCCCCGCCGTGGTATCGCCAGCACAGTGCCTGGCACAGAGTTGGTGCCCAGGAAAAGTCCAGCTTACCCATGATGCGACCATTCTTACTCCCCCACCACCCAACTCCCAGCCTCTGCTCACCTCCAGGGGAGCGTAGGGCTGCATCCCCAACGCCTGGATCTCCACCGTCCCACTGCCGGCCAGGGGTGCCGCGGCACTGTACACCTCCACCACGCCACTCCCGGGGCTGGGACGCCCCAGCGGACCCAGGCTCTGAGGTGGGGGCGGTGCGGGTTGGGGGGGCGGGGGGGGCGGCAGTGGGGGAGGGGGTGGAGGGGGTGGCGGAGGCTGGGGGAGGTAGCTGGGCGCAGAATGCATGTTCAGGCTGCTCTGAAATCAGAAGAGAAAATTACAGTGTCATAGACTCTTAACACCAGCTGTCTTGTTTATCAGTGAGGAAGGACATTTGCCTTTGCTATTTGGGGAAAACAGCTACTCTCAAGGCAGCTCAGAGGACGATGCTGAGATGGGGCATTGAAACAAAATTATGGAAGAATTTAGAGGAGTCATCAGCCAGGTGCTGCTATTCCTTTTTTTTTTTTTTAATTTAAAATTTTTTATTTTTTATTTATTCATTTTGGAGAGGAGAGGGAGAGACAGAGAGAGAGGAGAGACAGAAGGGCATCAACTCCCATATGTGCCGTGACCAGGCAAGCCCGGGGTTTCGAACCGGCGACCTCAGCATTTCCAGGTCGACGCTTTATCCACTGCGCCACCACAGGTCAGGCTGCTATTCCTTTTCTCTGTGAAAGTCGGCAATGACCCAGTTTGCACAGGATCAAGTTCATATAGCAGGCCTAATGTAGCTGTCTGTAGAAAGGCCTGGCTGTAGGACTGGTTTCTTTGTTTTTGGGGGGTGTTTTTTAGTGCATACACAAGAGAGAGACAGAGGGAGAGAGGGACAGACAGACAGGGAGAGAGAGGTGAGAAGCATCAACTCATAGTTGCGGCACCTTAGTTGTCCATTGATTGCTTTCTCACATGTGCCTTGACCGGGGGCTCCAGCCAAGCCAATGACCCTTAGCTCAAGCCAGCGACCTTGGGCTCAAGCCAGCAACCTTGGGCTTCAAGCCAGTGACCTTTGGGCTCAAGCCCACAACCATGGGGTCATGTCTATGATCCCACGCTCAAGCCAGCGACCCTGCGCTCAAGCTGGTGAGCCCACACTCAAGCTGGATGAACCTGCGCTCAAGCGGTGACCTCGGGGTTTGGAACCTGGGTCCTCAATGTCCCAGGGCGAAGCTCTATCCGCTACACTACTGCCTAGTCAGGCTTTTTTCTTTTTATTGTAATTGATTTAAGAGAAAGAGACATCAGTTTGCTGTTCCACTTATCAGCTGCACTCACCAGCTGATTCTCATATGTGCCCTGACGAGGGATCAAACCCGTTACCTTGGCATACTGGAGCAATGTCCAACCAACTGAGCTACCTGGCCAGGGCGGGACTGGTTCTTGATTGGCATCTGTGAACCCACCCTGTAGAAGGTTCCCTGTGTTGATGAGGCTCTGTTGCCAACCTGGGGCACTGACCATACGCTATCAACTTGTCTAGATTGTCTGCACAAACAATGAAACTCCGGAGTCATGATCCGGGTCCCCACGCCTACGGCAGCTTTCCCGTCCACAGCACGGCTGGGCCAGGGAGGCTCACCATCTCCTCTGTGCGGGAAGAGCTGGGCCAAGCTGCCCGCTTTCTACGAGACTCTGAATCTGCAGGAGTCAACATGTGGGCCTCGAGTCAAGATCTCACGGGAAGCCAGTCTCCTCCTTACCTGCACAGGCGGGGGTCCCTGGGCCATGGGCTGGTCCAGGGATGTGAAAGCCGACATGGCAGACATGAGCACGTCATCGCTCACCAGGATGTTCCCCTGCACCAGAGTCTGGATCAGCGGGGACGGGGGCACTGTGATATATGTGGAGATCTGGAGAGGAAAAGTGGGGGTGGGGAAAGGAAGAAAGGGTGGGGGAAAGAGAGAAAGGAAAAAAAATGATGTGTGAGGCTCTGGAAAGAAGAAGAGGGCATGATGCAAAAGATCTGGGTTCCGAAGTCCCACAGACCTGAATTTCATTTCCACCTCTGATGCTCCCTGCTGCTGTGTGACCCTGGGCAAGTCACTCCACCTCTCTGAACCTCCATTTTCCCATCTATCAAATGAGAAGAATAAGTCACACCTCCCTGTAAGGCACATATTTAATGATCCAGCAATAATACTTCCTGACATCTATCCCAGAGAAACACACATGCTCACAGGGAGCTCATGAACAAGAGTATTCTGCACAGTGTTGTTCCTTATAGCCTCGATGTCCATAAATAAGGGGACGAATTAGAAAATATAATATATTGAATAGTCATGGATAAGATACTATCTAGCAAGTAAATGGTATTGCAATGAAACATCAAATTATATAATAACATGTGCATTATATATACTCTTTAAAAATCTAAAACAATACTACTGTATAATTCCTGTGGCTACTTAAATAGGTGGACATATCTTAAGCGGTTGAGGAGAATGTCCATCAGTAGTTAATGTCAGTAGAGGAATAGTGCTAAAGGGGCCTTGATTTGTAACGTTCTTTTGCAAAGGAGAAGAGAAACATGTATTACTTGCAAACACTGCAGACATACAAATGGATAATAAAAATAATACACTCTCAGGTTAATAGTGAGGATGAAAGGCAGACCTTACAAGAGAGTGTCAAATATGCAGTGACTGCTCCTCTCAGTAGATGGAAAGGGTGTTCTGTTTACCTGTTGCTTTTATTATTATTATTATTAAGTGATTTTAAAGAGAGAAGAAGGAAGAAAAAGAGAGACATCAATTTCTTGCTCCACTTATTTATGTATTCAGTGGTTGATTACTGTATGTGCCCTGACTTGGGATCAAACCGGCAACCACGCCATGTTGGGAAAACGCTCTAATCAACTGAGCTACCCAGCCAGGGTCTCTTTTATTATGATGACAGGACTATGTCTACACAATAGATGAAGATCATGTTTTAAAGAAATAAAAAGACGGCCCTGGCCAGTTGGCTCAGTGGTAGAGCATCGGCCTGGCGTGCAAGAGTCCTGGGTTCGATTCCCGGCCAGGGCACACAGGAGAAGCGCCCATCTGCTTCTCCATCCCTCCCCCTCTCCTTCCTCTCTGTCTCTCTCTTCCCCTCCTGCAGCCAAGGCTCCATTGGAGCAAAGTTGGCCCGGGCACTGAGGATGGCTCTATGGCCTCTGCCTCAGGCGCTAGAATGGCTCTGGTTGTAACAGAGCAACACCCCAGATGGGCAGAGCATCGCCCCCTGGTGGGCATGCCGGGTGGATCCCGGTCGGGCACATGCGGGAGTCTGTCTGACTGCCTCCCCGTTTCCAACTTCAGAAAAATAAAAATAAAAAAATAAAAAGACAAGAGGAAGTGAGAGGTAAATTTGACTCCTTGACCTGACATCCTGAGACATGCCCAGCTCCCTTTATAAGGATTCTTTATTCCCCCTAAGAGACCCTACCCTGGGTGTCTTTGCTCCAGAACTGTGTTCCTGACTGAGGAATCTGGAAGCTTCTCCAGACAACCTCCAGCCTGGTGCTCTCCCCCGACCTCCAACTGTGTGTACCTGTCAGCATCCTCACCTTCTCCACTTAGAGGTCCGATGGGCACCTCAAATCCAACATGTCTAGCTGAACTCCTGACACTCCCCGAATCTTATGAAAATGGCAAAAACGCCCACCCCTGTCTTGGCATCCCCTATCTCTCTGCATTTAACATTTTGAAAAAAGTGTATCTACAAATTTTTTGGATACTACCTCGCTCAACTCATGAGGGCAGTGACTTGGTCTGTGTGTCCATCTCTGTACCCCTAGTGCCTGACACAAAGTGAGTGCTCAAAAGAGACTTGATGAGTGGGTGAATTAATAAATTGAATGAATACCTGGCGATTTGCAGGAGGTGGGGCCTGCTGGACGGCTGTGGGAGCTGCTGAAGGCGTATAGATACTGTTGGTGGCCAGTGAGACTGTGGCCAGGGGGGGGGCATTCACCTGGCACTGTTCCCGCTTGTGGGTCATAAATGCCGGCAGTGAGTTGAACTGCTTCTTACACTTCCCGCAGAGAAAGACATCCTCATCATCTCAGGGTCACAACGCAGAGTAGCAGAAGGAGGGAACAGAAAAAAAGCAAGAATAAAGGAGGGGGCATTACAGTGAGAAATGGGAGACCTGCATCTGGACAAGGAGAACAGCAGATCTACCAGTATTTTCTGGATCTGAGACTCTATGTGCATGGGTCAAGCGCCAACTCTGTGCTTCCTAGGAGCTTCCAAAACCACATAGGGACATGCGGGAGTTTCCAGTCATGTGCATGAAGGTCTACAAAAATTAGAATCAGGAAACAGCCACGTGAGTTTGCTTCAAAATTGAGAACTTCAGAATCTTTATCCTGCCTGAATGTACTTATTAGTCGCCAAATAGGCCATATGATCACACTCCTCTGTGACTTTGCATCCCATTTCCCCGTCACGCTGCCTTACTCAGACCAACTCATTCTACAAAGTTCAGCTCAGATGTCATCTCCTCCAGGAAGCCTTCCTAAAGCAGTGGTCACAGTTCCTTCCTCTAGGCATGCCTCTCGTATGACGCATTTCCCATCACCACCAGACGGTGAATCTCCTAAAGGAAGAAATATGTCTTACTTTTTTTTTTACCATAACTGCAGTATTTCCTGGGCACACAGAAGGCCCTCAGTGGATGTTTGTTGAATGAATGAAAAACTAAATGAATGATTAGCTACAGTAAACACCACATTACTGAGGGCCTATCCCAGGCCATCCACTGTACTAAGCACTTGGCAGAAACGTCTAATCGTCTCATTCAATATTCACTCTCAGCACAAATTTTAGTGGGAAACATGGCTGTCTAGTTAACGACTCTACGTCTCTGCCTTCTTTGCAGCTAGACATGCCGTGTGCCTGAACTCTAACCAACAGGACAAGGGACGGAAGTCTACTATGCAACTTTCTCTTAAAGGGAAGGAGTAGGACTTCTACTGCTTCCTTCCCTGCACGTTGGCTGGAATGAGGGAACAGAAACGAAAGGCTGGAGCAGCCACCTGAGACCGCGTGGTGAAGGCAGCACAGCCGCAGAGAGGGGTCTGAGTCTCGCCATTCCCACCCCAAATGCCCACCAGTACTTCCTGTAAAGGGAAAATAAACTTTAATCTTGTACAAACCACAAGAAACGTACATTTCTTATTTATAATAGCTAAAAACGTATTCCTGAGTATCCTCACAAGATTCCTATGAGGTAGGACAACTGTCCCCATTTTACAGAGGTGAAAACTCAAGACACAGGGAGGTTAACTCACTTGGCCAAAAATCACAGAGCCAGGAACTATAGAAACAACGATTCAAACTTAGGTGTGTATCCCTCTGTCCCCAGCGTGGTTCCCAAAGTAGTCAGATACGTTTGCGGAATAAAGAACTGAACACAAAGACTCACACAGGGCTCTAAAGGAGGTTCGTCGCCCTCTCTGTGTCTCAGGGGCTCGGCCTATAGCTTGGAGAGATTCACGCTCAGCCTGTTCTTTCCACAGAGGAAAGGCTAAGCAATGACTTCTGGGTCAAAGGTACAAGCATTGCCCAGCATCAGGGCTCCTAGCCATTCCCGGGGCCATGATCCCCACATTCGGTAAGTGATTGAGAGAGGGTGTCTTCAGAGGTAAGCAGAGAAAGGCACTAGCCTGAGGCTCCAGGCTAGGAGGAAGGCGCGAAGGTTCAGACACCGGAGGACACCCTGGGGACCACAGTGGGCAGTCCACTCCCACATCCCCGCACGAGTACCGCTCATTCTTCATGAGCAGCCACTCACCCTTCCCACTGGTGAACCTGAGCAGATACTCACCCAGTGGCTGGATAGCAGGGGGTGCATTGACACTCTGGCCCGTTGGGTCAGGGACAGCTCCCTGGCCATCCAACAACGACTGGACGGCCAGGACGGTCTGATTGTCCATTCCTGAGGAGAGAAATGCAGCCTCTTTGGAAGGTGGGCCCAGCATCCTGCTCTGACCTCACCCTTACAAGCCAGACCCACTGCAAGGTCCCGAGGGCAATGACAGCTGGCTATGCCCCGATACACATGCTTTCCTGTTTCCACTGCAATGGAACCCAAGACTTCGGCTGAAAACATGGTTCCAGAAGAAAGATTGCACTTCCCAGCCACTCCTGCAGCCAGGAAACATCTAAGGTCCAGCCAATGGGATGTACATGGCAGTTTCTGGGAAGTTTTCTTAAGAGCTGCCTGGCACGTGACCTGTTCTTTGTCCCATCCTCCATCCTGCTTCCAAAAACAACAATATGATGGTGGTAATTCTAGCCACCATCCCAGATCACGAGGACTAGGGACATACTCTAGAGATTACAGGGTGAACAAGTGGGAAAATCCCGAGCCTCTGAGATTCTTGTGGAACACAGTCACGCTCACAGCTCTGGACTGTCTTCCCCCTAACTCCGATAGGAGACAAGTGAATGTCTAAGCCTATTTAAGCCACTGATAGGTTGTGCTGCCTGCTCTCTTAATCATGGCTGAATCTAATTCTAAGTGACACAGCCCCTCTGAAAGTCACGTTACCAAGTCTTCCCCATCCACACCCACAAATCCCACAAACCCGTCTGCACTCTGGGGTCCTTGCCTCCCTTGTTTTCCAAGGCGCGCGTGTCTTTTCTGTTCCTCAGTAAATAGCATCGTTTTGATTTGTACTCAGAGGATTCTTGAGAAGCACACTACTTCCGTGTTTTCCAATTAGTTGTCACTGTTGAGGTGCAGAGTAGTACACTTTTCTAGCCACGTCACTAGCTGGAGGACAGGCTTAGTCACACCTAAATGGAACCACGGCCCACTGCTACCTCCCAAATGAACCAGGGAGTGCCTCCTTCTCTCTGTCTCCACAGCCAATGCTCTGCCTCCCACCTCTCACCTCTCACCTAGGTGCCCACCCTGGGCATCTAACTGCAATGCAAGTTACAGCCAATAGCTCCTGCAGCCCAAGTGAACCCAGAGTTTTCCCTGTCACAATGCAGGCTGTATCCCCCCTGAGGCCAGCTCTCCCCTGGCTCTCCTCCTGCTCCCTCAGAAACCACTCGCCACTAGCTAGCCCCTCCGCTGACATTGGGCCACTACTTCCCGCTGAGCTGTGACACATGCTCAGGTCTCTCTAGAATGCCCTCCCCCAAACCCATGTTCCCATCTCTCCTCTTCTCAACACATCAAGCATCTGATGAGAGCTGTCTCACACCCTCCCCCTGCCCATCCTCCTTCACTCACTCCAGGGGGGCTCAAGCCCCACCATTCCTCCAATATCACCAAAGACCACCTGGCAGCACCGGACATTTCTTCCAGAAACACCCCTTCTTTGGCTCTAGGACACCACCCTTCTTGGGTCAACTTTTTTCTTTTTTTATTTGATTTGCGAGAAAGGAAGAAGGAGAGAGAGAGAGAGAAACATCTCTTTGCTTCCACTTATTTATGCATTCACTGGGTGATTCTGGTATGCGCCCTGACCGGGGATGCAACCCACAGCCTTGGTGAACAGGGACAACGCTCTAACCAACTGAGCTACTCAGCCAGGGCTTTCCCAGGCCAGGCCTTCTCCCGCCTTTCTGTTCGCTCCTTCCCGGCCTCCTTTGCTCTCTGGTTCTCCTGTCCATCCCCTAAATATTTCTACTTTTAATTTAATTTAATTTAATTTTTTTATTAATTTTTAGAGAGTGTGAGAGAGAGAGAGATAGAGAGAAGGGGGAGGGAGGAGCAGGAAGCATCAACTCCCATATGTGCCTTGACCAGGCAAGCCCAGGGTTTCGAACCGGCGACCTCAGCGTTTCCAGGTTGATGCTTTATCCACGGCGCCACCACAGGTCAGGCATCCCTAAATATTTCTATTTTGAAGGGTTCCTTCCATCTGGACTCTCTCTCCTTTCCCTCTTATACTCCCTGGGCAGCCTCATTCACCCCTAGATCAGTTCTCCCTAATATCGCAGTTCATGCTTTCCTGAGTTTCAGTAAATCATCTACTGTTTTATGCAAAACTGTATGTTAGCGTTTGTGTGCAACTCTGTACATGAACATTCATAGCAGTATTATTTATAATAGTAAAAAAGAATGGAACCCACTCACAAGTCCTTCAACAAGGAATGGTTAAACTGGTAATATCCAGGTACACTGTCCCTCCCAGGAACACGCCTCCCCTTTTCCTTCACCCTCTTCTTCCCTCACAGCGGGCCTCTCCTAAACTCTAAGGGACCCCAGGAAACTTGCAGCCAGGGGAGCAATGGGCAGTGGCAGCTCCTCCTGGGCTAACCATGAACCTGTCCCCAAGGCCCCCTTTTCTCTGACTCTCCAGTGAGCGACAGCAGCCCCACCTTGGTTCACTTCTTTCCCGTCACATTTCTAGGAGCCAAAGCAGCCCCGTCTTGCTCACTCCTGTTGCTGCTTCAATCCTAAGCCTTTCCTTATTTCACTGTCCCCAGCTCTTTTTTTAAAAAAGATTTTATTTATCCATTTTCATTGTAGAGGGAGGGAGAGAGAGAGAGAGAGAGAGAAAGAGAGGAAAGAGATAAAGAGAACAGAGGGAGGAGCAGGAAGCATCATTCCCATATGTGCCTTGACCAGGCAAGCCCGGGGTTTTGAACCAGCAACCTCAGCATTCCAGGTCGACACTTTATCCACTTCGCCACCACAGGTCAGGCTGTCCCCAGCTTTAATCAACATACTCTCAAAAAAAAAAAAAAAAGGCCCTGACCAGTTAGCTCAGTCAGTTAGAGCACTGTCCAGAAAACACCAAGGCTGCAGGTTCATCCCTGGTCAGGGCACATATGGGAAGTGACCACTGAACGCACAAATAAGTAGAATAACAAATGAATGTTTCTCTCTCCTCTCTGCAACCCCCTTCCTCTCTCTGTCTCTCTAAACCAATCAATTTTAAAAATAAAAAACTGTTTATATCCCAGGGAATACTACTCAGCCATAAAAAGGAACAAAACTATTGATATACACAAACATATATGAATCTGCATGGAATTATGGTAAGTTTAAAAAGGCCAATCTCAAAGGTTATATACTGTGATTCCATTTACATCACATTCTTTCTTTTTTTTTTTTTTTTTTTTTTGTATTTTTCTGAAGTGAGAAGCAGGGAGGCAGAGACATACTCCCACACAAGACCGCACGGGATATACCGGCATGCCCACCAGGGGGCGATGCTCTGCCCATCTGGGGTGTTGCTCTGTTACAGCCAGAGCCATTCTAGCGCCTGAGGCAGAGGCCAGAGAGCCATCCTCAGCGCCCGGGCCAACTTTGCTCCAATGGAGCCTTGGCTGCGGGAGGGGAAGAGAGAAATAAAGTTGAAGGGGAAGGAGTGGAGAAGCAGATGGGCGCTCCTCCTGTGTGCCCTGGCCAGAATCGCACCCAGGACTTCCACACGCTGGGCCAACACTCTACCACTGAGCCAACCCACCAGGGCTACATCATATTCTAAAAATGACAAAATCTTAGAAATGGAGAGCAGACTAGTGGTTGGCAGGCATCAGGGAAGGAGGTGGGTGTGGCTATAAAAGGGCAACATCTTGTTGTGAAAGAACCGTTGTGTGTTGACAGCTTGTATATGACAGGATAGTTTTTCAAGATATTACCTTGATAATATAATATAGATAAGGTGTAAATGGGAACTCTATTATTTCTTATAAGTGCATGTGAATCCTTAGGAAAAAATTATTTCAAAATAAATATTTTAATTTTAAAAAAATACTGCCTGTCAAAAGTATGGAAACAATAAAAAGATAGAGGGTTTTAGGGCAGAAAATGGTCTGTGGTATTATAGTGGCCACATGTCATTACACATTTGTCCACTAGAATGCACAACACCAAGAGTGAACCCTGAGGTAAAGCATGAACTTGGGGTGATTACGCGTCAATACAGGCTCACCTCTGGTGAGTTGGGTCAGTAGTGGGGAGGCTACACCTGTGTGGGGTCAGGAGGTATCCAGTAAATCTGTACACCTACCTTTCAACTCCGTTAGGAACCTAAAACTGCTCTAAAAAAAATAAAATCTGTCCTGACCTGTGGTGGCGCAGTGGGATAAAGCGTCGACCTGGAACACTGAGGTCGCCGGTTCGAAACCTTGGGCTTGCCTGGTCAAGGCACATATGGGAGTTGATGCTTCCTGCTCCTCCCCCTTCTCTCTCTCTCTGTCTCTCTCTCTCACTCCTCTCTCTCTAAAAAAAAATCAATAAATAAAAAAATAAAAAATAAAAAAAATAAAATAAAATCTTAAAAAAAAAATGCTGCCTATCTAAACTGAGCTAAACTAAATGTGTCACCCTAAGTTTGTTCCTCTTCCAGTATCCTCGTCAGTAAGGACAGGGCACCACTGGCCACCCAGCACAGCCCCTGGGGCACCCCTTGCTTCTTCCCTCACCCTATCTCCCCTCACTCCCTCCATTTCCAGTCCTTCAGCAAATCTCGCCTATTCTGCTTCCCAAATAGCATTCAGATCCCTTTTCTCTCCATCCTCACAGCTGCCCCCCTGGCCCATGCCACCGTCAGTTCTCAGCAAGACAAGCGCTGTCACCTCACTCACCTTCCTGCTGCCACTCTGGCCTCCTCCGGTGTGTTCTCAGAGCAGCCGGGGTGAACTTTATGAAATATACATCACATTGTTTTGCTCCCCTGCTGAAAACCTTTTCCTAGCTCCACACTGAATCCAAGATCAAGTTCAGAAGCCTCATCTCTAGCTGCTCACCCACATGAACCTCTGTGAACCCTAGAAGACCTCTCTGCTTTGCAGACATAGTACCCGCCACCTGGGCCATCTCTAGATAGACCCCACTGTTCTGCTGCCCTCCTCCTCCCCCAGCATGCATCACACTACCCCAAGAACGGGCTTTTCCTTTCATCTCCTCATCACTCAATACACAGACACATTCTTTTTTTTTTTTACAGAGACAGAGAGAGAGTCAGAGAGAGGGATGGACAGGGACAGACAGACTGGAACAGAGAGATGAGAAGCATCAATCATTAGTTTTTCGTTGCACATTGCAACACCTTAGTTGTTCATTGCTTGCTTCCTCATACGTGCCTTGACCACGGGCCTTCAGCAGACCGAGTAACCCCTTGCTCGAGCCAGCGACCTTGGGTCCAAGCTGCAGGCGCAAAAGCTGGCGACCTTGGGGTCTCGAACCTGGGTTCTCGGCATCCCAGACCGACGCTCTATCCACTGCGCCACCGCCTGGTCAGGCACAGACACACTCTTGCAGTAAAAATTCAAACACTGAGGAAGCCCGTGTAACTTAAAGAAAAACCTCGCGGCATCCTATCGGCCTCCCAGAGGGTCCCACCACCCACCCTGGCCCTCCACTTCTATCACCATCATCGCAGTGAATGCCGCAGTTGAGGTGATTTGCCTTGTTTGCCTTTTCTGTAATTCTGCAACTGCTCGTTCTATCATTTCTATCTGTTGCCCACCGGACTGTGGGGCAGAGACTGTTGGTTCAGTGAGTATTCCTGAAACAGAACCTTTCTAATGGGGGGGAAGGGTACACCCTACTTCAGGGTGAAGACTCTGATTCTCTAAGAAGTGAAGGCACGTGGCAGACGGAGATCTTCTGGGGGGCTGCAGCACTCACGGCCCCAGCCACAAACCATTCGTCTGTCTTCCTTTCAGTCTGCACTCGAATTACTGTGTGTGTGCTCATCCTATCACAGATGTTATCCTTCCAAAAACGTCTGTGGGCCTGCATGTCCCCAACATCATGCCCTAACCCTGAAGTCGCTGAGGCTTCCTCCACGACTTCCAGCAGGCCCTCGGGGTCCGCTGTCTCCAAACCCTGCAATCCCCTGGGCTCGAGGCCTACTCCCACTCCAGGGTCTTGCAGAGCACCGAACCATCAGCCCGTGCCCAGTGGTTGCTGGTTTGGGTCTGGGAGCATCCCGTCCCAGCCAGGCACACCTTTGGTACCCTTCCCTTCTTGGTCTTAGTTTATAAAACGCTGGAGGAGGATGCACAGAATAGGCGCCAGCGTGTGCAGCCTTGTGGGCACCACGTCCTGGCCTTGCACGCCTTTCTCGGTGTGAATTTGAGACTGGGTCACAGCACAGGGCACACAGTCGGCGCTCGAGACAAGCGCGCAGGCCGCCAGGGCCCGCCCGGGCCGCAGAAGCGCCCACAGCACTGCCAGCCTCCATCCTGCGCGGTCCGGGCCCGGCCGGCCCACCCTCGCCGGCTGTTCCCTCCAGGAAAGCCCGCCCGCGCCCGCCCGCAGCTGGCGCTGTTCCGGCCCGAGGCCCCCCTCCCACCGGGCCCGGCCTCCCCGGCTGTTCCGGTCCCGCCGCTCCCTCCCTCCCAGGGCTCTGTCCCTGCTGCTCCGGTGCCCGAGCCCGCTGTTCGGTCTCGCTGCCCCCACCCCGCCGCCAGGCCTCGGCTCCCGCGGCTGTTCCCGCGCGCGCCCCTCCCCCCGGGCTGTTCCAGCCCCGGTGTCCTCCGCCCGCCCCGCGGCCGCCGGGCGCCCTGGGCCCCGCGCTGCGAGGGCGCGGCGGGAGGGGGCGCAACGCGGAACAGCCGCTTCCCTCGGCACCGCCGCCGCTCACCCTCAAGGGCCTCGAAGATCGTCTGCGCCATCTTGGAGACGCCGCCGCCACGGGAGCCAAAGCGGGGCTACGCGAGCATTGTGGGAGCCGCGACGGCGGCGGCGATGTCGGGGCCGCCAGGGGGCGCCCGAGAGCCGCCGCCGACCCTCAGTCCTAGAAGCCCCGCAGTGGCCTGCAGGAACCCCAGCATTCCCGAGCGGGCTCCCCCCAGATCCGCCTCTATGGTACAGTCACCAGCTTATGTGGCCCCCTTTCCCCCCTCATTTGAACCCCCAACTTTGCACACCGTCCTATCGCTGTCACACTGGACCTGACTCCCCAACTCTGTCACACACGTCTCCACTGCATGTGAGACCCCCCAACTCTGCAACCAGGACCTTATTACCAATGCACACAGTATCCCCCACATTTGCAACCCCTCTTCCCACCTCACCTGGACCACCCAATTCTGTCACAAGGGCCTCCAATTACCGTATTTCCCCATGTATAAGATGTTCCCATGTATAAGATGCACCTTAATTTGGGGGCCCGAACTTTGAAAAAAAAAATGTATTACATAAAATTACTGAACTCAAGTTTTATTCATCATAAAATTCATACAACTCCTCATCACTGTCATAAACTCCCATTCATTAGCCTGTGTCTGATGACAAATCACTGTCTTCATATATTGCCTCGTCCTCAGTTCCATCTATGGCATTAGAGATGCCACAACCACTGTATAAGATGTACCCAGTTTATAGACCCCAAATTTTTCGGGGAAAATAAATGCGTCTTATACATGGGGAAATACAGTAGCACAGGACTCCCGCCCCAACTGTGCAACAATAGCTCTGTACTGTCCCTTGTCACAGACTTCTCATTCTCCCCTCCCACAGTGAGCCCCATCTGCCTATTGGGTGCCGCCTGTGACTCCCATCTCAGCCTGGCCTTAATCCATCATCTCAGATTCACCAGTGGCTATTGCTTAACACCCCACTTAACACCTTTTGGGGATCTCCACTACCTCTTCACACAAACCTCCATCCCTGCCTCTCAGGGACCCCATTTCGGTTACATAAACCCCCAATACTGGTCTCAGCAACCTCCAGCCTGCCTCATAGAACCTACTCAGCTCTCGCAGATCCTCCCAGCCCAGATCCTTCAGACCCAGGTCAAACACACCCATCTGTGACCCCGTTTCATCAGCTGCTCCTACGGGCTTGCTACACACCAAGTCTCGTCATAGCTCCAGGACTACATTGCAGTGGTGCTTCCCCGAGGAGTTAGGGGTGGTGGGAGTAGACAAACGTTGAATCTTTAGAATTATTTAATTACAAGGTGTGATAGTGATTTCAAAGAAGTACACTTGGACGACAAGGAAGTGTTGGGGAGGGAAACAGGGAGGTGCCATCAATCATAATTTCTCCTAGAAGCCAAATCCTCCTAAAACTAGGCTACCAGGAAGTTGACTATAAATGTTTTCATTGTATTTTAGCCTCATTCAAAGCAATAATAAAAATCACAATTTTTATTTTCTTACAGTCACTAAGTAAATGTATAACTCCTAAAAGTAAAAAGTATATATATTTGTTCAAAGTTTCTCTGTCCTGGAACACGACCAGCCACTGTTCCTGATAAGTTGCCTTTCAGCCCCTCTGAGTACACATGCCTGTAGGCTTATTCCCACCAGTAAACTCCCCATCCTGAGCTGACACTACCCTGTGCCCCCCACTGCTACCTCCTTTCCCTTCCCCCTGCACCGTGAGCCCTGAGCAAACATCCCCACAGAAAACCTACCCTCCTCCCAGACTCCATGCCCACCCTCTTTCTTAGGAACCCTGGATGCCTAGGCCCCATCTCAAGCCCTGAACCCCCTTTACCACTGCCTTTCTAGCAGGAGTAAGGCCAGTGTTCCCTCTCCCTGTCATTCCTTTAACAGCCCATTGCTCCAATGGCCTCAGACTCTCATCATCTCTCCCCTGCAAGAGTTTCAACATATAACTTTTCTTTAAAAAAAAAAAAAAGTATTGACTGACCTGTGGTGACACAGTGGATAAGGTGTTGACCTGGAGTTGAGACTCCAGGCTCGCCCAGTCAAGGCAAATACAAAAAGCAACTATGAGTTGATGCTTCCTGTTCCTTCCCTCCACCTTTCTCTCTCCCCTCTCTCTGAAAATCAATAAATAAAATATATATATTTTTTAATTATTGGGGCCCTGGCCTGTTGGCTCAGTGGTAGAGCGTCAGCCTGGCATGCAGGAGTCCTGGGTTCGATTCCTGGCCAGGGCACACAGGAGAAGCGCCCACCTGCTTCTCCACCCCTCCCCCTCTCCTTCCTCTCTATCTCTCTCTTCCCCTCCCACAGCCGAGGCTCCATTAGAGCAAAGTTGGCCCGGGCACTGAGGATGGCTCTGTGGCCTCTGCTTCAGGTGCTAGAATGGCTCTGTTTGCAACAGAGCAACGCCCCAGATGGACGGAGCAGGGAGTCTGTCTGACTGCCTCCCGGTTTCCAACTTCAGGAAAAAAAAAAATTATTGGCCCTGGCCAGGTAGCTCATTTGGATAGAGCATTGCTGCCATTCGCCAAGGTTGTGAGTTTGATCCTTGGTCAGGGTACATGCAAGAATCGACCAATGAATGCATAAAAAGTGGAACAACAGCCTGACTTGTGGTGGTGCAGTGGATAAAGCGTTGACCTGGAATGCTGAGGTTGTCGGTTCAAAACCCTGGGCTTGCCCGGTCAAGGCACATATGGGAGTTGAAGCTTCCTGCTCCTCCCCCCTTCTCTCTCTCTCTCTCTCTCAATCTCTCTCTCTCTCCTCTAAAATGAATAAATAAATAAAAATAATTTTTAAAAAAGTGGAACAACAAATCTGTTTCTTTCTCTCTCCTTTCCCTTCCTCTCTCTCTAAAATCAGTACATTTAAAAACTTAATAAAAAATGATTCAAGTAATATATTAGCACATTCATATTCACTTAATTAATTGTTGAAATACAGTGTGTCCGTAAAGTCATGGTGCACTTTTGACCGGTCACAGGAAAGCATCAAAAGACGATAGAAATGTGAAATCTGTACCAAATAAAAGGAAAACCCTCCCAGTTTCTGTAGGATGATGTAGCGGCATGTGTGCATGCGCAGATGATGATGTAACACCGTGTATACAGTGGAGCAGCCCATGGCCATGCCAGTCGAGATGTGGACGGCACAGAGGAAAGTTCAGTGTGTTCTGTGACTCACTAAATTCAAATCCATGACCAAAATGCAACGTGAATATTGGCACGTTTATAACGAAGCGCCACCACATAGGAATAACATTACTCGGTGGGATAAGCAGTTGAAGGAAACCAGCAGTTTGGTGGAGAAACCCCGTTCTGGTGGGCCATCAGTCAGTGACGAGTCTCTAGAGGCTATATGGGATAGCTACCTAAGGGGCCCTAAAAAATCTGTGCGTGAGCCCACATCGAACTTCATTGAATAGGTATGAAACTGGGAGAGTTTTCCTTTTATTTGGTGCAGATTTCACATTTCTATCATCTTTTGTTGCTTTCCTGTGACCGGTCAAAAGTGCACCATGACTTTACGGACACACTGTATTTATTGGATACCTATTGTGTGCTAGATACTATTCTAGATGCTGGGAACACGTCCACGAACAAAAAGATTAAAACCTTTGCTTCATGCCCTGGCCGGTTGGCTCAGAGGTAGAGCGTCAGCCTAGCGTGCGGAGGACCCGGGTTCGATTCCCGGCCAGGGCACATAGGAGAAGCGCCCATTTGCTTCTCCACCCCTCCGCCGCGCTTTCCCTCTCTGTCTCTCTCTTCCTCTCCCGCAGCCAAGGCTCCATTGGAGCAAAGATGGCCCGGGCGCTGGGGATGGCTCTGTGGCCTCTGCCCCAGGCGCTAGAGTGGCTCTGGTCGCAACATGGCGATGCCCAGGATAGGCAGAGCATCACCCCCTGGTGGGCAGAGCTTCGCCCCTGGTGGGCGTGCCGGGTGGATCCCGGTCGGGCGCATGCGGGAGTCTGTCTGACTGTCTCTCCCTGTTTCCAGCTTCAGAAAAATGAAAAACAAAACAAAACAAAACAAAAAACAAAACCTTTGCTTCATGGAGGCATAGTTCAGTGGGCGAGATGGGCTGTAAACAAGAAAAAGAGAAATATTCCATGACTTTAGACAGGCTGGCTTTAGGGATGGCCTCTATGAGGAGGTGGACCTGAGAAATGAGAATGAATCAGATGGGAAAAAGGGAACAGAAAGGCAGAGCTTATTAGTTATAACATCTCAGGCAAGTGCAAAGGCCCTACGGTCAAAATGACAGGAATCCAAGGACCATGAAAGGAGTAATAGAGTAATGAGTGCGGTATGGGTACAGGGTCATGAGGACGGAGAAGTGAGCTGGGCCAGTCAGGGCTTGGGTTTAGTTCTGAGGGTGACGGGGGGGGGGGGGCACTGGACAGTAAAAGATTCTACCAATGCAAGCTTTGACTGCTTCCCATTTTTATATATCCAGGTACATACACAAATAGTTGATTTTTATCTGCCCTTCAGGCCTTTGCACTTGCTGTGCTCTTTTATCAAAATGCCAGCCTTCCACCCTTGTTGGAACAATAGAAGTTTGCCTTCTTGCCTCCTCTAAGAAGCTTTCCCTGATTTCTCTGGATGAGATCCCATCCTTCCCTAGCTATTCCAGTTTCTTTTACTACCTGTTAGATTGCCAAAGCGGGGGACACAGAAGGCCTGATGAGTTTTATAAGAAATTTGTTTATGCATCTACGAACAGATGGGCTGTGACCTTAGTGGCGTCAGCCCTGAGTTGTCTGAAGATTTAAGCTTTTATAGGGTTAGTGAGCAAGGCTTAGCCAGGAGATTAGTTTTGGTGTGAAATTCTGGGGTGGGGTGAGGGGATGTGAGGTGTCAGTCAGGTTTGCACAAGTGGAGAGTTACAGGAACTGCCCTGGCTCTGGATTACTTAAAATTTAACCTGGCTTAGTAGAGGTTTTTCAGTAAGGGGACTTGGAAACCTGAATGTAACCCTACCCTTATCATGTGATCATCTTTAGCCTTTGGAAGGTTGCCTTTTCTCTACTCCTTCAATAGGGAGCCCTCTGAGCAGGGGAGGTGCTTCATCCCTGCTGGTTGGAACTCAGGACCTGGCGTTGAAGTACCTGGGAAATGCTTGCTGACTGACTAAATGACTGATGGAACAACTGAATAAGCTTTCAGGGAGGTTTTCCAGAAGGTTCCTCAGTCAGGCTTCTCCTGCTTTAAACTTTCGACTCCTTGCCACCATTTCTTCCTCCACCAAAATCTAGCAGTCCTATGTCTCATTCTCTCAGGGCCAGCTGGTTGGCACTGAAGCAAATCCAATCACAGCTGAGAGACTGTTGGAGTAAGTAATGTAGTAATTAGGCATAGAGCCAAGCAGGAAGGAGGGGACATTTGAGAAACTTTCAGTGTCCCACTCCACAAGAAGCGCCGGCCACTTCAGAAAAGTAAACTTCCCTGAGGGGAAAGGGGAAATCTGAGCAGCTTAAACTAGATTCCCAGCTGCAAGGGGGAGAAAGTAAGGATACACACAGCAGTGCTGGGCCCTGACATCATGTTAGATTCGTTGGTACTGATAGGAGGCAGCAAAGCCTCCTATGGAATGAAATGTCCCCCAGAATTCATACATTGACATCGTATATGTCGACACCCTAGCACCTCAGAATGTGACTGTATTTGGTGATAGGCCTTTAAAGACATACTTAATATTAAACGAGGTACCTGACCTGTGATGGCACAGTGGATAGAGCAGTGGTCCCCAACCTTTTTTGGGCCACGGACCGGTTTAATGTCAGAAAATATTTTCACGGACTGGCCTTTAGGGTGGGACGGATAAATGTGTCATGTGACCAAGACAAGCGTCAAGAGTGAGTCTTAGACGGATATAACAGGGAATCTGGTCATTTTTTAAAAATAAAACATCGCCTGACCTGTGGTGGCGCAGTGGGATAAAGCATAGACTGAGGTTGCCGGTTCGAAACCCCAGGCTTACCTGGTCAAGGCACATTATGGGAGTTGATGCTTCCTGCTCCTCCCCCTTCTCTCTTTCTCTCCTTCTTTCCCTCTCTCTCCTCTCCGAAAATTGAATAAAGTCTTTAAAAAAATAAATAAAATATAATAAAACATCGTTCAGACTTAAATATATGTAAATAAAACAGAAATAATGTAATTTATTTATTCTTTCTCTGCGGACTGGTACCAAATGGCCCACAGAACGGTACCAGTCCGCGGCCCAGGGGCTGGGGACCACTGGGATAGAGCATCAACCTGGAATGCTGAGGTCACTGGTTCAAACCCCTAGCTTGCCCAGTCAAGGCACACCCCAGAAGCAACTACTACAAGTTGATGCTTCCTGCTCCCCTCTCCCCCTTTCTCTCTCCTCACTCTAAAATCAATAAAAATTTAAAAAAATTAAATGAGGTCATATAGGTGGGCCCTAATCCAATGTGACTGGTGTCCTTTTAAGAAGAGGAGATTTGACTGCATAGACAGAGCGGCGACCATGTGAAGACATGGTGAGAAGCTGACCATCTGAAAGTGAAGAAGAGAGGCCTCAAAAGAAATCAAACCTACAGACACTCTGATCTTGGGTGTCTAGCTTTATTGTGAGAAAATAAATTTCTGTTGTTTATGCCACCCAGTCCATGGTACTCTGTTATGGAAGCCCTAGCAAACTAATACAATGATAAAGATCAAAGACTCTAGAGGCTGACCTGTGGTGGCGCAGTGGATCAAGCACAGATCTGGAATGCGGAGGTCGCCGGTTCAAAACCCTGGGCTTGCCCGGTCAAGGCACATATGAGAAACAACTACTGTGAGCTGATGCTTCCCACTCCCCCTATCTCTTCTTCTCTCTGAAATCAATCTTTAAAAAAAGACTCTGGAACCAGGAATCTGGATTCTGACTATGACTTATTAACTATGTCATGTTGGACAAGTGACTTTGCATCTCTGCATCTCAGTTCTCCAATCATTAAGTAGGCATGATTATAGTTCCTACCTCATAGGGTTGCTGCAAGAATGAAATGTTTAAGAAAGTTGGCCCTGGCCAGTTGGCTCAGTGGTAGAGCATCGGCCTGGCGTGCAGGAGTCCTGGGTTCAATTCCTGGACAGGGCACACAGGAGAAGCACTCATCTGCTTCTCCACCCCTCCCCCTCTCCTTCCTCTCTGTCTCTCTCTTCCCCTCTTGCATTCCAGGCTCCATTGGAGCAAAAAGTTGGCTCGGCACTGAGGATGGCTGTTGGGCGGATAAAATGTATTATGCTCACTTTGTTAAAGATGCCGTTGCCCAGGTGATATTAATGTGTGTTGGGGGTAGGCAGGATCATTGTAGCCTGGGGCTTGGTTTTGGGATTAAGCCTCTCCCACCCGTCTTGATGTGGGGTGGTACAATCCAATCATGCCCCAGAGAAGTGACTTTGTATTAGAGACTTCCCTATTTTGTATATTGGATTAAAGGGTTTGAATCTACACTATAAAGTGGGGATGGAGCGGGAGCTTGTGCTCTTGGTTCCTGAGATTATCATTAGAGGAGAGAGCAGAGCAGAGAGCAGAAGGAGGCCATGTGGAGTAGGCCAGGAAAAGCAGCCAAGATGGCAGAGTGCTGAGTGAGATGCCAGTTTGTGTAGAGTTTGTATCTGGGATAAGGAAGGAGATGGGGAACTGAGGAGAATAAGGCTGGTGAGCTAGAAACCTTTGATTCTAGGAAACTCGGATAATTCAGTGGCTTTGTGAGCACTGAATGTGAGTAGGTTTTGGAGCCCAGTGTGTGTTTTTACTTGCCCGCCGGGTGCAAGCTAGAATTAAAGATGAAGGCCCATCAGTTCTTGGCTCCGTTGTTTCTTTACCGACTGTCTGAATCCAATGCAAACCTGCATGGGCTGGGCTGCTGTGATAGTGGCCCTGGCCGTGGCTCCTGGCTCTACAATGGCTCCATGTCCTCTGCCTCAGGCACTAGAATGGCTCCGGTTGCAACAGAGCAACGTCCCAGATGGGCAGAGCATCACCCCCTGGTGGGCATGCCGGGTGGATCCCGGTAGGGCGCATGCAGGAGTCTGTCTGACTGCCTTCCCCTTTCCAACTTCAGAAAAATACAAAAAAAAAAAAAAGAAAAAAAAGAAAGTACTTAGCAAACAGTTTCTGGAATACAGCCAGTACTCTATAGGTGTTTGTTAAATAAGAAAATTTGATTACTTGTGTAAGGTTAATAAAAAAGCTCTGCCCTGAAGAATTCAGTTAGGTACAATTAAAAAGGGTCCTCAGGGGATTAGTGTTCCCATGTGGCAACTCTTTACCCTCAGCTCCTTCAGGGCAGAACCTTATCTCCATGAGAAATAGCTTAGCAAAGATAGCATCCTGGAAGAACTTGCTGATCCAAACAGTTTCCAAACACCCTCTCCTGATACTGGGCCATTTGTCAGGGCTTGGTGAGTGCTTTTTCATGGGAGTATTAAGTGACATTTCCAGAGGTTCTGTGTGGTTCCTTTTTAACTTTTCCATATTTTTATATTTTTTTTTGTTGTTCCCTGTAGCTATTTTCTAGCTTTAAATCGTGTGTGCACAATTTTTAAAAACCTGTGTCTGTGAATTACAACACCTGAGGGGAGATAGACAGGAACATTGATCTGCTCCGGCATGTACCCTGACCGGGGATGATGCTAACCAACCGAGCTATCCAGCCAGGGCTCAGAGGATAGTTTACTTATTTATTTATATACTTACTTAGTTTGAGAGAGAGAACAAGAGAGAGAGAGAGAGAGCCTGCCTTTTGGAAGACCTCTTTGAGGAGGTGGCAGTTGACCCGAATCCTGAAGGTTTACAAAGAGCTAGCCATGGGGAGAACTGGGAGCAATGCATTACAGGCAGGGAAATAGCAAGTGCAAAGGTTCTGAGGCTGGAGCATTCTTGGAATGCTCAAGGAACAGCAAGGAGGCCAGTTTCGCTGGAGAGAAATGAAAGGGGGGTGGATGGGCAAGTGACTCGACATGAGTTTAGATAGGGAAGTAGGGAGTAAGAGCCAGATTATACAGAATCTTGTGGACTGTGGGGAGGAGTTTGGATTTTAAGAATAAATGGAGCCCTGGCCAATTGACTCAGCAGTAGAGCGTCGGCCGGGCGTGTGGAAGTTCCAAGTTCGATTCCCGACCAGGGCACACAGGAGAAGCGCCCATCTGCTTCTCCACCCCTCCCCCTCTCCTTCTTCTCTGTCTCTCTCTTCCCCTCCCGCAGCCGAGGCTCCATTGGAACAAAGTTAGCCCGGGCACTGAGGATGGCTCCATGACCTCCGCCTCAGGCGCTATTATGGCTCCAATTGCAGCGGAGCAAGGCCCCAGAAGGGCCGAGCATCACCCCTCAGTGGGCAAGCTGGGTGGATACCGAGTTGGGCGCATGCAGGAGTCTGTCTGCCGCCCTCGCACCCTCCCCCCCACTCCCGCTTCTCACTTCGGAAAAATACAAAAAAAAAAAAGAGAGGAAAAAAAAAGAATAAATGAAAAACAGCTTGATCTGTGGTGGCACAGTGGATAAAGCCTCTACCCAGAATGCTGAGGTCGCCAGTTCAAAACTCCATGCTTACGTGGTCAAGGCACATACCAGAAGCAACTACTACTAGGAGTTGACACTTCCCCCCTACACACTCCCATCTCTCTCTCTCTCTCTCTCTCTCTCTCTCTCTCTCTCTCTCTCTCTCTCTCAAGTCGATAAAGTCCAAAAAAAAAAAAGAAAGGAAAACACTGATGCTGCCAAGTGACTTATGCTCAGAGAGGATCGCCATGACCGTTACCCAATCAGAACTGTCAGGTGTTCCTCCGGTGTCACCGCCCCAACTCTAGATAGCTCAGCCCCTTTTTCAGAAAACTTTGGAAACTACCTCCTTCCAAACCCAAATGGACAAATCCAGGTGTGAGTTTTTAACTTTACTTAGGTAGAGTTGCGCGGAGCCCACTGTGATTGGCTACAGACTCTCCTTCTCGTCCAATGAGAACTCTCCTCGAGCGCGTGAGTGCGTCGCATTCCTCTTGTCAGGCGGATATGTCCTGTGATTGGTGTTTCGTGTCTGGGTGACAGAAGTCACAGCCTATGGTCTCAAAGGTGCGGTCGTGAGGCTTGTTGCTGCCTGGCCCTCAGGGCTGGGCAGGCGGAACCCCGGGCTGTCAGTGTAGGTCGGAATCGGTGTTCCTGCTCCCCGCGGTACCCTCGCGATGGCCGCCCCGCCGCAGCTGCGGGGTCTGCTTCTGGCTGTCAACGCACTGTTGCGCAAGCGCCGCTACCACGCTGCGCTGGCCGTGCTTAAAGGCTTCCGGAACGGGGCAGTGTGAGTGGGGCCGTCAGGGCCGGCGGGGGCTGAGTGACGGGACTGTCTGGGGTTCAGCGGCGCGGGTTCCCGGCCTGGCGCCACTGCGCTGTGTGCCCTTCAGCCAAAGTGTGTCTCGAAGTCTCAGTGTCCACCGTCTGCGCAGTGGACGCTGGATTTTGGGTCCCAAGGGCCTTCTGAGACCGGGTCCCCACTACACTTTTTCTGGGTCCTTCGTGCTTTGCAGCTTGGACCACCTCCCATACTAGTCTCTGTATCCTCTCCTTTGGGTTCAGTTTTTCTTTCCCTTCCCCCTCCGCTGTGTGCCCTTGGCCCTCTCTGACTCCAGTGGCCCCATCTGCACAGCAGGAAGCTGGCCGCTGGCCTCTGGCCTCTAGCAGACCTCTGCCAGTGCTCCCCCCAGTAAGTTGCCCTTGGGCTCGCATCCCATTTCTCACTCCCCATCTCTCTAACGCTAAGTGTTCACGTGGCACAGGGGACTCCAGGGGCATAAGCCTCAGGAGTGATAGCGAATGTTCTAAAAAGCTGCAAATACAGCCTTGGCCGGATAGCTCCATTGGTTAGTGTCGTGCTGATATGCACAGATTGCCAGTTGGATCCCTGGTCAGGGCACATAAGAAACAGATTGATGTTTCAATCTCTCTCGCTCTAAATAAATACATGCTTAAAAAAAAAAAAGCTGCAAATACAGTACTTACTGGGCAAATTGATTCCACCCCAGCCATCAGACCTGTAGAAGAGAAGGTCTTGGGGTTATTTCCCCAGCCTGGTGCCTGGAGCCTGGAGCCTGGTGCTCAGCCTCCTTTAAAACTCTTGGGAAACAGCTAACATTTATTGAGAGCCTACTGTTGCAGAACTGGGAAGGCAGCAGGGAACAACTGGAAGAAAGACCTCTGTCCCCCTGGCCTTGGCATCTTAGTGGCAGCCTGGCAAGGTGATAAGGATGTGGACTGCCTCAGTTTGAATCTGCTCCCATCTACCTGTGTGATCTTGAGCAAGTCGTTTAGCCTCCCTGAGCCTCGATTTCTATAAAATGTGGATGATAATAGTACTTACACTGTCAGAGGACTGAGTCTGTACGCGTGTAATGCTTAGCACAGTGCCTGATGCATGTGTTTAGCTGTTATATTCGTGTGAATTCCGTCTGGCTCACTTTCCTCACCTTTTTCAGACCTCTATTTGTGTCACCTCCTCAGTGAGGCCATCCCTGACCTCCCCACCTTCTTCCCTACTTAATTTTTCTCCATAGTTCTTGTCACCACCTGACACTGAGTAGTTCACTCATGTATCCTACTTTTTGTCCTTTTTATTGACTTTATTGGGGTGACACTGGTTAACAAAATTATACAGATTTCAGGCGCACAATTCCACAAAACATCACCATCTGTACACTGAATGTTGTGCTCAGCACCCCAAGTCAAGTCTCCTTCCATCAGCATGTACCCCCCCATGTCCCCCCCATAGCCTCCTCCACCTCCCCCCACCCCTTCATCTATCCTGTTTTTATACTTGATACTGTCATTCACTAGAAAGTGAGCTTCATGGGAACAGAACTTTTTATCTGCTTTGTTCTTTGCTGTATTCCTAGTACCTGGTACTTAGTAAGCTTTCAAATAGTATGTATTGAATGAAACAATAAGTGTACAAGGTTAAGAATTGCCGTTGTCCCCATTTTCCAAGAGGAGAGGACTGTGGCTCAGAGAGGTAAGCTCATTGCTCATGATTACATTACTTGGTCAGGTTCCAAGCCAAGGTTTAAACCTAAGGATGCCTGACCCCCAACACCAGGCTCTTGGCTTCCCTGGGCACCCAGAGTTTCAGGTAGAAGCGGATTCCTGCTAAGTGTAGCCAGACCATACCAGCCATGCCTTGGTGTGACTAGGTGGACCCTGAGATAACATCAGTTTTCCTTTGCCGAGTCATTCTCAAGACGAAGCAGGAGGGAATAGGAATGGACAGGCCCCAGTGCCAGCGGGCATTGCCCAATGCTGGCTTTGTAAACCTGCTCCCTCTCAGCTCCTCCTGTGACCTCAGGAACCTTCCCAGCCAGGGCAGGTACTTGCTATATGGTCAGGCCCTTGGGGTCCACATCCCAGTTCCTTCATTTGAAAGCTGAGTGACCCTCATCTCCTCTGGCCTCAGTTTCCTCCTCTGTAAAATCGAAACCAACTTACCTATACAGGCGTTCTCTAAGCACTGACCCCTTGACTGGTTAGTGCTGAGACGCCATGTCCATCTCTATGGATCTGGAGTCCAAGGTGCGGACCGATCGTTAAACTGTCGTGGCAGTACCAGGTAATCAGGAGAACTGTACGGAAGAGGTGGGTGGTGGTGATATTTTGAAGGCTGAGTTGGAGCGTGCCAGGGAGAAAAGGGCATCCTAGGTAGAAGGAATGGTTTGAACAACGGCCTGCAGGTGGGGAGGAATATGCTGTTTTTGAAGAAAGGACATCCTTTTAGGGAGGCACCTGGATGACGGAGACGTGTGAACTTTGTCAAATTGAACTCATTTTGATGTTCCACTCCTAAATAGAGCAGTGTGCAGCTCAACAAATAAGAGCATTTTCTTATATGGCTAACTTATCATGATTACATTAAAATTTTAAAATATTGATTTGAGAGAGAGAGACAGAAACATTGACCTGTTCCTGTATGGGCCCTGCCCAGGGATCAAACTGGCAACCTCTGTGCTTCTGGACGATGCTCTAACCAGCTGAGCTGTCTGCCCACAGCATCATGATTACATTTAATAAGTTAATATTAATCCTATAATATTGAGTCCTGTCCAGTCACTACTCCAATTGTCCCAGTTGTCTCCCAAATGTCATCCTTCAGGACATGACACTGCATCTGTCGTCATGTCTTTTAAGTCCTTTTAAATCCAGGGCTTCCCTTTCTTCAGAACACAGGATAGTCCTGCAAACGGTAGTAATCAGATCCCCCCGAGTTTGAAGACTGGGAAGGGGGCCTGGCAGATGTAAGGAGTTGGGGACACTGTTCTGCTTGTGTCTGGGGCATAAGGAAGGGTCCTTTGACCCTGGTCACCTGGAAGAGGCTGAGGGCTTCTTTGTTCAGAAGAGAAAGATGACTTTGGAGGAGGTGGGGCAAAGAGCTTTCGGGGGCCAGGTGGGGTGTCCGCCCCATTGCCAGGCAGGGAGATCAGCATGGCCACCGCAACAATAACAACAGTTTTAGCTTGTTCACATTTTTATTTTGTTAGTATATTTTCTTAGTTAGGCATAAAAAGTTAAATGCTAGAAAGTTCTACCCACTGTATCCTTCTGTCATGTAATCCCCATCCCTGGCGGTGACCACTTTATCCAGTCTTATGTCTCCCTCCAGAAATATTGTCTGCATAAAAAAATACATAAAGCCTGACCAGCGGCGGCACAGTGGATAGAGCATCGGACTGGGATGCGGAGGACCCAGGTTCGAGACCCCGAGGTCACCAGCTTGAGCACGGGCTCGTCTGGTTTGAACAAAAGCTCACCAGCTTGGACCCAAGGTCGCTGGCTCGAGCAAGGGGTTACTCGGTCTGCTGAAGGCCCACGGTCAAGTCACATATGAGAAAGCAATCAATGAACAACTAAGGTGTCACAACGAAAAACTAATGATTGATGCTTCTCATCTCTCCGTTCATGTCTGTCTGTCCTTGTCTATCCCTCTCTCAGACTCTCTCTCTGTCTCTGTAAAAAAAACAAACATAAAGTCTCCTCCTACACCTTTTAAACAAGAATTTCTTGGTCATTTTTTAAAAATAAAACATCGGGGCCCTGGCCGGTTGGCTCAGTGGTAGAGCGTCGGCCTGGCGTGCAGAGGTCCCGGGTTCGATTCCCGGCCAGGGCACACAGGAGAGGCGTCCATCTGCTTCTCCACCCCTCCCCCTCTCCTTCCTCTCTGTCTCTCTCTTCCCCTCCTGCAGCCGAGGCTCCACTGGAGCAAAGATGGCCCGGGCACTGGGGATGGCTCCTTGGCCTCTGCCCCAGGCGCTGGAGTGGCTCTGGTCGCAACGGAGCAACGCCCCGGAGGGGCAGAGCATCGCCCCCTGGTGGGCAGAGCGTTGCCCCCTGGTGGGCATGCCGGGTGGATCCCGGTGGGGTGCATGCGGGAGTCTGTCTGTCTCTCCCCGTTTCCAGCTTCAAGAAAAATACAGAAAAAATAAAAAAAATAAACATGAATTTCTTTTGAAACACTTTTAGATTTATAGAAGAATTTCCTTGTTTTGCACAATTTTTCATTTTGCACACCTTGCTCTAGAAAACCCTGCAGTGCCATAGAGCCACCTCATTCTTTTACTGCTGTTTAGTATTCTGCTGAGTGGAGGGGCCATGGTTTATTTACCCAGTAACCCCCTGCAGATAGACACCGGTTTGCTTTGTCTTTTGCTCTTTCGAGCAAGTGTACAGTGAGCATTCACAGATATTCAGGTGACAGCTATATATGGCTCATGACGATCGTTTCCAGGAGGCGGCCATGGATTTTTAGACCTTGTAGTCTGGTTAGATCAGCGCCTGGCAGGGAGAAGGGGATCCAATAAAGAGGAACAAGATCTGGCCAGGTAGTTCAGTTGGTTAGAGTTGTCCTGACGTGCCAAGGTTGCGGTTTGATTCCCGGTCAGGACACATACAGGACATTGTATGAACATTCATCAGCCAGTGAATGCATAAATAAGTAGAACAACATATCAAGGTTTCTAGCCCTCTATTCAGGGGACCCAGATTCGAAATCCCGAGCTCACCGGCTTGAGCACGGGCTCCTCCAGCTTGAGCACAGGGTCACTAGCTTGAGTGTGGGATCATAAACATGATCCTGTGGTCACTGGCTTGAGCCCAAAAGTCACTGGCTTGGAGCCCAAGGTCGCTGGCTTGAGCAAGGGGTCACTCGCTCTGCTGTACCCCTCCCCACCCCCCATCAAGGCACATATGAGAAAGCAGTGAACACCTAAGGTGCTGCAGTGAAGAATTGATGCTTCTCATCTCTCTCACTTCCTGTCTATCTGTCCCTCTCTGTCAGAAAAAGTAAATAAATAAATAAATAAATATAAACATATTAAAAAAAAAGAAGAAAATGAGAGACATTAACATTGGTTGAACTAGGAACTTCCACATGTGCTATGTCCTTATCTACCAGCAGCAGCTCTGAAATGGAGAATACTTTTTAATGATGGGAAAAGCGTGGCTTATAGAGGTGAAGTGATTTATCCAAGTTTATTCAGCAAACTTGGCTGGACTTTGACACCAAATACTATTTCCTTTTCATGACCCACTTTTTTAAATTTTTATTTATTGATTATAATTTTATTAATTGATTATAATTATAGGAAGGGAGAGAAAAAGAAACATTGATTTGTTGTTCCACTTGCTTATTCATTCATTCTCGTATGTGCCCTGACTGGGGATCAAACACGTAACCTTGGCATATCAGGATGATGCTCTAACCAGCTGAGCTACCTGGCCAGGGTTCTACAACCCACTTTGAACCTGGACCTACCTCAAAAACTAGCCTTATTTTCCTCCCAAAATGATGTTAGGATTAGGTATAGGGAGAGGGGACAAGGAGTCAAAATGATAGCCAGGGGGAAAAACGGATACATTGATGCTGTTAGTAATTTTTCTTTTGTTTCTACAGCTATGGAGCCAAAATCCGGGCCCCTCACGCACTGGTCATGACCTTTCTCTTCCGGAGCGGCAGGTACCCACCCCCTCGGCACACCCCTCAGACTGGGAGAGAATGTGGTCCACCCTCAGTGCCAGGGCTGGTGCAGCAGCTCCTTAGCTGGCTCTAGCCTGCCCCCACCACCACCTCCTAAAGTACAACTCGGATTCTGTTATCCCTGCTGGAAAAGTCCTCTTGACCCCACACCCTCCAAAGAAGCCCAGCTTCCAGGTGTGGCCTTCAAGGCCCTCTGCAGTCGGGCCTCCTGCATCCCCAGCCTCTTCCCCCATGTTCAACCCTGGGTGCCTTCGGCACACAAGACTTCCTGTCATTCCAAGCACATGCCACGTGTGGTTCTACCTCCAGACACTTGCTCCTGCAGGACATCCTGCCAGGAGTGCCCTCTCCTCTTCTACCCCCACCTTTATTGCCTTTTTGGCAACCCATACCAGTTCTCAGAGGATCACATTCTCGTAAAACTGTCCACGGCCTCCTGTCTTTGCTCACACTTCTTGGCCTTCCTCTGATCTCTCATAAGTCTTTCTTCAAGGCATTCTCAGAAACCACCTTGTGCTCTAGTTTTTACTGTATGTGGTTTCTTCCGGAGCTTAGAAGATAAACACACGAGCTTTGCACAGTGGCAGTATTGTAGCCAATAATCCAAGGTGCAGTTACCACCTTAAAAAGAAAAAGCCTGATCCAAGCGGAGGCGCAGTGGATGGAGTGTCAGACTGGGATGCAGAGGACCCAGGTTCCAAACCCCGAGGTCGCCGGCTTGAGTTTGGAAGGCTCATCTGGCTTGAGCGCAGGGTCGCTGGCTTGAGCGTGGGATCATAGACATGACCCATGGTCACTGGTTTCAGCCCAGAAGTCACTGGCTTGAAGCCCAAGGTCGCTGGTTTAAGCAAGGGGTCACTGGCTTGGCTGGAGCCCCCCCTTCTGTCAAGGCGCATGTGAGAAAGCAATCAATGAACAACTCAGGTGCCATAACAAAGCATTAATGTTTCTCATCTCCCTTCCTTCCTGTCTGTCTGTCTCTCTCTCTCTCACTAAAAAAACAACAAAAAACTGGAAAATCTCACTTGTCTTAAAACTGGCAACACTGGGCCCATGTTCTCATGGAAAAGAACCAGCTGACTTCTGGCGATGCCCACTCACCTGACAGATTTCCTCACGTCCTGGTAGAACCACTCCAAGGTCCTCATCTAGCCTTGAGGGCACTTGGGTTAATCTCCCAGAGTACACGCTGCCCTTCTCTCTGTGTTTTCCTCATTGCCCCCGAGTGATTTAATTTAATTTATTTATTTTTTGTGTGTGACAGAGAGAGAGAGAGAGAGAGAGGGACAGATAGAGACAGACAGACAGGAAGGAAGAGAGATGAGAAGCATCAGTTATTTGCTGCAGCACCTTAGTAATTCATTGATTGCTTTCTCATATGTGCCTTGACTGGGGGAAGCCAGCAAGTGAGTGACCCCTTGCTCAAGCCAGTGACCTTGGGCTCAAGCCAGCGACCTTTGGGCTCAAGCTAGCAACCATGGGGTCATTTCTATGATCCCATGCTCAAGCTGGGGACCTCGGGGTTTCAAACCTGGGTCCTCTGCATCCCAGTCCAATGCTCTATCTATTGCACTATCACCTGGTCAGGCTTGTCTAGTTTAGTTTTGCATGCTCAGTGGGTGAATGCCCTTGGTATGGCTGGGCCTGGACTCATGGTGGCTCTCTGTCTTTGTACAGCCTCCGCGAGAAGCTTCGGGCCATCCTGCAGGCCACATACACCCACTCTTCTAACCTGGCCTGCTTTGTGTTCACCTACAAGGGGCTCTGTGCCCTGCAGTCCTACGTGCAGGGCGAGTCCCACCAGATGCACTCATTCCTGGCTGCCTGCATCGGGGGCTGGCTGGTGTTTAGAGATAACAATAACATCAACAGTCAGGTAAAGATCCTCCCCAGGGGTGGGTGTGGGAACTGACTGGGCTGGGGAGGGATGTGGTATGATTGGGGGTGGGGATCAAAGAAGATGAGCTCTTGGCTCCCTTCCAAGGTCACCAGTCCCCCTGTGACCTTAGGAAGGTCACTTCCCTCATAGTTTCCTCATCTGTAAATCAGGCAGCTTGTTGGAATTTTTTTTTTTTTTTTTTACAGAGACAGAGTCAGAGAAAGGGATACATAGGGACAGGCAGACGGGAACGGAGAGAGATGCGAAGCATCAATCATTAGTTTTTCGTTGTGACACCTTAGTTGTTCATTGATTTCTTTCTCATATGTGCCTTGACCGTGGGCCTTCAGCAGACCGAGTAACCCCTTGCTGGAGCCAGCGACCTTGGGTCCAAGCTGGTGAGCTTTGCTCAAACCAGATGAGCCCGCGCTCAAGCTGGCGACCTCGGGGTCTCAAACCTGGGTCCTCGCATCCCAGTCCGATGCTCTGTCCACTGCGCCACCGCCCAGTCAGGCAGCTTGTTGGAATTTTATGGTTCCCAAAATCAATGTGTGTACTGCTCTCTGGGGCAAAGGTTTTTTTTTTAATTTTAAATTTTTATTTTTATTTTTTGTATTTTTCTGAAGCTGGAAATGGGGAGAGACAGTCAGACAGACTCCCGCATGCGCCCGACCGGGATCCACCTGGCACGCCCACCAGGGGCGACGCTCTGCCAACCAGGGGGCGATGCTCTGCCCCTCCGGGGCGTCCCTCTGCCGCGACCAGAGCCACTCTAGCGCCTGGGGTAGAGGCCAAGGAGCCATCCCCAGCGCCCGGGCCATCTTTGCTCCAATGGAGCCTTGGCTGCGGGAGGGGAAGAGAGAGACAGAGAGGAAGGAGGGGGGGTGGAGAAGCAAATGGGCGCTTCTCCTGTGTGCCCTGGCTGGGAATCGAACCCGGGTCCCCCGCACACCAGGCCGACGTTCTACCGCTGAGCCAACCTGCCAGGGCCTTTTTTTTAATTTTTAAAGAAAACTACTCTGCAGTGGAATGATAGAAATGAAAAGTAATCCTGGACTATGATTTTCGTAAAACAAAATTTATTTCTTTTTATGATTTTAGGTATTGATTTTATTTAGAGGGGGACAAATAGAGAAAGAGAGAAGTGGGGGAGAAGCAGGAAGTATCAACTCATAGTAGTTGCTTCTTCTCGTATGTACCTTGACCAGGCAAGCCCGGGATTTCGAACTGGCCACCTCAGGGTTCCAGGTTGACTCGATCCACTGCGCCACCACAGGTCAAGCAAAAACAAACTTTATTTAAGAATTGTCTTGCCTGCCTGACCAGGTGGTGGCGCAGTGGATAGAGCGTGGGACTGGGATGCGGAAGGACCCAGGTTCGAGACCCCGAGGTCGCCAGCTTGAGCGCGGGCTCATCTGGCTTGAGCAAAAGAGCTCACCAGCTTGGACCCAAGGTCGCTGGCTCCAGCAGGGGGTTACTCGGTCTGCTGAAGGCCCACGGTCAAGGCACATGTGAGAAAGCAATCAATGAACAACTAAGAAGTCGCAACGCGCACAACGAGAAACTGATGATTGATGCTTCTCATCTCTCTCCGTTCCTGTCTGTCTGTCCCTGTCTATCTCTGCCTCTGTAAAAAAAAAAAAAAAAAAAAAAAAAAAGAATTGTCTTGCCTGACCTTTGGTGTCGCAGTAGATAAAGCGTCAACCTGCAACGCTGAGGTCACTGGTACAAAACCCCAGGCTTACCTGGTCAAGGCACATATGAAAGTTGATGCTTCCTCCTTCTCCTTCCCCTTCTTCTCTTTCTCTCTCCCCACCTCCTTCTCCTCTCTAAAAATAAAAAAATAGAACTTAAAAAGAGGAATTACCTTTTATTCTGCAGCTTGCCCCTTTTGTGGACTAAAGTTCTGTTTTCTAATTTTTTAAAATTTTTCTCCATTTATTATTTCTAAAAATTTTCCATTGATTTGAGGGAGGGGAAGGGAATTGTGGGAAAGAGAGAGAGAGAGAGAGACCATGTTCCACTCGGTTGTTCTATTTAATTGTGCATTCATTGGTTTCTTCTTGTATGTGCCCTGACCATGGATTGAACCCGTGATCACAGTGTGCGGGGACAGTGTTTTAACCATTGAGCCACCTAGCCAGGACAAATTCTGTTCTTTTGTTTTTTCTTTCAAAGAAACTAAATGCTACTTGTTGTTTTAAAATCTTTCTTGTACAACATGAAAAGTTGGCAGCCACTCTATTTGCCTTCCTCAAGTTTATTAAATATTTCTAAATTATAGGAATAGTTTTATTTTCACATTTTAAAAAATGCATACTAAGCAGCTTCTATGTGCCTGGTGGCAGACTTCTAGGTGCTCGGGATACATGATGCTAAAAGTAGAAAAGAAACAGGAAGGTCCTGTCCCTTCCAGTTGCCCAGCCGTTCTCCAGGAACAGTCCCTTTCACTGTGTCTGGGTAGCCCTTCGGAAATTTCTGCAAGTGTGTCAATGTCAATATCAGGAGTTTTCCACCAGTGAACTTATCCTGCACTGTGTGTGTGTGTGTGTGTGTGTGTGTGTGTGTGTGTGAGAGAGAGAGAGAGAGAGAGACAGAGAGAGGGACAGACAGACAGGAAGGAAGAGAAATGAGAAGCATCAATTCTTTGTTGTAGCTCCTTAATTGTTCATTGATTGCTTCTCATATGTGCCTTGACGGGATAGGGGGCTATAGCAGAGCGAGTGACCCCTTGAAGCCCAAGGTCAGTGACCTTGGGCTTCAAGCCAGAAACTTTTGGACTCAAGCCAGTGAACATGGGGTCATGGCTGTGATCCCACGCTCAAGCTGGTGAGCTCGTGCTCAAGCCAGCAACTTTAAGGTTTCGAACCTGGGTCCTCTGTGTCCCAATTAGATACTCTATCCACTGCGCCACTGCCTGGTCAGGCTGCACTTTTCTTTTTTTCTTTTTTTTTTTTTTTTACAGAGGCAGAGATAGACAGGGACAGACAGACAGGAACGGAGAGAGATGAGAAGCATCAATCATCAGTTTCTCGTTGTGCGCGTTGCGACTTCTTAGTTGTTCATTGATTGCTTTCTCACATGTGCCTTGACCGTGGGCCTTCAGCAGACCGAGTAACCCCCTGCTGGAGCCAGCGACCTTGGGTCTAAGCTGGTGAGCTCTTTGCTCAAGCCAGATGAGCCCGTGCTCAAGCTGGCGACCTCAGGGTCTCGAACCTGGGTCCTTCTGCATCCCAGTCCAACGCTCTATCCACTGCGCCACCACCTGGTCAGGCTGCACTTTTCTTTTTTAATGGAACAATGTATCTTGGAGACCTTTCTTGTCAGTCCTTCATCATTTTGTTTTGTTTTGTTTACAGAGACAGAGCGAGAGTCAGAGAGAGGGATAGATAGGGACAGACAGGAATGGAGAGAGATGAGAAGTATCAATCATCAGTTTTTCGTTGCGACACCTTAGTTGTCCATTGATTGCTTTCTCATATGTACCTTGACCGTGGGCCTTCAGCAGACCGAGTAACCCCTTGCTCAAGCCAGCGACCTTGGGTCCATGCTGGTGAGCTTTGCTCAAACCAGATGAGCCTGCGCTCAAGCTGGCAACCTCAGAGTCTGGAACCTGGGTCCTCTGTGTCCCAATTCGACGCTCTATCCACTGCGCCACTGCCTGGTCAGGCTGCACTTTTCTTTTCTTTTCTTTTTTTTTTTTGTATTTTTCTGAAGCTGGAAATGGGGAGAGACAGTCAGACAGACTCCCGCATGTGCCCGACCGGGATCCACCCGGCACGCCCACCAGGGGTGAAGCTCTGCCCACCAGGAGGCGATGCTCTGCCCCTCTGGGGCGTGTCGCTCTGCCTCGACCAGAGCCACTCTAGCGCCTGGGGCGAGGCCAAGGAGCCATCCCCAGGGCCCGGGCCATCTTTGCTCCAATGGAGCCTTGGCTGCGGGAGGGGAGGAGAGAGACAGAGAGGAAGGAGGTGGGGGGGTGGAGAAGCAAATGGGCGCTTCTCCTGTGTGCCCTGGCCGGGAATCGAACCCGGGTCCCCCGCACACCAGGCCGACGCTCTACCGCTGAGCCAACCGGCCAGGGCCTGCACTTTTCCTTTTTAATGGAACAATGTATCTTGGAGACCTTTGTCGGTCCTTCATCCTTTTTCATGTCAGAGCTCTCCACTGCTAAGTGCATGGACCAGCCTTGATTTCACCAGTCTCCTCTGCATGGACATTTAGGAGGTCTGTAGCCTTTTGCCAGTACGCACATGCAGTCTACATCTCTGTTTGGCTGTCTTCTTACACGTGTGTCAGTCTGTCTGAAAGGTCCTAGGTATGGGATTGTGCAGTCAGTCTGTGGATATGAGCACTTTGTATTTTGAGAAATTTTCCTCAGTTTTATATTTGTTAGAAATTTCACTTTCAAAGGCTAGGAATCCTGGTTGCACCGCTTCCTCCCTCTCCCCTCCTCTCTTGGACTCCTAGCAACAACTATTCTGGCCTCTCTTTCTAAAACTTTGTCTTTTTAACAATGTTATACAAGTGGAGTCATTACAGTTTGTAACCTTTGGGGACTGGCTTTTTTTCACTCAGCATAATTTGCTAGAGATTCATCCAAGTTGTTGCATTGGTCAATAATTCATTTCTTTTTATTGCTGAGTGGCATTCCATTGCATGGATGGGCCAGTTTATTTAAACATTCACCCCTGGGAGGACATCTGAGTGATTTCCAGATTTTGGCTATTAGGAATACAATTGCTAAGAACATTCTTGTACATTGAGTGAACATTAGTTCTTATTTCTCTGGGCTAAATGCCCAAGTGCAATTGCTGGGTCAAATGGAACATGCATGTTTAGTTTTATTTTATAATTTAAAATTTTCTTTATTGAATTTTTAGAGAGAGAGAGGAAGGGAGAAAGAAATAGACAGAGAGAAACATCAATTTGTTGTTCCACGTATTTATGCATTCATTGGTTTATTTTATTTTATTTTTTGGTGACAGAGGCAGAAAAAGAGACAGAGAGAGGGACAGGCAGACAGGAAGGGAGAGAGATGAGAAACATCAATTCTTCATTGCGGCACCTTAGTTGTTCATTGATTGCTTTCTCATATGTGCCTTGATGGGGGGGGGCTGCAGCAGAGCGAGTGACCCCTTGCTCAAGCCAGTGACCTTAGGCCCAGGCCAGCCACCATGGGGTCATGACTATGATCCCAAACTCAAGCCAGCAACCGCGTGCTCAAGCTGGTGAGCCCGCGCTCAAGATGGCAGCATTGGTGTTTCAAACCTGGGTCCTCTATGTCCCAGTCTGATACTCTATCCACTGCACCACCGCCTGGTCAGGCAATTGGTTGATTCTTGTGTGTGCCCTGACCCGGGATCAAAGCCGCAACCTTGGCGTGTTGGGACAATGCTCTAACCAACTGAGCTGCCTGGCCAGGGCCATGTTTAGTTTCTGAAGAAGCTGGCAAACTGTTTTCCACATTGACAGCACTCTTTTCCATTCCCATCGGGGTATGCATAGGTGAGCCAGTTCTTCCACGTGCTAGCCGGTGTTTGCTTCATCACCTTCTTTAAATTTTTTATTTTATTTATTTATTATTATTATTATTTTTTGTATTTTTCTGAAACTGGAAACGGGGAGAGACAGACAGACTCCCGCATGCGCCTGACCGGGATCCACCCAGCACGCCCACCAGGGGGTGACGCTCTGCCCACCAGGGGGCGATGCTCTGCCCCTCCGGGGCGTCGCTCTGCCGCGACCAGAGCCACTCTAGCGCCTGGGGCAGAGGCCAAGGAGCCATCCCCAGCGCCTGGGCCATCTTTTTTTTTTTTTTTTAATTTTTTTTTAATTTTATTTATTCATTTTAGAGAGGAGAGAGAGGGGGAGAGAGAGACAGGGGGGAGGAGCTGGAAGCATCAACTCCCATATGTGCCTTGACCAGGCAAGCCCAGGGTTTCGAACCGGCAACCTCAGCATTTCCAGGTCAACGCTTTATCCACTGCGCCACCACAGGTCAGGCTGGGCCATCTTTGCTCCAATGGAGCCTCGGCTGCGGGAGGGGAAGAGAGAGACAGAGAGGAAAGAGAGGGGGAGAGGTGGAGAAGCAGATGGGCGCCTCTCCCGTGTGCCCTGGCCAGGAATCAAACCCGGGACTTCTGCACGCCAGGCCGACGCTCTACCACTGAGACAACCGGCCAGGGCACCTTCTTTAAATTTTACTTTTTTTTTTTTTTTTTTGTATTTTTCTGAAGCTGGAAACGGGGAGAGACAGTCAGACAGACTCCCGCATGCGCCCGACCGGGATCCACCCGGCACGCCCACCAGGGGGCGATGCTCTGCCCCTCCGGGGCGTCGCTCTGCCGCGACCAGAGCCACTCTAGCGCCTGGGGCAGAGGCCAAGGAGCCATCCCCAGCGCCCAGGCCATCTTTGCTCCAATGGAGCCTTGGCTGCGGGAGGGGAAGAGAGAGACAGAGAGGAAGGAGGGGGGGGTGGGGGTGGAGAAGCAGATGGGCGCTTCTTCTATGTGCCCTGGCCGGGAATTGAACCCGGGTCTCCCGCACGCCAGGCCGACGCTCTACCGCTGAGCCAACCGGCCAGGGCTAAATTTTACTTTAGCCATTTTATAGGTGTGTTGTGCCATCTCACTGTGGTTTTAAATTTGCATTTTCCTGATGGCTAATGATGTTGAACAGCTTATTTTCCATCTGTATAAACCTCTTTAGTGAAATATCTGTTCATGTCTTTTGCCATTTTCTAATTGGATTTTTTTTTTTTTACTTTTGAGGCGGGTTTTTTTCCCCCATTGATTTGAGAGAGAGAGAGAGGAAAGAGAGGGGGAGAGAGAGACAGAGAAAGAGGCATCAACTCATCATTCCATTTAGTTGTTCCATTTAGTTGTGTACTCATTGATTGCTTCTCATACCGCCCTGACCGTGGGTCAAACCTGTCCTGGTCCAGCCACGACGAGTCTATTACGGGGTCTCGAACAGGAAAAGATATGGAATTGAAATAAATGATAGACAGGGACTTAAAGATATATAAGGTCTACCAGAAAGTTCTGTTCGTTTTGGGGATAAAACAAAATACAAATTTTTCTTACTGTCAATAATCTTTATTAAATAATATAATTGCCATTATTATTAATAATTTCTTGCCAGCATGAGGGCAATTTGTATATCCCATTTTTGAAAAATGTTTTATCTTTTGATGCGAAAAATTGAACCAGTGCTTGTTTGATATCTTCTTCATTTTTGAATTTTTAGCCCTTCAAAAAATTTTGTAAGGACAAAAATAAGTGATAGTCAGAGGGTGCTAAGTCCGGGGAATATGGTGGATGTGACAGACATGCTTCTGTAGCATTTCTTCCTTGTTGAAATTCGTAAAAATTACAGTAGCGCCGTAAATGAACTTTATCAGTAGCCATGGGTACACTATTGCTTCACACATAAGACTAATATGAATCAACTTTCTTTTAGTTAATTTGCTACATCAGTATGTATACATTAAGTGATAAAAATAGAGAGGCACACATGCGCCAAATAAACGTGCTTATGTGTCGAAACTTGTTGTGATAGAAACAGACAGAACTTTCCGGTAGACCTTATATATATGATATATATATATATGATATGATATATGATATATCATATACACACACACACACACACACACACACACACAGATGGGTTCAGGAGGACGCCACAGCAAACAGTCTATACTGTTCCTTAGCTGTAACGTGCCTGCTCCTAGAAACACATCCACTTTTTTATTATTTATTTTATTTTATTTATTTATTTTTAGAGAGGAGAGAGAGACAGAGAGGGAGAGAGAGGAGAGACAGAGAGAGAGAAGGGGGGAGGAGCAGGAAGCATCAACTCCCATATGTGCCTTGACCAGGCAAGCCCAGGGTTTCGAACTGGCGACCTCAGCATTTCCAGGTCGAAGCTTTATCCACTGCGCCACCACAGGTCAGGCCACATCCACTTTTATTCATAGAAAAAATGTGGCCTGACCAGGCGGTGGCGCAGTGGATAGAATGTCAGACTGGGATGCGAAAGGACCCAGGTTCGAGACCCCGAGGTCACCAGCTTGAGCGTGGGCTTATCTGGTTTGAGCAAAAAGCTCACCAGCTTGGACCCAAGGTCACTGGCTCGAGTGGGGGGTTACTCAGCCTGCTGAAGGCCTGCGGTCATGGCACATATGAGAAAGATATGAGAAAGCAATCAATGAACAACTAGGGTGTCGCAATGAAAAACTGATGATTGATGCTTCTCATCTCTCTCCATTCCTGTCTGTCTGTCCCTTTCCCTTTCTATCCCTCTATCTGACTCTCTCTCTGTCCCTATAAAAATAAAAAAAACCACAGAAAAAATGTGGTCCATCAGCAATTCAATTAAGTTTCCAAGGCAACTCAAAGACAACCCCCACCATACCATCCAAATCTACTTTACACTAATAAGAAACTAGCTTCCAGCCTCCTCCGGAGAACATGGGTGAGACAAATGAGAATCAGGTGTAGCTCTTTGTTAACTAGGCAGTTTAGGTGGGGTTTGGGCCCAGCACCTCTGTCCAGATTGCAAAAATACCGTGTTTATTTATTCGGTCCCCAACACAAACCCACAACCTTGGTGCTCAGAGACAGTGTTCTATCCACTGAACTACCCAGCCATGGCCTAGTTTTGAGGTTTTTGGTTTTTTTGGTTTTTTTAGAGAGAGAGAGAGACAAGACAGACAGGAAGGGAGAGAGATGAGAAGCACCAACTCATAGTTGCAGCATCTTAGTTGTTTATTGATTGCTTTCTCATATCTGCCTTGACCAGGGGGCTCCAGCCAAGCCAGTGACCTTGGGCTTCAGGCCAGCAACCATGGGGTCATGTTTATGATTCCACACTCAAGCCAGAGACCTCGGGGTTTCAAACCTGGGTCCTCAGTCCAACGGTCTATCCACTGCGCCATCGTCTGGTTTGGCAGTTTGAGGGTTTTTTTAAAGATTTTATTTATTGATTTTTAGAGAGGGGTGACAGAGAAAGGGAGTATGAGTGGGAAGCATCAACTTGTAGCTGTTTCTCATGTGTGCCTTGACTGGGCAAGCCCAGGGTTTCGAACCTGTGACCTCAGCATTCCAGGTTGAAGCTCTGTCCACTGCGCCAGCCACCACAGGTCAGGTGAGCTTTGAGTTTTTTTTAAATGCCTGGCCTGATAGCTCAGGTAGTATACTATCGTCCCGAAGCACAAAGATTGCTGGTTCGATCCCTGATCAGGGTACATATAGGAATAGATCGATGTTCTTCTCTCTCTCTCTCCCCTGTCCTCTCTTGCTAAAAATCAATAAATAAATGTTCAAAATAATATATATATATATATATTCCAGATACTAGTCTTCGTCAGATTATTTTTGTAAATATTTCTCCCAGTGTGCAGCTTTTTTTTTCTTTTTTCTTTTTACAGAGACAGAGAGAGAGTCAGAGAGAGGGACAGATAAGGACAGACAGATAAGAACAGAGAGAGATGAGAAGCATCAATCATCAATTTTTCATTGCGACACCTTAGTTGTTCACCGTCTGTTTTCTCATATGTGCCTTGACCATGGGCCTTCAGCAGACCAAGTAACCCCTTGCTCAAGCCAGCGACCTTGGGGGTCCAAGCTGGTGAGCTTTGCTCAAACCAGATGAGCCCGAGCTCAAGCTGGCGACCTCGGGGTCTCAAACCTGGGTCCTCCACATCCCAGTCCGACGCTCCATCCACTGCGCTACCTCCTGGTCCGGCATTTTCAGCCTTTTTATATGAGCTTTCACAACCAAAAATTTTTTATTAAAATACAGTTTTTAAAAATAAAATAAAATAAAAATAGGCCCTGCTCAGGTGGCACACCAAGGTCACCAGTTAGATCCCAAGTCAGGGCACATATGAGAAGCCATCAATGAGTACACAATAAATGGAACAACTAAGTGAAACAATAAGTTGATGCTTCTCTCTCTCTCTCCATTTCCCTCTCTCTTTCTGTCTCTCCTTTCCCCACCCCTTTAAATCAATGGGAAAAAATTTTAAATAGAAGATAAATTTAAAATTTTGAATTTTAATTTTTGAGTAGATCCAGTTTATAATAATTTCTTCCTACGGATTTTTGTGTGTGTGTCAAGTTACTTTATCGCTTTGAACCATTAACTAGATTAATTTAAATATATATATATTTTTTTGTATTTTTTTTCTGAAGCTGGAAACCGGGAGAGACAGTCAGACAGACTCCCGCATGCGCCCGACCGGGATCCACCCAGCACGCCCACCAGGGGCGACGCTCTGCCCACCAGGGGGCAATGCTCTGCCCCTCTGGGGCGTCGCTCTGCCGAGACCAGAGCCACTCTAGCGCCTGGGGCAGAGGCCAAGGAGCCATCCCCAGCGCCCGGGCCATCTTTGCTCCAATGGAGCCTTGGCTGCAGAAGGGGAAGAGAGAGGCAGAGAGGAAGGAGGGGGGGGGGGGTGGAGAAGCAAATGGGCGCTTCTCCTATGTGCCCTGGCTGGGAATCGAACCCGGTCCCCCGCACGCCAGGCCGACGCTCTACCGCTGAGCCAACCGGCCAGGGCCTAAAAAATATTTTAATAAAAAATAATGAAGATGCAAAATAGTAATATTCAAATGTCTGACACCACTTCAAGTCATCCTGCACACCAATGTGAAAAACACTGCTCCGTGCGTGGGTGTGGGCGGAAGGTTCCCAGGGGCTGCGCACGTCCGTGACCCCTGTCCCTCCCTCCCTGCAGATCAACATGTACCTGCTGTCGCGTGTCCTGTTCGCCCTTTGCCGCCTGGGCGTGGAGAAGGGCTACATCCCCAAACCCACGTGGGACCCGTTCCCGCTGTTCACCGCGCTCGTGTGGGGCCTGGTGCTGTGGCTCTTTGAGCACCACCGGCCCACGCTGCAGCCCTCGCTGCAGTCCTCCATGACCTACCTGTACGAGGACAGCAACGTGTGGCACGACGTCTCAGACTTCCTCCTCTACAACAAGAGGCGTCCCGCGGAGTAACACGGCCTGGAGGTGCTCGGGGAGCTTCTGCCTGAGTGGGCTGCTCTAGGCGGGACCCAGCTGGGGCGTGAGATTGGCTCCACCCGTGAAACCTCCTGCTGGATCCTGCTTTCTCGTGACCGTGGCCTTCAGGCTCCAGCTTTTATTATCCCAGGGTTGCACTGCCCAAAGCAAAAACACCAATAGTCGGGTCCCATTAGGTACTCTTGAATGATGGGACAAGTGGCCAAATCAGGCTGAGGAGCCGTGAGCACGGTCCCAGCTGTGCTGCTCACTTCTATGAGATCAGGGAAAGTCCCCCCCTCGCCCCAGGCCTCAAGGGGCATGGAACTCTAAGGACAGCCCTGAAATCTCTTTCTGGTGGGTAGGTCCTTGGACTGTTCTTATGCTGGCAGGCAGTGAGTGGGGTTGTAAATACGTTCTTTACAAAGTACTAAATCCCTTGTCTCCGATGTTCTATTGGAGACGCTCTGGAATTCCACTGTCCAGTAGAAACACAATGACACTCATTTATGTAATTGAAAATTTTGGTAGCCACATTAAAAAAAAAAAGGTGGAAAGAAACAGATGAGATTAACCTTAATTCTATACGTTAGCCCACGTTTCTAAAGTATTATCATTTCAACATGGAATTAGTATGAAAAGGCAACCTTTCACATTCCTTTTTCTTATACTGGGTCTTCAAAATCAGGTGTGTGTCTTACACTTACAGCTGGCTCAATTTGGACCCGTCCCATTTCAGGGGTTTAGTAAGTAGCCATGTGTGGCTCGTGGTGACCATATTAGAATATACAGATATAGAACACATCTGTCATCACAGAAAATTCTAGTGGACAGTGCACGTAGAGAGCTTGAAGATGTGGGTTTGAGTTCCCATTCTACCACTGTGTAATTTGGGGGGAGGTTCTCGACCTCCCAGCGCCTCCGTGTCTTATCAAATGAGGATAATTGTAATAGTTGGATTTGAAGTTGTGTAACTACAGCTGATCCCTTCCACCTCGTGAGCCCCTGCTTCCTCTTGGGTGCTTTGCATGTATTATTTTTCATCCACACAAGCTCCTCGCAGGTCTGTATTTTTACTTTCGTTCTACAGACGGGAGACTGAGACTCAGAGAAAGGAAGTGACTTGCCCAAGGTATACAGACAGCTCGTATGGTGGCCCTATCAGGGTTTGAACCCAGATCTCTCTGACTTCAAAGACTGTGTTTTTCAGTGCCTTCCTTTTAAATTTAGAGACCTAAGTTAAGCTATGCCAATGTTAGCTAGTTATAGGGTCTGTTCCCGGGGTGGGGGCACAAGCTCAACTGCCTGCAGGGGCCGGGCCGGGGCATAAATGGTCATGTTCCGGGTGCTATGCAGTAGTGACTGATGGCGTCTGGCGAACTGGAGACGCCTGTGCCAGTCTGATTTTTTAAAACCAAGCTGGACAAATCAATCAGGTCTCCAGGAAGATTTGGTCCATGGTTCACCAATTGGAGTCCCTTAACCTAATAGGAATGTTTCAGTCTCTTCTTATATGGCAGAAGTCAATAGTAGAAAGGTGCATATGAGTCACTGGAGAGCTTATTAAAATGCAGATTCTGACTGAGTGGGTTTGAGGTGTGGCCTGAGTATTCTGCATGTCTCACAGACGCCCTGCTGCTGCTGCTGCTGCTGGTGGCCTGAGCCATCTCTTGAATAACAAGGTGGTAGGGGATGATGTGGGGCCAACCGGTATCCCATGTGACGAATGAGGAAGCTGAATTAAACAGAGCTGTTAGGCAACAGAGGAGGGGTTAGTTCTGATTCTAACAGCTGTGTTCTTAGCCACGCTGTTGTACTGCAGACTTGGAGAAAGAGATCTGGAAGGTCCCTTAGTTCACTCAGTGGAGGCTGAATGAGGGCATTAGATCCCAAGGTTGTGGGGAGAGGAGGTGGCCAGCAGCAAGCGGCTTTTATAGCAGATGCCGGGGGTGCCCTACCCAGATCCCCTCTAGCTGACCACGATAGCGGACGCCAGCCAACTTTTCCAACTGCCACCTCTGTGTCTTTCTGCCCGGGGGCTCTCCCTTGTCGTCCCGTTCCCCCCCCACACACACACACACCAGCTTTGCCACCCTGTAGCTGACCTGCCGTGCTGGAGGACTAACACATCCAGGGAGCAGCTCTCAACCAGTGACTGATGAAGAACCCCACTCGCGGACTCTTTGCCCTGTGGCTGCTCCACTCCACTCCGGCTCCCACGGGGCCCCAGCAGGACTGAGCTCTGATTGCCCACAGTGATCACTTGCTTGATAATACCCGCTTCCTTGTGACCCTTCCTCATGCCCCTGCCCGTGCTTCCTGGGACCACTTCCTGTGTAAACCCCCTGGAACTCATCCTGGTCTGGGGGGCGTCTGCTGATGGGAAAACCCAGACTGAAGGTGGCCTCTGCTGTATAGCAGGTTGAGAGACAGTATAACGCGGTGGTTGGGGACACAGGCTTTGTAGCCGGTGTCGGGGCTCAGCTCTGGTGCTGCTGTTTCCTAGGACTAGTGACTTAACCATGCTATGCCTCTGTTTCATCTTCTGTAAAGTAGGCCTTCTCTGCGGTTGGTTTGGAGGATTAAATGATAAGACACGTGAAGTGAGCACTCAGTAAATGTTCGCTGTTATTTCTAATAGCGTCCGAATGTAGAAGAAAGCGTGGTCCTGAGAAGTGAGTATACCTTGCTTTCAGTCTGCCCTCCCCGCCCTCCCCCAGCTGAAGGTAAAGCCTTGGCTGCCGGCCCCCCCCCTCCCCCTCGCCTCCCCGCCTCCCGGCCGCACTGCCGCTGTGGGTTGGCCAGCTCTACCACCGACTGTCTCTGCTCTCTAAGAATAGGTTTCCCTGCAGATGGCATCTCTCTGGATCCTGCCAGAGCATCTGGTGCCTCCAACTGCTCACCCCAGGGAGGAAGGCAGTGTGGTCTGCCGAGGAGCAGAGTGCTGGCCTCCAGCAGACCGGGAAGGAGTCCCCACTCGGCTGAGCCTCCGTTTTCTATTCTTTCTTTCTTTTTTTTTTTTTCATTTTTCTGAAGCTGGAAACAGGAAGAGACAGTCAGACAGACTCCTGCATGCGCCCGACCGGGATCCACCCGACGCTCTGCCCACCAGGGGGCGATGCTCTGCCCCTCCGGGGCGTCGCCATGTTGCGACCAGAGCCACTCTAGCGCCTGAGGCAGAGGCCACAGAGCCATCCCCAGCGCCCGGGCCATCTTTGCTCCAATGGAGCCTTAGCTGCGGGAGGGGAAGAGAGAGACAGAGAGGAAAGCGCGGCGGAGGGGTGGAGAAGCAAATGGGCGCTTCTCCTATGTGCCCTGGCCGGGAATCGAACCCTGGTCCTCCGCACGCTAGGGCGACGCTCTACCGCTGATGAGCCTCCGTTTTCTAAGATCAGTGAAACAGGCATTGCCAAAGGACCCTTGGCACACAGTAGGCAGTCCATAAATGCTAGTTCCTTAAATAGCACAGTGGTTTAATACGTTTGTTTATTAAGCACCTGCTACATTCCTACAAAGCCTTCTGACATGCAAGACTGTAAACAAGAACCTTTTTTTTAAGAGTTTATTGATTTTAGGGGGGGGGAAGGCGGTAGTGGGGGGCAGTAGGAAGCATCAACTCATAGTTACTTCTCATATATGCCTTGACTGGGCAAACCCAGGGTTTTGGACCAGTGACCTCAACTTTCTAGGTCAACACTTTATCCACCGTGCCACCACAGGTCAGGCTGTGAACAATAACTTTTAAATTAATAATGCGTACACATAGTACAGAACTCCTCTTACACCCAAGCTCTACCTCTGACCCCTCCCTAGCCAGGGACACTCGCTATATGCACTTTTCAATAATACAGGCTTCCAGAGCTGTTCTATGCACCTATCTTTGTCTTTTTTTTAGACAGAGACGGAGACAGGAAGGGAGAGATGAGATGCATCAACTCATAGTTGCAGCACTTTAGTTGTTCATTGATTGCTTCTCATATGTGCCTTGACCGGGGGGCTCTAGCCAAGCCAGTGACCCCTTGCTCAAGCCAGCGACCTTGGGCTTCAAGCCAGCAACCCTGCACTCAGGCTGGGGACCTCAGGGTTTTCAATCTGGAACCAGGTCAACACTTTATCCAGTGCACCACCACCAGTCAGGTACTATCTTAAGATCTTTTTTTTTTTTCTTTTTTCTTTACAGAGACAGAGAGTCAGAGAGAGGGATAGACAGGAACAAAGAGAGATGAGAAGTGTCAATCATTAGTTTTTCGTTGCAACACCTTAGTTGTTCATTGATTGCTTTCTCATATGTGCCTTGACTGTGGGCCTTCAGCAGACCGAGTAACCCCTTGCTCGAGCCAGCAACCTTGAGTCCAAGCTGGTGAGCTTTTTTTTTTGCTCAAGCCAGATGAGCCCGCGCTCAAGCTGGCAACCTCGGGGTCTCGAACCTGGGTCCTCCGCATCCCAGTCCGACGCTCTATCCACTGCGCCACCGCATGGTCAGGCAAGTCAGGTGCTATCTTAGAAGAACCTTTTACATTACACTGGCATCTCAACAGCTCTGGCATTTTCTCTCTGTCCTCAGCATATTTAGTTTCTCTTTGATTAATAATCTGGTATGTAGCCCTGGCCGATAGTGTAGTGGATAGAGAACCACCCTGGAGCTCAGAGGGTGCCAGTTTGAGCCCAGGGTCTCTGGCTCTATTGTGAGGTCGCTGGCTTGAGGCTAGGCCCGCCAGCTTAAATCCAGGGTCACCAGCTAGAGCTCAGGGTCGCCGATCCCAAGGTCAGGGCTCAACCCTTGCTGGTTCCAGCCCCGGTCAAGGCATATATATATGAGAAGCAATCAGTGGCACAACTAGGTGGAACAACGAGTTGATGCTTCTCTCTGAAATTAATAAAAATAATCTGATATATGAGTCCTTTCTTTGAGCTGGCTCCCCTAATTGCACCCCCTGCCCCCCAAACATGTTGGGCAGATTCTTGTGATGAACGTGAAGATGAACCACCACCCTGGATATCCTGAGCCTTATCACAGAAGATGCCCAACACCCAGGCCCATGGGAATCCAAGGGAACGGGGAAGGACAAAACCGAAGTGACTTTGGGACCCTTCTGCTGCATTGCTTCCAAATTAGAGACTGTTCAGTGAGCCCACGTGAGAGCAATGATTCCCAGGCTGAGATGCCAAGAAAGCCCTCCTGATCCCCGCGGCTCCTGCCTTCTGCTGGCTCCAGAGGGGACCCTGAGGGTGGGGTTTCTTTCTACATTGGTCACTTCTCCCCCGTGAGTACATTGTGGGCTTATAAGAATTAGGTTGGCCTGACCTGTGGTGGCGCAGTGGGTAAAGCGTCGACCTGGAACACTGAGGGTGCTGGTTCAAAACCCTGGGCTTGCCTGGTCAAGGCACATATGGGAGTTGATGCTTCCAGCTCCTCCCCCCTTCTCTCTCTCTGTCTCTCTCTCTCTCTCTCCCTCTCTCTCTCCTCTCTAAAAATGAATAAAGAAGAAAAAATAAATAAAAAAATAAAAATAAATAAAAAAAAAAGAAAATGGAACAGACTGACAGCTGTCAGGGTGTTGAGGGACTGGATAGAAGATGAAGGGATTTAGAAAATATATATACATACATATACATATATAAAACACATAGACACAGACAACACGGTGGTGAGAGCCAGGGAGAAGCGGGGTGGGGGTGGGGGTGCAGGAGGCTGCCGGAGGCAATGGGCGCACGATGCAGTGTGCAGATAGATGATGCTTAACTGAGTTGCACGCCTGAACCTGTGCCCCAATGAAATCAGTAAAGAAAAACATAACAACAACAACAATAAGAATCAGGTTTAGCCTGACCTGTGGTGGCGCAGTGGATAAAGCATCTATCTGGAATGCTGAGGTTCCCGGTTCAATACCCTGCACTTGCCTGGTCTAAGGCACATATGGGAGTTGAAGCTTCCTGCTCCTCCCCCCTTTCTCTCTCTCTCTCACTCTCTATCTCCTCTCTAAAATGAATAAATTAAAAAAAAAAAAAAAAAGAATCAGGTTTAATCCTAAACCGGAACACTGTGCTGTGCTCCTCCTCCTGGAACACACTCTGTGACTTATAGCCCCTGTCTGTGACTTCAGAGAGGTGGCTTTCTTAAACGAATGAGAGAGTATTTATTAAAAGAAATGTCATTACTTCCCCCTCCCCTTGTCTAGTTCCAGATTCTTAGGGAGAGAGCGTGTCCGACATCAGCTTTGTCTCGGTCTGTGAGTCTCAGTTGTATATCCCACCTCTGTGTCTACACACATTTTAAATAAAGTCCTTTTAATATTGTTGCTCGTTTCTTCATGTTTCATTATGTCCTTTTTATTTTATTTTTTAAAGATTTTATTTCTTTATTTTAGAGAGACAGAGAGAGAGAAAGGCCTAGGGGAGGCCTAGGAAGCATCAACTTGTTGTAGTTGCTTCTCGTCTGTGCCTTGACCGGAAAAGCCGGGGGATTCAAACCAACAGCCTCGGCATTCCAGGTCGATGCTTTATCCACTGCGCCGCCACAGGCCAGGCTTAAGATTTTGATTGATTTTAGGGAGACTGAGACTATAGTTGCTTCACTTACCTTGACTGGGCAAGCCCTGGGTTTCGAACTGCGGACCGTAGCATTCCAGGTTGATGCTTTATCCACTGCACCACCACAGGTCGGGCTCATTATGTCCTATTATGTCCTTTTTTTTTTTTTTTTTTTTTTTTTTTTTGTATTTTTCTGAAGCTGAAAACGGGGAGAGACAGTCAGACAGACTCCCGCATGCGCCCGACCGGGATCCACCTGGCACGCCCACCAGGGGCGATGCTCTGCCCCTCCCGGGCGTCGCTCTGTCGAGACCAGAGCCACTCTAGCGCCAGGGGCAGAGGCCAAGGAGCCATCCCCAGCGCCCGGGCCATCTTTGCTCCAATGGAGCCTTGGCTGCGGGAGGGGAAGAGAGAGACAGAGAGGAAGGAGAGGGAGAGGGGTGGAGAAGCAGATGGGCGCTTCTCCTGTGTGCCCTGGCCGGGAATCGAACCCGGGACCTCTACACGCCAGACCGACGCTCTACCACTGAGCCAACCGGCCAGGGCTCATTATGTACTTTTTAATGTTCCTCTTATTTGTCACGGCTTTATTTATTAATTTTTTTACAGCAAAATTGCTTTATGGTCAATGAGTTATGCATCAAAAATGTTTGTGGCAGAAATGCTTGCCACAAATATGCTACAGTGAAAGCACCCAGAGTCGTTTACAGTATAGGATGTGCGAAGTGCACAGGCCTGAAGGAGTCGAGAGCGTTCCAGGGCCTGGCAGGAGGCTGGCGGGGCTGGGACACAGTGCAGGGTGGGGCTCGTTGGAGCCTCGGAGACAAGGGGCTGGAGGGCCCACAGGCAGGCTTTGTGGGCCAGAGTAAGGGGTTTGGGTTTTCCTTCTAAGTGTGCCTTTGGCAGGTTTAAGCGGGGGAGTGATTTACATTTTAGAAAGACCCTTCTAGCTCTGTGTGCAGAAGAGTGTAGGCTGGCCGCAAAGCCCTACTGAGGAAGCCACGCAGGGGTCCAGGTGAGAGACCGTGGCAGCCGGGACCAGGATGGGGCCACGAGGTGGAGAGAAGTGGGCAGAGCTGGGGTATAATGTAGAGACACTCAGCCGCTCAGAGCTATGGGGCTGAGGGAGGGGGGGGTGTAGTGAATGATCCTCATGTTCCCCCTCCTGAGGCCTGCCCCCCCACCTTGTCCCTGCCTTACCTCCTCAGCCCCCTGCAGCCCTTAATGGCCCCCCGGGGCCTGCCACCCGCCCACCAGGCCCGGGCATTCGGGCTGCCCAGCTGGCCCTGATTGTTGTCACTCTGCAGGGAGCCATGGGAATACACTCCCCCTGCCCCCTCCACCCCCTTCTCCCCAGACACGGCCAGGCCCTAACAATGCCCCCTCAGCCAGCCAGTGGCCTGGACACAAGGCCCCTGTTTCGGTTCATTGCCAGCTCCATGAGGCCTGCAGGGTTTCCTGGCCTGCTTGGCATATATAGAACTCTGGCTTGCAGCAGCGATTTTTTTTGTTGTTGTTAAAAAAAAAAAATCTCTGCCTCCTCCTTTCTGAATCTTAATATATTATAAAAAGGCTTTCTGTTCCCATCTTGAGCCCTCCCTGGGCCCCTTCCTGACCGCATTTGCCATGTGCCTGTCAACCCAGGGACTAAATGCTGGTCAGCAGGTGTCAGGGAGAAAATGAGGAAAAGAAAGAAAAGCCGCTCGCTCCGCCACGGCCAACCGCGAACGTGCTGGCGGTGCTGAAGATCATGAGAATAATCCCGCGGCTGTGACAGGGCAGGCACTGTGCCCAGCAACCTCTTGTACACCATTATCTCGTTACTTCTAAGAGACCATCAAAGGTGAGGTCCAAAAAGAAAAGATGAGGCATGACATTATTTTGAAACCCTAAGAAAGAAAAGAGCTACTGAGCAAAAATGAGCATGCCCTTGATTGCATGAGGCACCTCAAATCAGAGATGTTCAAATGCGGAAAGAAAGTCTTAGAATCAGTGGGACGTGGGATTGTGTCACCTGCCCACGTCCTTGCTCTTCGGGGGATTTGGTTCCTTGTCTCTGCCTGGCGGAGTTTGGGAGGCAGCGCAGAACGGCTGCAGGAGAGCTCTCCTGTGCTGCAGCCTGACAGGAACCGTTTGGCCATGTCTGCTTTGGAAAAACCAACAGATGTAGGCCAGCTGCTTCAGTTATTTGCCTTTCAATCATTAAAAAACGTTTGTTTGGTTTTTTTTCCATTGATTTGAGAGAGAGAGAGAGAGGAGAGGGAAGTATCAATTCATTATTCCACTTAGTTTTGCGCTCACTGGTTGCTTCTCCTATGTGCCCTGACTAGAGATGGAACTGCACCCTCGGCGTGTGGGGACAATGCCAGTGCTCTGTCCACGGAGCCACCCAGCCAGCGCCTTGTCTTTCATTCTTTTTTTTTATTATTATTATTTTTAATTTATTCATTTTTTTTTAGAGAGGAGAGGAAGAGACAGAGAGAGAGAGAGAAGAGGGGAGGAGCCGGAAGCATCAACTCCCATATGTGCCTTGACCAGGCAAGCCCAGGGTTTCAAACCGGCGACCTCAGCATTTCCAGGTCAACGCTTTATCCACTGCTCCACCACAGGTCAGGCTTGTCTTTCATTCTTAATAACAGCTGACATTTATTGAGTACTCTCTATGTGCCAGGTCCTGTCCTAAGCACTTTAATGTTCCAACACCCCTATCAAAGCTAACCAGACACTTATTATCATCCTCATTTTATAGATGAAAAAGCAGAGCGCCTCGGCCCGGAGGGCCCCCTACCGAGTTCCTGCACCCCTGATTGGGGCAGGAGCAGCTACTATGTCTGCTTTCCCCCCTCTCCTGGGAAAAGCACTACCCCTCCTCACAAGCTGGGGTGATGCAAAGAAAGGAAGTGACACTGGGTGAGCCTTGGAGAGGAGAGAGGTCCCCAGAGCGTGAGCTCGGGGATTAATGAGAGTTTGGGGAAGGTAGGCTTGCTTAAGGACATACGACCTATGTGCTTCCACTGGACCTTGGGCCCTCTGGCCTACACCCCACTGAACATGTGGACCGAACTAATGTCCAAGCGCTTGCCCAAGGCCACACAGCTGGGCAGCTGTCAGCTGGCGCTAAGCCCCACCTCTCCTGTTTCACCCTGAATGGCCACTTTTCCTACTCTTCATGCCCACATCTCTTTAGTTACTTGCAAGGCAGAGGAGCTGTGCTGGTGGCGGTCAATTCCGTGGCAGTAACAATGGTTAACATTTATTGGGTGTTTACTCTATGCCAGGCCCAGGCAAATTCAGATAGCTGGAATGGCAAGGAAGGTAACTGAGTGAGGCAAGCCAGGCAGGGACTATGGTGGTCTGGAGGGTCAAGGCTCTGGTTCAATAGGGGACAGCAACTGCTCAGTACCATGATGGCCTGGCTAGTATTCCCAGATCCTATTGTTTTCAAAGAAAGCCAGCTGTTTGCATTTTCATATAGCATTTCCCAATTTTTAAAAATTTTAAACGAACCCTGGCTAGGTAGTTCAGTGGGTTAGAGCATCGTCCTGATGTGCAAAGGTTTTGGGTTTGATCCCTGGTCTGGGCACATACAAGAATCAACCAATAAATGCATGGATAGATGCGACAACGAATTGATGTTTCTCTGTCTCTCTCTCTCCCCCTTCCTCTCTCTCTCTAAAATCAATAACAAAATAATTTAAAATTTTTAAACTAATTCAGAATAAGTACTTTGTAGGCAAATTAAATCACACCTGTTCACCAGTTTGCAAGCTCTGCTTGTCGTTTTCGCATTTAACCCTGACACTTAGCCTATAAAAGAGACTTTGAACCTTGTTCTGCTGATGGAGCAAGCTAAGCTCTTCAAGAGGTTCATTCACTTACTCAAGGTCATTTAGCCAAGCCACACAGTTGGGATCTATATGACTCCCAAGGTTTGATCCTATGATAGACGGCCTCTTGGTAGAGAAAGTGGTTTGTGTTCAGACACAGCCCGAACTGGCACCGTGACAGAACATGTCCAGAGACAGTAAACTGTCAGTCAAACAGAGAACTCAGTGGAGCAACAAGGGATCATTCAGGACAAATGTGATGTTGCAGACATAAGACTCCCCCCTCCCTCTGCCAGAACTCAACAATGGATGTCTCTGTGCCCTTAATAAAGTTAAGTCCCTGCAGAATCATTTCTCCCAATTATGTACTCCTTATAATGATGGGATGGGTGTTCATGTTTGGAGGGCTTCTTTTTTTTGTTAATTAATTAATTAATTAATTAATTTTTTTAGAGAGGAGAGGGAGAGACAGAGAGAGAGAAGGGTGGGGAGGAGCTGGAAGCATCAACTCCCATATGTGCCTTGACCAGGCAAGCCCAGGGTTTCGAACTGGCGACCTCAGCATTTCCAGGTCGACGCTTTATCCACTGCACCACCACAGGTCAGACTGGAGGGCTTCTTTTTTTTAATGCTTATTTTATTGGTATTAGAGAAAGAAAGGGAGAGAAACAGGAACATCTGTTCCTGTATGTGCCCTGACCAGGGATTGAACTGCCCACCTCCATACTTCAGGTCGAAGTCCTAACCAACCGAGCCATTGAGTCGAGGCTGGGTGGCTTTTTTTTTTTTTTTTTTTTTCATTTTTCCGAAGCTGGAAACGGGGAGGCAGTCAGACAGACTCCCGCATGCGCCCGACCGGGATCCACCTGGCATGCCCACCAGGGGGCGATGCTTTGCCCCTCTGGGGCATCGCTCTGTTGCATCCAGAGCCATTCTAGCGCCTGAGGCAGAGGCCACAGAGCCATCCCCAGCACCCGCGCCATCCTTGCTCCAATGGAGCCTCACTGCGGGAGGGGAAGAGAGAGACAGAGAGGAAGGAGAGGGGAAGGAGTGGAGAAGCAAATGGGTGCCTCTCCTGTGTGCCCTGGCCGGGAATCGAACCCGGGACTCCTGCACGCCAGGCCGACGCTCTACCGCTGAGCCAACCGGCCAGGGCCATGGGCTTTTTTTTTTTTTTTTTTAAGCTAAGAATGTATGTTTAGGGGAGGTGCTGTATGTGGAATAAATAGCTTTGACTTATTTGTGTCATTTGTCAAACTTTTTAACAAGTCCATAGAAATAATTCTGACTCTCCCACTGACTATGAGCTCCAGGTATCAGAGATGAATCTATTTTGCTTGCAGCTGTCTCCTCAGCACCTTGCACAACGTCTGACACACAGTAGTTGTTTAATAAATATCTGTAGACTAAATGAGCGAGGCTCAGAGGAAGTGGATTGACTCGTCACGGTCATAGAGACCAAGGTTCCTATTTTACGCTCCCCTGATTTAGAAGCTCATGCTATCACTTCTCCACCATCCTCCCTCTTGAAAAGAATCACGGGAGAGATGTCTTCAGGCCAAGAATCATGGGTCCAGGAGCTTCCACTGCTTTGGACTCCTGCAGAATAAGGAGGCGGTGGAAGTGTTGATGGGGGTAAGCACCTACTTATTAAGCTGTTATCTAGCATTAATACCTTTTGAAAATCACGCATTATAATCTTGACAGCCCTGAGCCTGGCTCTTAGGGTATTTCCAGAGGGTGTCAGGGTATGGAGGGCTGGTCTTCTGTTTTGCAGTGGAACAGGTGACGTTCCCATCTCAGTTCTGCTGTGTGACCTTGACCTTTGAGTGCCCCTCTCTGAGTCTCCTTCTTCCTGAACCCTGTGGATAAAAAAGCTTTACTTATGGAACTGTTGGTTTGAAAGCAGATCCTCTATAGAAGTGGCTGCCCAGTAATTGTGAGTTTTTTGGAAAGCTACCAGCCAGAGGAGAACTGTTGACATTGAGAACAGCGTTATCAGGATCAACCAGGCTTAGGGCCAAGGCACCCCACCTATCGGGCCTTGACTATTTTCAAGTGGGTATTAATAGATACAGAAGGCCCTTATCTCTTCCTTGCTTCCACACTGGGAATTCTGGTCTTCACTCCTTTCTGCTGAGCAGGAGAGGGATTGTGGCAAGGAGGGCATCTGCTTCTACCTGGGAAGGTGTGTACTCAGATACTTTGGGGAGGGCAGGGCTTTGGAAAACCCCTGGCTTTGGGCGACCAAGACCGAATAATAGACTTTTCACCTGCTAGATAAGCTCCTGTCCTTTGGGCTTCAGTTTCCTCACATAAAATAGGCCAATAATAACTATGTCTTCCTTCTGCAGCAACCAGTGCAGTGCTTGCCACATGACAGGTGCTCAATAAATGTTTGTTGAATGACTGTGGGGCATGACAGGGCTTTATAAAGCGAATAGTTTGCACTCTCCCTCCTGGGAGCATGCCCACACCTTCCTCCTCCTCCTCCCCATCTTCTCCCCTGTCCCAGAACATTTTCACTACCTCTGTTTCTCCTAAGCTCTATGGAACCCCACGAGACCTGCAACCAGGGGAGCAAATGGGCAGCAGCAGCTCATCCTGGGCTTAACCCCCCGAAGCTCTCTCCAAGGCCTCTTTTCCTGACTTTCCTCTTGCATGGCCAATAAGGCCTTCCTTTACTTGCAGGAGGGAAAAAAAAGGTGACTATTACTGTTATTGAGACCCTTTGGGAAAATGTGAAAAAAAGGAACTCCAACTGGAATGGGAATGTTGCTGGATTTTCTCTCCCTCTGTCAGGTTCTGGCTTTTTTTTTGAATGAGACCTATCATTCTAAAGGTAGTAGCTTCTCTATCTGGGGAGGAGAAAGGGGATGGGCTGACCTCACAGCTGGAAATCCATTGAAGGCTAGATTCTATCACTGGCTAGTTTCACAGGTCCCTACCCCTAACAGCCCTCAGTTTTCTCCTCTGTAGCAAGAGGCTATGAGGCTACTTAGTCTCTGTGGCCTTTTCTAATGTGGACACAGTCTAGGATTTGCAATGAGTGATTTCACAAACTGCTTGGGAAACTCCTACTGTTTTCCTAAACCACTTCATAGTTTATAAAACACTTTCAGATCTCATGCTCTTCATTCTCATGGCAACCCTGGAAGAGGCCAAAGCAACGTGCCAACTTACAGCTCAGGACCTGAAGCTGAGAAATGTCTTCAAGGGGCTGTAATTTGAGGCTGCACCACACATTTTGATTATACAGGTATACCAATCTGTTCTTTTATTTATTTATTTATTTTTAAATTTTTATTTATTTATTTATTTATTTTTTACAGAGACAGAGAGTCAGATTGAGGGATAGACAGGGACCTACAGACAGAAAGGGAGAGAGATGAGAAGCATCAATCATTAGTTTTTCGTTGCGCATTGCGACACCTTAGTTGTTCATTGATTGCTTTCTCATATGTGCCTTGACCGTGGGCCTTCAGCAGACCAAGTAACCTCTTGCTTGAGCCAGCGACTTTGGGTCCAAGCTGGTGAGCTTTTTGCTCAAACCAGATGAGCCCGCACTCAAGCTGGCGACCTCAGAGTCTTGAACCTGGGTCTTTGGCATCCCAGTCCGACGCTCTATCCACTGCGCCACCGCCTGGTCAGGCCCAATCTGTTCTTAAATGTGATTGTGCATTTAAATCACCTGGAGCCTGACCAGGCGGTGGTGCAGTGGATAGAGCATCGGACTGGGATGCGGAGGACCCAGGTTCAAAACCCTGAGGTCTCCGGCTTGAGTGTGGGCTCATCTGGCTTGAGCACTGGCTCACCAGCTTGAGCGTGCGATCATAGACATGACCCCATGGTCGCTGTCTTGAGCCCATAGGTTACTGGCTTGAGCCCAGGGTCGCTGGCTTGAGCAAGGGGTCACTCACTCTGCTGTAGCTCCCCCCCATCAAGGCACATATAAGAACACAAGCAACGAACAACTAAGGAGCTGCAGTGAAGAATTGATGCTTCTCATCTCTCTCCCTTCCTGTCTTTCTGTCCTTATCTGTCCCTATCTGTCCCTGTCTATCCCTCTCTGACTCTCTCTGTCTCTGTTAAAAAAAAAAAAAAAGTCACCTGGAATAGAGGTGGGGGATTGCTTGTGCAAATGTGTATTTCTAAGCCCTTAGAGATCTAAACTGGAAGGGGCTGGGTGGGTCCAAATTGAACAAGTGCCCAGGTACTTGAGCACGGGCTTATCTGGCTTGAGCACAGGCTCACTGGCTTGAGTGTGGGATCATCAACATGATCCCATGGTCACTGGCTTGAAGCCCTAGGTCGTTGGCTTGAGCTCAAGGTCACTGGCTCAGCTGGAGCACCCTGATCAGGGCACGAATGAGAAGCAATTTATGAACAACTAAAGTGCTGCAACTACAAGTTGATGCTTCTCATCTCTCTTTCTTCCTCGCTCTTGGAAAAAAAAACAACCAAAAAAGTGCCCGGGTGATTCTGAAGCCAGGGGCCGAAGGACGACTGTTGGAGAAGCAGGGTCTCATATTCTACATAACCGCTGGCATCATCAGCCTGCTTTCCTTTCATAACCCCTCAGAGCACCTGCTCTGAGCTGTGCTCAGACCAGTGTTGGGAGAAACCTGGTAGGGTTGGCAGATGGAGTGACGGCGTGGTCAGCGCTGGAACAGAGGCAGCATCAGGCACTGTGGAGGAAGTGGTGTTTATAATGGGCCTAGGGATTTCTTGTTCGTGTCTTAGCTACTTTTTTCTTTCTTTTGTGGGGTATCCCCACCAGATGGCAGGCGAGTTTGTAGAAACAATTAAGTCTTTGCCCTGGCCCAGTAGCTCAGTTGGGTAGAGCATCCACTGGATATGCCAAGGTTGTAGGTTTGATCCCCAGTCAGGGCACATTCAAGAATCAACCAACAAATGCATAAATTAGTGGAACAATAAGTCGATGTTTCTCTCTCTATCTTTCTCTAAAATCAATACATAATTTTTTTTTAATTACCAAGCCTTTCACATTTCTGCCCTCAGTGCTGGCACAGAGGAAAGGACAATGTTGTTCAAATCAGCTGAGGTCCCACGGCCTCCAGAATAAACGCATTTTCATGCTCAGCACCCTCAACTCTCCCCTTTGTGAGATCCTAACATGGAGTTAATGTGAACAATCAATTGAGATAACTCACTACCTTCGGACCAGCCAACATGGAGTTAATGTAATGGTGTAAATTCCTCATCATATTGTAAACATGTTACCTCTCTGTCCCTCCTACTCCCTTTTTCACTAGACTGAGCTCCTCAAGGTCTGAACAAAGGATGGGGCACAGAGAAGGCTTTCAAAACGTTTGTAAAATGAATGAGTTCAATCAGCTGTGCATTTGCTATTGAAGATAAAAGAGGGCTTGCAGGAAAATCCCAAACTGTATTGGGACATACATCCTCCCCATCTCCTGGCAGCCCCCTTCTGCTTGGGCTCGGGGTGAGAGGGATTGGGCCAGCGGAGGATTTTAAAGTAAATGGCACACGCAGGCAAGTTTAGGATGGAAGATGTGTCTGGGGCTTAGGTGGGCCTGCGAACCGAGAAAAGGGAAGGGAGAGTTCCTAGATATCTGGGCTGAGAGCGTTGGGGATACAGGTGTGTGTGTGTGGGGTATTCGGGGTCAAGTGGGCTCTGCCGTGTAATGTACACGCAGGACCTCGCGTCCTCAAGGTCTGCACCTAGAGAGACCTGCAAGGTGAGCGGTATCGGAGCGGAGCCGGCACACCACGCCTCGCGCAGCTGACGCCCCGGCAGGGGGCGGGGCTTGCGAACGCGCCTGGCACCACCCCGACAAAGCTTGCGCGCGCCCCATTCTACTATTGGCCGTGTTTCCTCGCACCGCTGCCCCGTTCCGCCCTCCGCAGCCGGTCCGGCGCGCTGCAGCCAATGGGTACTGTCGCCGTCGCCTCCGTCACTTCCCGGACAGCCAATGGTAGCAGCGCTCGGCGGCTCGTGGCTCTTTCGCGGCAAAAAGGATTTGGCGCGCAAAAGTGGCCGGGACTTTGCAGGCAGCGGCGGCCGGGGGCGGAGCGGGATCCGGAGCGGGATCGAGCCCTCGCCGCGGCCTGCCGTCATGGGCCCGCGCCGCCGCCGGCGCCTGCCACCCGGGCCGCGTGGGCCGTGAGCGCCATGGCCGTGGCCCCCGCGGGCGGCCCATGCGCGCCGGCGCTGGAGGCCCTGCTTGGGGCCGGCGCGCTGCGGCTGCTCGACTCCTCGCAGATCGTCATCATTTCTACGGCGCAGGAGGCCAGCGCCCCGCCGGCTCCGGCCGGCCCCGCCGTGCCTGCCGCGGGCCCCCGTGACCCCGACCTGCTGCTCTTCGCCACGCCGCAGGCACCCCGGCCCACACCCAGCGCGCCGCGCCCCGCACTCGGCCGCCCGCCGGTACGGACACCAGGGACACTGGGCCGAGTGTGCTCGCTGTCTAGACCCCCGCGCACTCATTGGCGGGGCGCGGTGTGGGGCCTGGAGGCGAGGGGGAGGGGTGGGCTGTGGAGCCCGGACTGGGCGGTGCCGATCCTGGGTTGAGCCTCCGGGCCCCGCCCCGGGGTTCGGGTGATCTCGGGCCAGTCCCTGTTTGTTCCTCTGTGCTCTGAGCCTCACCGGAGCGGGTCAGAGTCATTAATAATGGCCCACATGTATTCAACTGGTGCTGCCCGCATGCCAGACCTCTGGCCGACTTCAAGCCGGCTAAAACTCCCAAGCCGGGTTGTGTGAGCTCGGAGTTGTCACTGTGCCCATCTAATCTGAGGCCCAGAGAGGGGAAGTGACTTGCCCTGGGTCTCACGGCTGCAAGTGGTGGGACTGGAATTTGAACTGCGGCCTGCTGACTTCAAACCAGAACTTGTAGCTGGGTAGTGGGCTTGGCTGCTTGGGGAGGTGAAGAGGGGCATCCTGGGGCCAGACCGTGGAAGAGTCATTGAGGCAGCACTCCTTTCTGCCTTGATATTGGACTGCCAGGTGCAAGCTTGGGGCTCTGGGGACTGGCCTGGCTGGGAGGCCTTCTTTGCAGGGCGGGGTGGCTGGGCCAGCTGCTAATTCCCCTCCCTCTGCCTGTCCTTCCATCTGCCATCCTCCACCCTCCCAGGCTCTGGTTGCCATGGAACCTCATTAATCAGGCAGGCAGACCCCTGGGCCCTGTGGCAGTACTGGGTGGGCTGGGCCTCTGGGAGCTGGAGAAGAGGCCCTCAGTGCCAGGAGAGAGTAAACATCCCGAGGAGATGTCTTGATAAAGAGCAACAAGAGGCTAAGATCAGTTCACATGGGGGGTGGGGGGGCAAGAAGAGATGGCTGAATTAAATGGGAAGAAGGGAGTGGAGGCCTGGAGCTTGGACTTGTGGGCTGCAGGACAGGGTGCGGAGACCAGTTTGACTGGCACAGCCTGTGGGTGAAGGTGGGGCACAGACTGGCAGGCAGAGGCAACTGCCAGGCAGGGTAGGGTCTCAGCAGGGTCTTGAAGCAAGTGGGAGAGGTGAGGCAGGGCCTAGGGGAAGGAGGTGGAAGCTACTCGACTGCCAGTGGAGGCCTAGGTGGCAGCTGGTCCCTGAGGCATCCCCTAACTCCCTTGGCCCCATGCCCAGTGCTGCCTTCCTTCCGGAATCATCAAGATGCTAATAATAATGATGATAATGGCACCATTGTTTTAGGACTGTTTTGTTTGTTAGGTTCTGGGCCTAGCACTGTACCCAATTAAAACCCATTTAACCTTCTCAACAACCTTCCCCTTTTACAGATAGGGAAGCTAAGGCTGAGAGATGTTAGAACTAAGCAATTCAACTAGTGAATGATGGGGCCAGTAGAAATTAACTGAGTTGTTACCCTAACCATTGGGTGAATCGCCTCCTAGAGATGCTAATTGAGGTTGAAGGAAGCCCAGGGGTCCTTCCTCCTAATGAGTGATGGTTTGGGTGGTGGTTCCCCTGGCTTGTCACATATACCCTAGTTGCCTGTCCCTTTGGGTACCAGCTTGGGGCCTGGAAAATAACTTCCATTTAGTTGACTTACAGGTACTCAGCAGGCCCTGGGGTTCTGCCCTCAGGGAGCTAAATTCCAGGCTCAGAGAGACTGCCACGGACTGGGAAACATGAAACATGACCTCTGCTTCATCCCAAGTGGTGTCTGAAGCAGCTTCAAGGGGGCCTGAACATCCCACTCATTCCACAGTTCAGTTAGTGAGCATCCGCGAGGTACTACTAGTCCAAGAGGCAAGTAAGCAGCCTCTGCCCTCACAGTACTTAGGGCTAGTGGGCATCTCCTGCTGGTGGGTAGGGATGGGAGCTACCACCATCCTGGAGCTGAAGGCCAGAAAAATGGGCCCGGCTTTTGCCCTCCAGCGCCCCCCCAACTTATACCTGTGGTTAGCCTCGACGGACCCACTGCATTGGTATTTTGGGGAGGCAGTTTGTTTTTGTTGCTTTTTTTTAGTTATAGTGAAAGGAGGGGAGGCAGAGAAACAGATTCCCATATGCACCTGACTGGGATCCACCCCACTAGCCCACTGTGGGGTGATACTCTGCCTATCAGGGGCTAGTTGCTCCATTGCTCAGCAACAGAGCCATTTTTTTAGTGCCTGAGGCAATGGCCACTGGCACCAGCCTGCGCCTGAAGCCAGCTTCAGGATGGTGGTGGCTGGAACCAGCTGAGCTATGGCTGCTGAAGAGGGAGAGAGAGAGAGAGAGAGACACGGGAGGTGTGGAGAAGCAAATGGTCGCTTCTGTGTGCCCTCACCGGGAATCGAACGTGGGACTTCCACACACTGGGCTGATGCTCTACCACTGAGCCAACTGGCCAGAGGGCTGGGGAGGCAGTTTTTTTTTTTTCTCTCTTTTTTTTTAAGGTTTTATTATTATTATTTATTTTACAGAGACAGAGTCAGAGAGAAGGATAGATAGGGACAGACAGGAATGAAGAGAGATGAGAAGTACAATCATCAGTTTTTCATTGTGGCACTTTAGTTGTTCATTGATTGCTTTCTCATATGTGCCTTGACCGCGGGCCCTCAGCAGACAGAGTAACCCCTTCCTTGAGCCAGCGACCTTGGGTCCAAGCTGGTGAGCTTTGCTCAAACCAGATGAGCCCGCACTCAAGCTGGCGACCTCGGGGTCTCGAACCTGGGTCCTTCCGCATCCCAGTCTGATGCTCTATCCACTGCGCCACTGGGGAGGCAGTTTTTAAAAAAAAACAAATTGGCCTGACCAGGTGGTGGCGCAATGGATAGTGCGTCGGACTGGGATGCAGAAGACCCAGGTTCAAGACCCCGAGGTCACCAGTTTGAGCGCGGCTCATCTGGTTTGAGCAAAGTTCACCAGCTTGGACCCAGGGTCGCCTGCTCGAGCAAGGTGTTGCTTGGTCTGCTGAAGGTCCGCAGTCAGGGCACGTATGGGAGGGCAATCGGTGAACAACTAAGGTGTCGCAACAAAAAAACTGATGATTGATGCTTTTTATCTCTCTCCGTTCATGCCTGTCTGTCCCTATCTGACTCCCTCTCAGTCTCTGTAAAAAAGAAAAACAAAAAAAAACTTAAATTGATTGATTTTTTTTTTTTTTTTTTTGTATTTTTCTGAAGCTGGAAACGGGGAGAGACAGTCAGACAGACTCCCGCATGCGCCCGACCGGGATCCACCCGGCACACCCACCAGGGGCGATGCTCTGCCCCTCCGGAGCATCGCTCTGCGGTGACCAGAGCCACTCCAGCGCCTGGGGTAGAGGCCAAGGAGCCATCCCCAGTGCCCGGGCCATCTTTGCTCCAATGGAGCCTTGGCTGCGGGAGGGGAAGAGAGAGACAGAGGAAAGAGGGGGAGGGGGTGGAGAAGCAAATGGGCGCTTCTCCTATGTGCCCTGGCCGGGAATCGAACCCGGGTCTCCCGCACGCCAGGCCGACGCTCTACCGCTGAGCCAACCAGCCAGGGCCTTAAATTGATTGATTTTAGAAAGAGAGGAACATTGATTTGTTGTTCTACTTATGCATTCATTGGTTGATTCTTGTATGTGCCCTGACTGGGGATCAAACGTGCGACCTTGGCGTGTGGGACAACACTCTGACTGAGCATCTGGCCGAGGCTGGGGGTAGTTCTTGAAACAAGCTACAGGCTCAGCTTGTACATTAGCGAGCATTCGTTGAGCACCTCCTGCTTACAAGGCTCTGCAAGTCAGCCATTTTTCTCCTGGCCCTTCCTGTCTACCTCTGCCCTATTGTTACGGCTTTCAAAAATAAGTGCAATACACTTTTTTTTTTTTTACTTTAAAGTAGTGACAGCTTTCTTTTTCTAAAATCTTATTTTTTTAAAATCAATTTTATAGAGAGCGGAAGGGAGAGGGAGAGAGAAACACTGATTCGCTGTTCCGCTCACCCACACATCCACTGGTTGCTCCTTGCATGTGCCCAAGCAGGGATTGAACCTGCAACCTTGGCACGTTGGGATGATGCTCCAACCAACTAAGCTACCTAGCCAGGGCTTTTTCTAAAATTTAAAAAAATGTAATTTTTAAAAAATATCCATGTTCAAACAGTGTACCATCCACAGTTGATAAGGTAATCCCCCATGGCCCTCGCCCTCTACATAGGTAGCCTCGGAAATGCATTCTATAATAGAAACAACCAGAGAAAAAATGGTTCGTGAATTTTTTTAATCCAGAAAGGAGTTATATACATGCGTTGCCCTAGAACAATCTTTTTTGTTGGGATCTGAGAGGCTTCTGTGTCGACCTGCCCCCGTCTTTGGCAGTTGGGTGGTACTCAGGGTGTGGATGACCCTCAGTCCGTAGCCTGCTCCCATGATGGGTATCTGAGCAGTCCGGGTTGTTTTTTTACCAGTGTTCTGTGCCTTTCGGGGACCTGGTGCCGCTATCTGTAGAGAGTGTTGCTGGAGATGTCTGCCCATCTGCTTGGCATTGCCCTGCCTTCAGGGTGGGCAGGGGCCTGGGGAACAGAGAAGGCAAGGGGTGCACTTGTCAGGAGACTGCTAGGGTTCAGGCAGCAGGGGAAATGCTAAAGAGGGGGAACATTCTGTTTGGCTTTGGGGGGCCGGGCTTCTGGACTAGGTTCTAGGAAGGCAGGACCTAAGGTGGATATTAACATGGTCTCTGTGCCAGCCCCTGAAGGTTGAAGTCCAACCTCCACCTCGCACTGTCTCGGGTGACCACTCCTTGTGAATGGAGAGCATGGTCGCACGGACCGCAGGGTGTGGGCGGAGGGTCTGGTGAGCGAATGCAGATGAAGCAGTTCCTTAGTGGTATTCAGTGCACAGGAAGCACCCAGCACGTGCTGGCTCTTCTGCCCCCAGGACACCTGAGGGAATCCAGGTGCGTGATGCTGTCCGGGCCCATCAGCATGTGCAAGGTTAGTTAAGCAAACATTTGCTGATGCCCAGGCTCCCATACCAGACACTGTAGTGTATTTAGACCCAGTACCTGCTTCTGAGGGGCTCCCTGGCTCCTTGGTGGGACAAACACATCTGCAGAAATCTGTAGTAAGGAACAGTGTGGGGGAAGATTGGGTCAGGCATTTCAGAGGGAGGAGAGGTGCAGTCTCTGTTGCAGGATCAGACGGCTTAGGTGATGGGGAAGGTGCCTGCCCGTGGACGTAGGGGTGTGAAGGGTAGGAAGGAAGGAGTCAGCAGCCTGGGAGGGAACCATCCCAGGCCGAGGCCTGGAGCGCAGGTTTGTGAAGGAAAATGCCTCAGCGGAGGGTCACGTGGAGAAACTGACAGATGAAGACTTGAAGGTGGAGGCGGGGAAATTGTTGGGGAAACAGCTGAAAGGTCCAGCCGGAGGCGGTAGTGACTCTGGCGATGGGATTTCTTGACAAGTCGGTGTGATGAGGTCGGTGGCAGGGCTCAAGGAGCTGCTAGCTTGGGAAACCATGTGGGTGGGGCCAGGAGGTACATCTCCTTTTGGATGTGTTTGAGACACCTTGTGAGACTTACGGGGCAATTCCCATTGTGTACGTGCAACCAAATCAGGGCTCCCTGGCTCTGTGACCTTGGGCCTAGCTGTGCTTCGATTGCCTTATCTGTAAAATGGGGCCATCATTGTGCTGCTAGTCCACGGTATGGAATGAACTACCACTATGTGCAAAGCCCATGGTGAGCACCAGCTGCTGCCATGTTCACAGGCAGTCAGAAACCTGAGAGAGATCATGACTTGCCCAAGGGTCCTGTATCCAAAAGACTTAAAACAAACATTTGTTATCACACCGTTTCTGCAGATCAGGAGTTCAGGACAGACTTAGCGGGCTCCGGGTGTGTTCTGAGGCTGCAGCTGAAATGTTGGCATGGGCTCCAGTCGTCAAAAGGCAGGACTAGGGTTGGAGGCTTTGTTTCTAAACTCACCCATATTGCCGTTGGGAGGTGGTGTCAGTTCCTTGCCACTTGGGCCTGCCCTCAGGGCTATTTGAGGACCTGTATGACATGGCAGCTGGCTCCACCCAGAGTGAGTGATCCAAAATAGCATAGCAAGGAGGAAGTTCCAGTGGGCCTCTGATCCAGTCTCTGAAGTGACAGTGTCTCACTTGTGTCACACTCAGTTCATTAGAAGCAAGTTATCAGATCTGGCACATATTTAAGGGGAGGAGAATTCCGCATCATCTTTTGAAAGGAGGAGTATAAAAAAATTTACAGACAGGCCCTGGCCGGTTGGCTCAGTGGTAGAGCGTCGGCCTGGCATGCGGGAGTCCTGGGTTCGATTCCTGGCCAGGGCACACAGGAGAAGCGCCCATCTGCTTCTCCACCCCTCCCCCTCTCCTTCCTCTCTGTCTCTCTCTTCCCCTCCCACAGCCAAGGCTCCATTGGAGCAAAGTTGGCCCTGGTGCTGAGGATGGCTCCATGGCCTCTGCCTCAGGTGCTAGAATGGCTCTCGTTGCAGCAAAGCGACACCCAGATGGACAGAGCATCGCCCCCTGGTGGGCATGCCGGGTGGATCCTGGTCAGGCCCATGCTGGAGTCTGTCTGACTGCCTCCCTGTTTCTAGCTTTGGAAAAATACAAAAAAAAAGGGAAAGAAAAAAAAATTTACAGACAGTCTGACCTGTGGTGGCACAGTGGATAAAGCGTCCTCCTGGAATGCTGAGGTCACTGGTTCAAAACCCTGGGTTTGCCTGGTCAAGGCACATATGGGAGTTGATGCTTCCTGTCCCTCCCCCCTTCTTTCTCTTTCTCTTCTAAAATTGAATAAAGAAATAAAAGAAAACCCTAGCTTTAAGATATACAAATTTAGTTTCTGGCTGTGCTACTACACGCCACATTAAAAAAAAGAAATTTACAGACATATTTTTAATCTCCAGGTAGGTAGTGGTAGAGCTGGGACTAGAACTTGGGTCTTCGCCTTCCAGTTGAGTGGTCTGTCGTGTGTGGTAGCATTGTGTCCCATAGGGTCTCCCCTCACACGCATAGGCACCCTAGCAGGGAAACTCAGATGGGATGGCCCAAGAGCCTCAGCCAGGTCTTTTGTGGCCTCTCCTGTTACTGGGTATCCTCCTGTTGTTTTTGCTGCAGGTGAAGCGGAGGCTGGACCTGGAAACTGACCATCAGTACCTGGCTGAGAGCAGCGGGCCAGTCCGGGGCAGAGGCCGCCACCCAGGAAGAGGTACCCACGGAGCTCAGGCTAGAGCAGGCCCCTGACGGCTGGGCCCAGGTTGGGGGTGTGGACGACAAACATGTTTGCAAACTGAGTTCTGTCAGGCCTGGGCCTGAGCCAGGCCTCTGGGGCCCCAAAGGGCAGCTGGAGTGGCTGCCTGGCATGGCTTCCCCAGGCCCTGGGGGTGGGAGTTCCCTAGCCGGAAAAGGAATGCTACCGTCAGCAGGCGGCAGCCACAGGGCCTCCCTGCGTGGCTGCACCCAGGGAAGGAGTCACTTGCCTACCCCAGCCTCATCCTCCTGCCCTGCATTGCCAGGGAGGCTGGCCCGGCTGAGGGACCCTGCCCTGCGTGCCTCTTCTCCAGGTGTGAAATCCCCAGGGGAGAAGTCACGCTACGAGACATCCCTGAATCTGACTACCAAACGATTCCTGGAGCTGCTGAGCCACTCAGCTGATGGCGTGGTCGACCTGAACTGGGCAGCTGAGGTGCTGAAGGTGCAGAAACGGCGCATCTACGACATCACCAATGTCCTTGAGGGCATCCAGCTCATTGCCAAGAAGTCCAAGAACCACATCCAGTGGCTGTAGGTACCTGCCGAACAGGAGGATGGGCAGAGGCCTGGGCTGGGTTGGCCTGGAGGAGTTGATGGCAAGACCCACTGTGGTGGCTTTATTTTTTTTTTTGAGACAGACAGATGGGAAGGGAGAGAGATGAGAAGCATCAAGTTGTAGTTGTGGCAGTTTTGCTTGTTCATTGATTGCTTCTTATACATGCCTTGAATTAGTGTTTTAGGTTCCTTTGGATCTATTCCCAGAAGTGGAATTGCTGTGTCATACGCTGTTTCAGTTTTTTGATAGATCACTCCATTCTGCATCTTTTTCTTTTTACTTGACAACGTCTTAGAAGTACTTCCCTGTCTGTACGTTTCATGCACTGTGTAGTATTTCATGGCATGTCTGTGCCATAATTTACTTATCTAGCCTGACCTGTGGTGGCGCAGTGGGTAAAGCATCGACCTCGAATACTGAGGTCGCCGGTTTGAAACCCTGGGCTTGCCTGGTCAAAGCACATATGGGAGTTGATGCTTCCTGCTCCTCCCCCTCTTTCGCTCTTTCTCTCTCTCCTCTCTCTCTCTCTAAAAATGAATGAATGAATGAATGAAATAAACCTGTGCCAGCCCGACTCGGAGCCTTGCTTCAGCCCTCTGCTGTTTGCCAGTTGAGGAGCCAGACCGAGAGAGGAGCAAGGGCTCGCCTCCGAGCAGAGGCAGTAGCAGACTGGGTGCGGAGGGTCAGGGCTCCTGGGCGGAGCGCCCAAGGGCTGTTAACCCTCCTTGTACTCCCCACAGAGGCAGCCATGCAGCAATGGGGCTTGGTGGGCGGCTCGAAGGACTGACTCAGGACCTCCAGCAACTTCAGGAGAATGAGCGGCAGCTGGACCACCTGATCCACATCTGTACCACTCAACGTCGGCTGCTCTCTGAGGATGCTGACAGCCAGCGATATCCTTGGACTGTGGATGGCGGGCTTAGTGGGCTGGGCCCTGCCCCAGTGGGACTAGAGAGGCTGCCTTAGGCCCTGGATTCAGGGGAGGACCCTGGCTTTGCATGCAAGTCCTTGCTCAGCATTTACTCACTGACGTTTGAATAAGTTACTTCTGAGTCTCGTCTTCATTTGTAAAAGGAGGGAAAAAATCAAATTCCAGAATGGCTAAATTAAAACAAGAAAAGCTAGTACCAGCAGTGGCAAACCTTTAGTACAGTGATTCAGTATTTGGTTGTAGCTTCAGGGTTAGCGATACAAGTTTTATTTATTTATTTATTTATTTTATTATTATTATTATTATTTTTATTTTTCTGAAGCTGGAAATGGGGAGGGACAGTCAGACAGACTCCCGCATGCGCCCGACCGGGATCCACCTGGCACGCCCACCAGGGGCAACGCTCTGCCCACCAGGGGGCGATGCTCTGCCCCTCCGGGCGTCACTCTGCCGTGACCAGAGCCACTCTAGCGCCTGGGGCAGAGGCCAAGGAGCCATCCCCAGCGCCCGGGCCATCTTTGCTCCAATGGAGCCTCGGCTGCAGGAGGGGAAGAGAGAGACAGAGAGGAAGGAGGAGGTAGAGGTGGAGAAGCAAATGGGCACTTCTCCTATGTGCCCTGGCTGGGAATCGAACCCGGGTCCCCTGCACGCCAGGCCGACGCTCTACCGCTGAGCCAACCGGCCAGGGCCTACAAGTTTTTATCATTTACAAAAAGAGAAACGATTTTAAAATAAGTTTGTTTGTTTTTTTAAGTGAATATATTCACTTAAAATTATGTATATAATTTTGTATATAAATTTTGGAGACAGCCACTAATTTGGTACCAAGATCATGAGTCAGAGAAATGTTTCAGCACCAGGCCTGGAGTTATGTTAAGTAACTTACATGAAGTCACTGCAGGCAGCCATCATTACCTTCAGATTAGATGGATAGAATGGACTCAGACAGATGTTGGAAATGAGCCTGACCTGTGGTGGTGCCGTGGATACAGTGGTGGCCTGGAACGCTGAGGTCGCCAGTTCGAATCCCTGGCCTTGCCTGGTCAAGGCACATACAGGAAGCAACTACTATAAGTTGATGCTTATACGGTAGATGGGGAGGTTCAAGGGCACAAGATAGGCTTGAGTACTAACTATGTGCCAGGTGAGGGATGGGGAGGACAGGAGAGACTAAACAAGTGTGGGTTCTGCTTTAGCTATCTGAGTGGATAGCCCCTCAGAGGTCAAAGGTCACATGGCTCTTAACTCCACCAACCCTGGCCTACGTGACCTGCCAGGACCTTCGTAGCATCGCAGACCCTGCAGAGCAGATGGTCATGGTCATCAAGGCCCCTCCCGAGACTCAGCTTCAAGCCGTGGACTCATCAGAGGTGAGATGTAGCACTCCAGCCCTCATCAGTACAGGCTGGCTGGGAAGTTGATCAGCTGAGCCTCAGTTTACCCAGCCTACTGCCTCCATTGCAGACCTTTCAGATCTCCCTTAAGAGCAAGCAAGGCCCCATTGATGTTTTCCTGTGCCCTGAGGAGAGCCCAGATGCAATCAGCCCTGGGAAGACCCCATCCCAGGAGGCAGCTTCTGGGGGGGAGGAGGACAGGGCCGCGGACCCCACCACCACAGTGCCACCATCATCATCCTTCCCGTCCACCCCCGACACGGATCCCAGCCAGTCCCTGCTCGGCCTGGAGCAAGGTGGGTGATGAGGGGGTGGGACAGTCATGACAGCCCCTTCTGCCCTCCTTGCTGGAGTATCCCCGGCCTGTGATGCTCCCCCATCTCCCCAGAACCTCTGCTTTCCCGGATGGGTGGCCTGCGGGCCCCCATGGACGAGGACCGCCTGTCCCCCCTGGTGGCAGCCGACTCGCTCCTGGAGAATGTGCGGGAGGACTTCTCCAGCCTCCTGCCCGAGGAGTTCATCAGCCTGTCTCCGCCCCACGAGGCCCTCGACTACCACTTTGGCCTTGAGGAGGGCGAGGGCATCAGAGACCTCTTCGACTGTGACTTTGGGGACCTCACCCCCCTGGATTTCTGACAGGGATTTTGGGGGCCAGGGCTTTCTGAGATGTCCGCCCTGTCTGCAGTCCTGGAGCCCCCTGTCCCTAGCCACCTCCCAGCCTGATTGGAAATGTTTAATTTATACCCCTTTCCCGTTTCCAGAAGCTCTAGCTCTGGAGTCTGGCTACTGCCAAGAGGCTGAGCAAGCCAGGAAGGGAAAGACTCTGTTTGTGGTGTGTATGTGCATGCACCCAGCACCCAACATGTGTGTACACAGGGTGAGTGGTGTGTGAGCATGTGTGTGTGCATGTACCGGGGAATGAAGGTGAACACAACTGTGCGTGCACTGAAAACACGCCCCAGTGTGTCCACGTGTGTGTCCACATGTGTGCATGAATGTGTGTGTGTGTGGTGGGGGCTCTAACTGCACTTTTGGTCTCCTTGCTCCAGGGGCCCCACAGGCCCAGGGTGGCCATCTGCCCCCAGTATACTGCGTGCTGACCAGGCCCGGTGGTGAGGCCTTGGCCTGCTTGTTTGCAGGACAGCGAGAGCACTTCTGTCGTCTTAAAGGTTTTTCTGACCGAAGCTTTAATGGAGCGTTATTTATTTATCAAGGCCTCTTTGGCAAGCCTGGGGCACCAGCAAAGGGTAGAAGGGATATGGGGTTGATGTCCCAACTCCCTAATGCCCCTGAGTGAGGGCAGGGGTCCCTGAGCTGTTCTTTGCCCCACTCTGAAGGAACTAGGGCCTGAGCAGTTTTATTTATTGGGAGAGTGAGGGAGGGAGACAGACTGACTGACAGCCATGGGTGGGTCCAGGGGGTGTCCCCAGGGGCGCACTGCAGGGTTCCAGCTTCCCCCAGGATGGATGTGAGCTGGGAGAGGTGAGTAGGGGACCTTTACTGACAGGGTGGGCAGGAGGGGTGGGTGAACGGCCTCCCCCCAACCCCAGCCCACTGGGGTGCCTCCTGTGGCATTTGAAGTGCCCCCTCCACCCCACTTCTTGCTCTGCCCCATTCTCCAATCTGCACTTTGATTTGCCTTCCTAACAGTTCTGTTTTCTCCTGCTTTAGTTTTAATAAATATTTTGGATGGTGTTTGGGCTGGGTTTTGGGACTGTGTGCTGCAAGCAAATCTGGGGCTGGGAAATGCTCTCTCTCACAGGGAGCTTCTCTGTGTCCGTTTGGTTTCACTTCCTTCGCACCTCATAGCCTCCAACAGAGGTAGGCTTCATCACCATTTTTTGTTCCAACCTAAAAACTGATCCAATAAAGTAATAGGGAACTCCCCTCCTTTCTCCAGCCCCAGAAAGTATTCCTTCCCAATGTTTCTGAGCATTTGTAAACATGCAGCATAATTGCAACTGGCCAACTCTGTCAGTATTTTTCAGTCTGGAGACATGTGTTCCCTCCCATCACAGCTGGGCTTTCAAGGTCTGCTGGAAGAGACATAAGAAAACCAGGAGGGTTTCCTGAAAGACCGTACTTGGGCTGAGAGCTGTTAATAGTTAACTGAGGAGGGAAACATGAATGCACTGAGCAGAGGACAGTATGGGCAAAGGCCCTGGGCCAGGAGGGGGCAGGACACAGAACCTGTGGCTGGAGTCCTAAGTTGAGGGCTAGAGTGAAGGTCAGTTGTGCTTTATTCAAGGGACAAGGACTTACTGATGAACCTGGGGAGTGATGTCTTACTTCATAGGGTTTTTTTATTAGAGATGAAAAACCAACTCAGTTGTGTCATTTTAGTTCCTCAATTGCTCCTCATATATGCCTTGACGGGGGGGGGGGGTGTCCAGCTTAGCCAGTGACCATGGATCATGTTTATGATCCCACACACAAGTTGGATGTGCCCAGGCTGAGGCTGACAATCTCTGGGCCTCGAATCTGGGACCTCCTCAGAGGGCAGGGTTGACTGGGAAATTGTCCACACAGACCTGTTTAACAAACCGTTATGTGGGCTTTGAACCAGTTCCTATTTTAAACCCCTGTATATAGTCAATGAATCATCACAATCCTATGGAGTTCTATTCCCCTCATTTTGCAAAAAACAGGTGAAGTCACTTGTGGGTTTTGCCTACAAGGTATCACAGTATGGTGCAGTTTGCTTTGATGACCTTGTAGTAGTGTGGGAACTACCTTGGTGGGCATGTGCAGCCCCTCACGTTCTGTTCCTGGCTGTGTAGTACTCCCAAGTTTTCTTAGCGAGTCCCCAGTAGAAATAACTGCATGGTTACTTCACGGTGGCCACCCCTCCAGGAGCCTCTGGTATCAGAACCTCAACGGGGAATGGTTTAGCCGTCTCCATTATGTGGCTTTTACTAACTTAGAGGCTCCCCTTCTCCAGACTGGGAAACGGGCCCTGGAGAGGCTTGCAGAGGGCTCCGGGAGCGGGTGGGGTGGGTCCTCTGCGACGGGACTGGGCAGGGGGCGGGGCTGTGGGGGCGGGGCCTGGGCCCTGGGCGTCTGCGCCGGCGCCAATAGGTGGGCGCCCCCTCCAATCTCCCTAGTCCCTGGCAGCGGCGGCAGGATCCAGAGCCCAGATCTCGGCCGGGGTTGGAGCCGTGCGAGTGGCGGTACAATGGCGTGCGCGGGGCTGCTCACTGTGTGCCTCATCCGGCAGCCCACGCCCCAGCCCGCGCGGTCTCCCACGCCAATCACCGGGTCTACCGGACATGCGCTCTTCCAGGATGTGAGTGGGGAGCGGGCAAGGGGCCACGGCTCTCCTTGTTCTGGGGGTTGGCAGTGTTTCTCCAGGTCTTACCTCTCCCTGTGTTTCACTGGGCTGTCTGTCTCTGTCTCTCTTTGCCCTTGTCTCTGTATCTCTCATTGTCTTTTCCTTGTCTCTGTTAGTCTTTCCAAGTCTGTTTGGGGCCCTCGCTCTGTCTCTGGGTCTCTGTTGGTATCTTTCTGACCCTGCTCTTTCTGTTTCCACGCCTCCCTTCTTTTTCTCCTTGCCTTTGTGTCCCATTCTGTGTCTTCCACTCGCTCACCTGCTTGTCTCTGATTCAGTGTCACCGCCTCAGTGCCCCTTGTGTCTGGTGAGGTGGAGGCTATCAACACTTAATCACAGCAGCAGGTGCAGTACTCCTCTATGGCAGCCGCTGGCTGGGCCGAGCCAGCCAGGGGGCCTGGAAGAAGAAGGCTGTGTTTACCCCAGAGTCCCTTATAAATGACCCGGGGCTCTGGGCGTCCCACAGTTGGTCAGGGCTGCCCATAATCATCCTCTGTAGTCTGTGCACTCCCTTTTGGGGTGGTAGGTGGCCCTGAAGCCGCCGTGGGCACCAGCATGGAGCAGCCTGGCCTGGCCTTACTGCCCTGAACCATTCCCCACTTTTCATCCCCACACTTAGTCCCCAACCAGGCCCTCTCATGCTGCTACTGCCAGACGTCCCTGCCTGTGGGAAAGGCTGTACTATCCCCTCCCCACTGCCCTCGGTGACTCAGCACCTTGACTACAGCCCTCCTAGCTGGATGGGACCTGACCCTCCCATAACGCAGGTGGAAAAGCTAAGGCCTGAGGGGTTAGGGGTATGTCCAAAATCACACATGGAAGCAGGGGCATGCTAGATTGTGGCCCCAGGTATCCTGATTCCCAGTTTAGCACCTCTGCTCCCCTCCACCAGGTATCTCCATCTGCCCCAGCCAGGCCACACCAGGCTGCTGTGTGACCCCCAGCCAGTGGCAGACCTCTGAGTTGATTCATCCCTGAGCTCCATCTACACTGAGAAAACAGCTGAAGGGGCGTGGCATTCAGAACATGGAGCTGCTGAGGCTCTCAGTCCAGGCTCTGGCCTGCCCCTTCTTGCTAGGCTGTTGGTCGCCTTTGCTGGGCTGCTTTGGGACCTGGGAGTCTCTGGTTCCTGGGAGAGGCAGAACCATGTCTTGACTCTGCTTTCTGTTTATCTGCATCTGCTGCCCTTTGTTTCTGCTTCTCCATAAATAACCATCCATCCACTCCTGCTTTCTGCCACACTCACACCCCCTTGTGTGCACATGCATGCACACACACAGTGAGTTGGCCTCATAGGAAGCCCCAGTCCTGGAAGTTTTAACCCCAGCCCCCCGCTCTCCCATGTCCCAGGGCAAAAACAGACGCACCTGCAAAGGAAGGACAGGCACACAGGGAAAGAACCCAGAGTGGGCGGAGTCTGGAGTGGACCATAACCACACAACAGAGTTGGGGGTTCAGGTCTGGGATGGGTGCCCGGAATTCTCAGGCCGCATCTTGGCCTATCTTCCTCAAGCTGGGACTGTGCCAAGGGCTGGTGCATTAGACAGAAATCAGGATAGACGCAGTATGGGAGATGGAGGTGCCAGGAGCTGGCCTGCAGCACCCCCCCGTAAGGCCAGGCCCCACAGGAGAAGAGCCAGCAGTTGGACCCGCTGTGCGCTCTTCCTCTGCCCCCCCCCCCGCCCTCACCCCATTGGAAAAGCTCCTGCAGGGCTGAGCTGGGCAGGGAGTTGGGACCAGGCTGGGCATGAGCAAAGGCTAGGCAGGGGGCAGATTGGCAAGCTGCAGTTCTGTTGAGTTGGGTGGGGCCTCTACCTCCCAGACCCCACTCAACGCTCCCATCTATGCCCCTTTGTCCTCTAGGTCTTCCGCAGAGCAGACAAGAATGGTGAGTGGCTTCCCCTAGGTCCCACAGTGGTGTGTGGGGGGGAGAAGGTGGGGAACATGATGGAGGCTCAGGAGGGTTGGGGCTTTGGGGGCACAGTCTGGGATTGAGAAAAGTTTTGGAGGACCCAAATCAATAGACTAAATTAAGGCATCCTTCCTGGAGGAAGTGGTTTTTTGAACCAAGTTAGGCAGGATGGAGGGTGGAAGGGATGTGGTTTAGCCAGAGGCTGAAAGTGGAGCCTTTCTTTCATGCAGTGCCCTGGCACAGGGATGAATACCTTGCTGTATATGACCTCATGTTCTTCACCCCATTTCACAGACAAAGGCGCAGGGGCCAAGGGAGGGGAAGCAGGTTGTCTGAGGTCACACAGCTTTTTTTAATTTTTTTTTAGATTTTATTCATTGATTTTTACAGACAGAAGAGAGAAAGGGGAGAAGGAGCAAGAAGTATCAACTCATAGTTGCTTCACTTTAGATGTTCATTGATTGCTTGTCATAAGTGCCTTGCCCAGGCAAGCCCAGGGTTTTGAACCAGCGATCTTAGCCTTCCAGGTCGACGTTCTATCCACTGTGCCACCACAGGCCAGGCTTTTTTTTTTTTTTTAATGTTTTTATTTTATCAACTTTAGAAGAGCAGAAGGGAGAGAGAGAATGAGAGAGTGACAGGAACATCGATCTGTTCCTGTATGTGCCCTGACTGGGGATAGAACCTGCAACCTCTGTGCTTCGGGATGACACTCTAACCCACTGAGCTCTCTGGCTAGGGCTGAGGTCACACAGCTTTTAATTGGTAGGCCTGGATGATACATGGTCCCAGGCTCCCTGTCTGAGAGTCTGGGAAGTGTGGGCTAATGGGTATGAGACCCTGTGGGGGATTTTACTCTTAAGATTTTTAGAAGGTTCGGTAAGTTTCCACATGACCAGCCATCTGGAGCCAGGGAGGGCCTGGGCATAATAAAGCCGGCTCCAAGGGATTGGCTCCTTCTGCCCTGGACCCTGGGCAGTCTCAGACCCTGGTCTGGGAAAACCTTGAAAACTAAAGCAGGGTTTACATCTCGAGGCAGAATAGTCTGTCTGCAGCTACACGGTAGGTAGCTGTGTGAGGGAAATGATCTGGGCTGTTAGAATGCACTAGTGTAAACTCTGAAAAGAAAATGTGGCAAGGGCATGGTTTTTAAACTTCCTTGAGCTTCATGTTAAAACTTTTATTTTTAACCCAGTTATTTCGCTTGCTGTGCTAGCTTCAGAGAAGAAATCTAATTTGTGACCAGCGCTAGAGGGTCAGTGTTAGTATGGCTTGTGCTGGCTGTTGTGCCATATTCTTGTTGGAGATTATCCGTAGCACCAGAGCTCTTTCTTCCTTGTCAGTCTTGACCCAAAGATGTCACCATTCCTAATTATTTGTCACCGCGAAATTGGTGTTGATTGGAAACTTTTCCTGAAATGGGACAGAACTGCTTGTTGTCCTTTCCATGTAACATAAGCATAGTAATATAAATAAAGTAAGAGCTTAATGTTGTTTTTTAAAAAGCTAAAGCAGGGGACCCTGCAAGCAGGTTACTACCCGTAGGTGACCCAGAACACGTACCCTGAGTGGCCACTTGAGGCTGTGAGCTGAGGCAGCCAGTCAGCCTTGACCTCACCTCTCTCTGGGGTTTTCAGACCCTCTGTGTTTTAGCCTCCTTGAGATAGGATTGTGTCCCCACCCTTTGGCCCTTCTCCTTGGGTTTCTGCATTTGTTTGTTTGTTTATTTATTTTTATTCAGTGAGAGGAGGGGAGGGAGAGACAGACTCCCGCATGCAGCCCGACTGGGATCCACCCAGCAAGCAATGGCTGCAGGAGCAGGGGGGAGAGAGAGAGAAAAGGGGGGGGCAAGAAAGGAAGGGGTGGATAAGCAGATGGACGCTTCTCCTGTGTGCGCCCTGACCGGGAATCAAACCCGGGACATCCACACAGAGGACCAGTGCTGGACCATTGAGCCAACCAGCCAGGGCCTGGGTTTCTTCAAATTGGTGAAGACCATTTGTCCCAACCCACTGATTAGGACTTTGGATCAGAGTCTTCTGTCCACTCTCCCCGCTTAGAGACCGTACAGGCCAGCCCCCCCGTTTCCTTGGCCACCCCACGTAGTACTCAGCCTCTGCTGCATGCCCCCTGTGACAGGGAGGTCATTTCCCCTGCAGCCAGCCTGCTGCTTCTTATAGGGGCCCAACCCTCAGGAAGGTCTCATCAGCCTCCCTGTGGCTTCTCTGTGAAGGGCCTGGGTCCACAGCAAGAAAGTCCCCTCCACCCTAGGGCCAGGCTGGCCGACTCTCAGCCTCCACATCCTCCAGAATAATCTGGGCTCTGCCATGATCTGTTTGTGTCCCAAGCTCTTCATGTATTTCTTCATTTGACGAACATTTATTGAGTCCCTACCCAGAGCCATATGTGTAACGCCCTGTCCCTTGGGTGCGTGCAAAGTGGTCCATTTTGCCTTAAGTGGGCATCTCTGGGGGCCAGCCCCTTTGTTCCCAATAGCCAGGCCCCCCACCAAGCTCAGAATCGCATTGCACCTGGCTGGGTGGTTGTGGAATGCTGTGAAGCCCCCTGGAAAACCCAGACTTAGTGGCAGGCGTGCAGCCAGGGGTCAGGGATATCGACTCTGCTCCCTGTCCACTCGCCAGATGATGGTAAGCTCTCATTTGAGGAGTTCCAGAATTACTTTGCTGACGGGGTTCTCAGCCCTGGGGAGCTGCGGGAGCTGTTCAGAGGCATTGATGGACATTCCACCAAGTGAGTACCAGAGGGAGAGGGAAGAGCCGTGGGTAGATGTGAGGCCCGGTGGTCCCAACCCCACTGTGTCCCCTGCTGCTTTGGTTCCTTACGGAGGACTGGAGGAGGAGGGCAGGCGGGAGAGGGGTGGCAGGGCTCAGTGCCAGGTTTTACCCGCCCACTCACTGCTTCCCTTGCTCCAGCCTTGCCCGTCACACTGCTGCCAGCTGGGACCCTAAAATATCCAGGCCTTAGTCACCACCCATGGTTCAGCCCACAGATGCCCTGCCTCCGTTCCCACTCCCTGGAGGGACCAGAGGACGCCTGGGGACAGCTGGGCGTTGCCTGCTTCCACCCATGTATGCGGGTGCACGAGCACACACTCCTCTCCCCACGTGCGCTCCTAGGTCGGCGGGTCTTGGCACGAGTTTGCGTGCTCTTCTCCCCGTGCCTTCTCACACGGATACAATACGTACACAGCTGTCCTTCCTTCTCACTTCCCTTCCTGCCTCATCTCCTTAGAATAAATGAGGCTCTGGGTCGACATTCCAGGCTCCTGTGTCCCCTACCTCCCATTCTCAGGCTTTGGCTGGACCCTTTGCACCCCCCACCAGATGCTCTAGTCAAAGTCCTTGTCAAGGCCTGACATAGGTAGCCTCTCCTCCAGGAAACCCTCCCTGACCTATCAAGTAATATCCCATACCTTCTGTGTACTGGACCAGCCCTGGCTTCCCCTTCCCAGCCTTGACCACTCCTGTCTGGCTTGTGTCCACCTCTGTCTCTCTTAGCCTGAAATTCCTTTGGAAGCTAAGAGTGAGTCTGAGTTTTTGCCCTCAGAGAATGTAGTTGTTTTTTTTAAACAGAGCCAGAGAGTCAGAGAGGGATAGACAGGGACAGGAACGGAGAGATGAGAAGCATCAATCATTAGGGTTTTTTTGTTTTTTGTTTGTTTTTTTACAGAGACAGAGCGAGAGTCAGAGAGAGGGATAGACAGGGACAGACGGACAGGAACAGAGAGATGAGAAGCATCAATCATTAGTTTCTCGTTGCGCATTGCGACACCTTAGTTGTTCATTGATTGCTTTCTCATATGTGCCTTGACCGCGGCCCTTCAGCAGACCAAGTAACTCCTTGCTCGAGCCAGCGACCTTGGGCTCAAGCTGGTGAGCTTTTGCCCAAACAAGATGAGCCCGCGCTCGAGCTGGCGACCTTGGGGTCTCGAACCTGGGTCTTCCGCATCCCAGTCCGACGCTCTATCCACTGCATCACTGCCTGGTCAGGCATGCCCTCAGAGAGTGTTTGATGGGGCAGTAATATCCTTGTATCCCTTAACCCCCTGCCCCACAGCCTCTGCCCACTGAACAACTTAACGCGGGGTAGGGGCAGCAGTTGTCTCATTTCAGACTCAGCTGGTTGGGAGGGGGAGAAATGTTGGCTTCAAAGTCTCAGTTCACAAGACTCAAATACGCGGGTCTGAAAGGTATCTTCTCCTTTCCCTGCAGTGACTTGGAAACGGAGAAACTGTGTGGTAAGTAGGCCCACTGGAGCTCTTTTCTCCTGGAACCCTTGGGCAGGTGTGATGAGGGGCTGCTGCTGGTCTCCTGATGGAGTGGGCTGGGCTGGGTTCAGGATATAAGGCCTGGTTGGCTGTTGAGGATCTGGGTTGGGTAGATGCGGGGGGGGGGGGGGTGGGGGGGTGGAAACCGAACACCCGCTCTGTCTGCAGACTACTTCTCAGAACACCTGGGTGTCTACCGGCCTGTGCTGGCTGCGCTGGAGTCCCTGAACCGTGCAGTGCTCACTGCCATGGACACCACCAAGTTGGTGAGTGAAAGAGCTGATACAATAGGTGGAGGCCCAAAATGAGCACCACGGTGCCTGCTGTGCTATGGGAACCTGCACTGTCTTAGGACTATGGAGCTAGAGGGCTGGGTTCAAATCCTGGCTGTCCCACCTTCTGTTTATGCCCATTTTCTTCTCCGGGCCTCAGTTTCCTCATCTATAAAATGGGGGTAAAAATAAAGCCTGCCTCCATACTTACTGTGACAATTAAATGAGAATGAAGGCAGGGATTTCTGTCTGTGTTGTTCTCATCCCCAGCACCTAAACTGTGCCTGGTATACAGAAGGCACTTAATACCTGGAGCTGCTGTTGCTGTTTTTATTACTGGCCAGGAACTAACATTACGGGGTACCGGCCCAGGATCCAGCAGGAATGGGCTGGGGACACTGTGCCTGCAGGAATGGGCTGGGGACACTGTGCCTGCAGGAATGGGCTGGGGACACTGTGCCTGCAGGAATGGGCTGGGGACACTGTGCCTGCAGGAATGGGCTGGGGACACTGTGCCTGCAGGAATGGGCTGGGGACACTGTGCCTGCATGTGTCCACAGGCCCGTGCTGCTGTGCAGAGGCTAGTCGGGGGGGACCCTGCTCTGAGGACGTTCAGGAGTAGGCAGTCGTGTGTGCACCCATGTTTGTGTACACGTGTGGAACTGCGCGTGCAAGCATACACAGTGCCTGTAGTCAGGGCTCCAGGCCTCTGTATGGTGACTTCAAAAAATTCTCATGCTGCCCTTGCCTTTATGTGTTCCTTTTAAGAGCTGTCTCCACTTCCCTTTGTCCCATAGCTCTTTTTTTTTTTTTTTTTTTAACAGAGACAGAGAGAGAGAGAGAGAGAGGGATAGACAGGGACAGACAGGAATGGAGAGAGATGAGAAGCATCAATCATTAGTTTTTCGTTGCAACACCTTAGTTGTTCATTGATTGCTTTCTCATATGTGCCTTGGGTGGGGGGGGGAGGGCTACAGCAGACTGAGTAACCCCTTGCTTGAGCCAGCCACCTTGGGTCCAAGCTGGTGAGCTTTGCTCAAACCAGGTGAGCCTGCGCTCAAGCTGGCGACCTTGGGGTCTCGACCCTGGGTCCTCCGCGTCCCAGTCTGACGCTCTATCCACTGTCCCACCTCCTGGTTAGGCTGTCCCATAGCTTTTAATAAGGGGACAAGGAGACAGCAGTGAGAAGCCTGGGATTGTGCCTGACCTATATATGGGAGGGAAACTGACACCCTCAGTCAGTGGATGATCAGCTGAGGACAGCGCTTCCCCTCTGGTTGTTTTCACATGGGATTTAGTAGTTTTTCAGAGGGTCACCCCTTGCAGTCCGGCCTGGGATGAGATTCCACATGGTATGTGGTGAGGGGTTGGTGTGTTGCAGTGACTTCTGGCTCTGTGGCCTGTACACAAGTGTGGTCCTCACCTTCCCTATTGCCATGGAAACAGGGCTCTGGGTATGGACAGCTGGAATGGCAGTCTCTGAGCTCGTTAGGGGAATTCAAACTGCAGGTCAGAGTGAGAGCCCCAACCCACCTCCTCCTGGCCCAGAAAGGGATAAGGATGACCTATCTTGATGACTCTGCTAGCTCCAATCACCTGAGGTTTTTATCTGGCACTCAGTACTTCTGATAGAGCTTCAGCTCAGCCCGCCAAGCCTCTGCCTCTGCAGCCCCTTGGTCACACCACCCCTTCCAGTCCAATGTGACTCAATTGAAGACTTGGTGCACCAGTCTGGAGCCACACTCCTGGTACATGGCCCGGGTCATCCAGTGGCACTGGAAGTTATACAGTGAGGCCATCATGGAGCCACCTGTCCACACTGCTGTGCCGCGCCCAGGCTTGGCCACCAGACGTGGCTGCAGTGCCCCGTTGCCATGCTGCTGGCACTGGGCTTCCAGCTCCAGCTCCAGGCGCTCAGTGAAACCAGGGAAGAGTGTGGAGCCACCGGCCAGAACCACTGTGTTAGCCAGCCTCCTCCGGAGCGTTTCAGGAACCCTCTGCAGTGCCCAGAAGGCCAGTGTGGGCAGTCCTGGCTCAGCGTGGCCTAGCAGACCAGGCTGAAAGATGGGTTCAGGGCAGCGGAAGCGCTCGCTGCTGAGGCAGACAGAGCATCCATTGCCTACGGAGAATCTGGCTGGATGGTGGCGGACAGGGTTACGAAGATCTCCCTCGAAGTCCAGCGACACGTAGCAGCAGCGCTTCTTGAGCTGTGTGACGACCTTTCGGGGTAGGTTCTGCAGCAGTAGATCAGGGTACGCTGCCACTAGCAGGTCCCGCAGGTAGCGGGACAGGGTAGTGCCTGCCACCTCCAGCCGGAAGGTAGCCTTGTGCCAGGAGTGGCCTGCATAGATGGGCGTGGCATGGCACACACCTGCGCCTGCCTCCACAGCCAGCCCACTGAACGCACCAGTGGAGCAGAGCGCCAACAACGCAGTGCTGGCCATCTGGCACGCAGGCACTGCCAGGGCCTCGAACAGCAGCTCGGCCACCCTCTCGCGGCTTGACGGTGGCGCCGACGGCGAGTCGCTCACCAGCACGGGCCACTGTTCTGGGCACACCTGGAGACCTCCCACCAGCAGGCGCTCCCACAGCCCCTCCAGCGCCTCCCAGTCCACCACCACACCATGCTTGATGGGGTGCGCCCGCGCCACGCCCCCCGCCAACTCACAGCCAGGGGACCCGGGCAGCACGGGCCGGTCCCAGCTGGGCACCAGGCTGGAGGTCTTAAGCTCCAGACGTGGCTGTTTCTCGCCCGCGAAGCCTGCCTTGGTGAAGCCCGAGCCCTGGTCCACCACGATGGCGATGCGGCCCAGTGAGGGCGGCCGGCGGACCCTGCGACTTCCCGATGCGGACGCCACCTTCTGGTCTCAGCTCCGTCCCCAGAGACTCTGTTCTGCCCCAGCTAGCCTAGATGGAGGCTCGCCTTTCAGCTCTTGGCTCTGCGCCTTGGGCCCAAATCCCTACCCTGATGGGCTACTACTTTCTCAATTCAAGGCTCCAGTTCGCTTTTTCCGGTCTGAGGGGATTTCTCTTGGCTCCGCCCTTAGGCCTAAGGCTCCGCCTCTGGTTCAAAGGGTAAGGATCTACCTTTACACTAGGCCCCACCCTCTGCTGTGGCAAAGGCCTCTCAGCCTTTTCAGAGGTGGATAGTGAGAGGGCCGGGCCAAATCCTTTTAGAAGCCACAGGGAGCAGCTCTGGGAACGAAGGGGCCTTTTGCCAATGTCATCTGGACATATATGCCCTCCTTGGGGACCCAGCAGTCCAGCCCAGTCCTTGAGCCCAGGCAGTGCCTTGGACCTCTCACCTGCGCTTGACTGGAAGTAGTTCCTGGGTGTGGAGGTGGGAGGGCGTCATCCAAGAAGGAAGGAAAAGAACTTAGATCCATCTAATTGTGACCTCAGTCCTCAGCACCTGCTGTGCCTCCGCATCCCCTCCCCCAGTGAAAACTCCCTGAGCCCCTCCTCTCTCCTGGGACAGGGTCAAGGGCAGTGATTTGGGCATCCAGGGGTCTGGCTGCAGCTGCCCAACACAGCTAATCTGATACCTTCCCCAACCACTTCAGATTATCTGATGTACTTTAGCCAAATGTGGGGCTTCTCCCCTCTCAGTGCCCAAGAGGAAGCCCTGAATCAGACCTATAGCCACTCTGAGTATCTGTGTGCTTATCCTTGAGGGGCCCAGCTGCAGAGTTCCACAGAGGAGCTCTGCCTTCAGGGGCTTCCACCTATGGACTCACGTGGGCCTGAGTTTGTGACTTAGTTCTGAAGCTGATTCCTTGTGCGAGCAAGTCGTATCTTTCTGAGCTCAGTTTCTTCCTCAAAAGGTAGTAATCCTCACACTCAGGGAAGAGGCCGTTGGTGCTCTCTGTAGAGTCTCGTTCTCTTTAGGACCATTTTGGTTGCTAAGTTGAAGACACACATAAACTAAAATAAGGATTTTATTATAAGGATCTTGTATGTATTATGGATACCAATGACAAAAGAGAAATTGGGTTTCAGGAACAGACTGGAAGCAAGGCCGAACTCCAGGGGCTGTGGGGAACGCAGGATGTGTACTGGCTCTGGACTGTTTTTATTCTGAAGACTGGCTTCAGCCTGTGCATGTTCATATAGAAAACAGTCTCTTATAGCTCCTGAATTACAGTCCCAGGGAAGGGGCTGATAGGACCTGCTTGGGCCAATGGCTGATGGCCAGGAGGTGTAACCCTGTGGACAGTAAGGGAGGGTCAGTTCTTACAAATAGCAAGGGAGATGGGATGGGTTGCGGAACCTCCAGCATGATATAGGTGACTAGAGGGGACATCAACAGTGACGAAAGTGCATCTTCAGCCACACCTGTAGTTTTAGTGAGCTGGGGTTTTCACCTGCTGCATTTGCCTCTCAAAAGTGACATTCTAATGGTGGTCGCCAGTGGAAAGCAGGCTGCAGGTTCGGAAGGACTGGGGAGGTTCTACGTTCTGGAGCTGGGTTTGGGACTCAGGACAGTGCAGAGAAGCAGCTGCACACAGAAAATGTGCTGGGCCTCTCGTGGGTGATAGGGAGGTGAGCCTCCACTTGAAGACCACAAGGGGCCGTATGGCCGGAGCAGGGATGATGGTGGAAGTCACTGAGAAGCCCTACAGAGGAAGGCAGGTTGGGGGGAGCGCCTGCACATTCGAGGAATAGGTTTGGGTATTTCCCTGTGGACAATGGAGAACCAGTGTGAGCTTATGAGCAGGGTGAACTGCCCTCCAGATAAGTGAAGAAGTTTTTGGCTACCGTGTGGAGGAGGGGATGGGTCAGGGTAGGCTGGAAGACACCTGACTGAATTGCCTTGTGGGTTACCAAGCAGAGTGGATAGGAGTGAGGGCTCAGAGGTCCAGAACCCCAGCCTCTCCTGGGTGCCCTCACAGGCAGGACGTGAGTCTCAAAGCCACCCCCAACCCCTCTGCCCCCCGCTGACAGTAGGACCCTCAGTTTTCCAAGGTGGTGGCTGTTTGCCTGGGACTCACCCTCTGCCTAAGAAGGGCTTGTAAATTCTCGGGACTCTTGGAGATACCATGCTTCTGCTGAAGCAGGCCCTCCTCCCAGCGTGGCAAAGCCTCAGTTTCTCCTAACTCACCTCCCTTGGGCCTGCAGACCTGGCAAGGCCCAGGCCTTCCCCCAGGCCTTGTTCGGGAAGGGGAACACCTCTCTTCTCCACTGTGGTAGGATGCCCTATCCTCAGGGGCAGGGGGCCTGACCCTTGGGTCACAAGGAAGGAGAAAGCATTGGCTCTAGACCACAGCCTTTGCTTAGCCCTCAATTCACCTGTTCATCCCGTCTTGCTCTTATGTCAAGACATCTCAGACAGAGCCAGGTTTGCTATGCGCTCTTTATTGGGCCCAGGGCCGGGGACCGGTAGACCCGGCTAGGTGCTCAGGCTCGCAGGCGAGGGCCGAAGTGCCCGCGCAGAAGGTCCTGGGTAGAGTCAGCGTCGCTTCCCGAGTCGCGAGTAGCGCGGCCGCCAGCTCCACGGGGCCTTGGCTCCGCCCCCGCGCTGGCCCCGCCCCAGGTTCCTCCTGCTGCGCGTCGCCCGGGATGCAGCCCGGTGTCGGTGTCCCGTAAGAGCTGCAGAAGCAGGACCTCCATCTCACTCGCACCCCGGTGCAGCTCCGTGCTGTCGCCTGCTCCCCGCATCATGGGTGGCTCCGCTGGGGAGTCCATTGCAACCTCGCTCGGCTGCCCGGGCCTTGCGCCCCGGCCTGCCGCCTCTTCAGCTAGCTGCTGCCGCTTGCTCACCGGGACAACCAGTACGATCTTGGTCTGGGGATAGAGCAGCGGTGTGAGGAGAAAGAGCGCACCCCGCCTTCTTCCTCGGGACCCTCACCCACCCAGGACCTGTCTCCCAAGACTCTGCCCTCTACTTTTTCAGGTCTCCCGCCATCCTTCCATGCCCGGGAGGGAGATCCCTACCCTGCCCCATCTCCAGGGACACCCCTCCACTCCCGGACCTTCACCCAGGCTGACCTGAGACCTTGCTCTGTCCATAGCAATGCGATCCCGGATACTTGGCCTGCCAGCCTTCACGGGACCCTCACCAAGATCGTCTGCCCACTTGAAGAGGGGAGAAGTAGCATTTTTTTTTTTTAATTAATTTAAGCGAGAGAGATGGGACACATCCATTCCTATATGTGTCCTGAGGGGGGATCCCACCAGCAACCTCTGTGCTTCAGGATGAAGCTCTAACCAACCAGGGCAAAAGTAGCATGTTTTGAGGCTGGGGGCTGGATAGGGGGCATAAGAAAACTCCTGATGTTCATAGCTTAGTGTCACCTACCAACCATGCTAGGACTCCACCCACCCATCCAGGTTATGAGAATCCGCTCCTGCCCACCCTTCTGACTCCCAAGTCTCATCCACTTCCTGGTTTCTGGAATCCCTACCCTCCCTTCTGGGCTTTTAGGACGCCATCCACACCCACGTGGATTTCTGGAACCTTCATCCTGAGGAAGGTTTTTCTGACCCCATAGTCCATGCCCCTAGGACTTCTGCCCATAAGACCTAGAGTCCCAGCATCACCTCCTGCCCACCTTGTCCATGTTCCCCTGACCCCCACCTGCCCCTCAGCCCCTGGCACTTACGCCTGGCTTCTGCCTGAGGTGGCCAAAGAACTGATGTTTCCCCTGGGCCTTGTCCACATCAGGTGGCCTCTCCTTGCCCACCTGCTTGGGCACTTTGGTTCTCTTGTGAGAATTGCTGTTTCCCATGGCAGAGCTGGTCAACACTGGGATCCACCACCCATGCTACTCTACCCTGCCTTCTGGCTGGGGCCCCCACCCTAGCATTGTCCCAGAGAGATCACATTGTGACCTCACTGGGTGACATCACCAGCTCCAGGCTCTGAGCTCCCCGTTCACTCTGTGACTTCTGGCCTTGGTTTCTCAGCTGTAGAGGGCTAGTGATCACAAATGATGTGGTTTCATTAGTGGGCAATCATGAAGGTGCTTAGTGATGAGTACAGAGGAATTTCTGTAGCCTGAGTTTGAATTCTGTCTCTGTCACCAACTAGTTGTGTAATCATGGCCAAAGTAATCAACTACTCTAGGCCTCAGTCTTCTCATCTGCAAAATTAGGTCAGTTATGGTTCCTGTAAGTTATGAGGATTAAATGAAATTCTGTTTAAAATAGGGCCTGGCATACAGTGGGTGATTGTGTTAGTTGGGTTCTTTGCTTGCGAGCGACAAAAACTGACCAATCATTTTAAGTACCATTTTATTTTATTTTATTTTTTAAAGTGTCCTTTTTAAAGGGAATTTATTGGAAGGATTTTAGAGGGCTCAGAGTGTGACCAGAAAATCTAGAGTTAGAAGTCTAGAGAAACCAGAAACCACTGGCCAGTCAGAATGAGAAGTCTCATCCTCCCCTCTGTCCTTGCCTCCCACAAGCCTCCTCCTAAGCCTGGCCATGCAGGCTCCATCTGATATGTGAGACAAGACAGGTCATGCGCAGGAGACAAAACCCCTGATGGATGGTGCAGGAAGGGCAGGCACCTGGACCACAGTTCCCAAGGGCCTGGCATATGGTCTGCCACTCTCTCTCTGCCCTTCTTGGAAGGGGTTGGGGAGGCTGTTTGTGGAGCTGGAGGTTGAGTTGTGCTGGGGTGTGTGTGTTATGATAGTAACTTGGCTGTCTTGTGTCTGCAGCTCCTAGTAAAAGGTGCTCAGTAAATGTTTGTTACGTGGATGAATGTGAACACACATAGACTGTGAGTCTGTGGCCAGCTGCTGAGTATGGAGCCACATCACACCATCATTTTCCCTCACAAGTCAAAATAGGTCTTTGGATGTCCTGTGACCTCCCCTACCCCTAGCCCCCCACCAGCCTAACTGCAGGGGCCTCACTGGCTCAAGGTGGTGGCCCCAATATGGAAGTGGCCCTGGGGCCCAGCGAATGGCAAATCCCTCCCTGTAAGTTGGCAACATACTTCCCAGGAAGGGAGGCCAGGCCCACCTCCCTGTCCCTGTGCCCTCCTGCTTATGCCAGGTCTGCAGGTCCTTTTATGCTGCCCCTGTTGCTCTGATGGGGAGGGTGTGGAGGAGCGCGGAGTGGCTCCCCATTCAGAAATATATGCTTGGTGCCCAGAGGTGCTGACGCTGCCCCCTCTGCCCCCAGGAGTATGAGCGGGCCTCCAAGCTGGACCAGTTTGTGACTCGCTTCCTGCTGCGGGAAACCGTAAGCCAGCTACAAGCCCTGCAGAGCTCGCTGGAAGGGGCGTCAGATACCCTGGAGGCCCAGGCCCGTGGGCCACGGTATGTGACCCGGACCTGCTGGCTTGCAGTCCAGTTCATGAACACCCGTTAGCTCCACATTCCAAGCCCCTCGGCTTTGATTGCACTCCTAGTTTCAACACCCTTGAGCCCAAACTCTTGTTCTGGGGCAGGGCGGTCAAGCAGATAGGAGAAGGTGGCTGGCTTTGAGGCTGGGCCTCGATGTCCCTGGAAGCCTGTCTTGCCCCACCCAGACCTGGCCCTGTGTTGGGCCCCCAGTCCTTGGCCCTGAGGGCCTGCGGGCAGTGGACTGAGCTGCCACTTTCCTTAGGTCACATGAAGAGAGAATGGTGGTGCAGAGCAGGCCCCGCGGCAGTCGGCGGGCCGGGCGCAGGGCCCTGTGGAGCGGCAGTTGGTCACCCACCTGGGCTCCTGGCTCCTCTGACACAGGTGTGCCTGTGGGGGGGGCTGGCTGAGGAGGGTCCGGAGCAGTGCCCCCCAGCCTGACTTCTCCCATGGGCCCCGACCCCCAGGGCAGAGTTCAGAGGCTGAGATGCAGTGGAGGCTCCAGGTCAACCGTCTCCAGGAGCTCATCGACCAACTCGAGTGCAAGGTCAGCGCTGAGTGAGCAGCGCCCCATGGGGGGCGGGCCTTCCTGGGATCTGCCCAAGGCAGGCACATGCCAGGGGCCTGGCCCACACTCTGTGTCCCTCACAGGCCCCCCGGCTGGAACCCCTACATGAAGAAGAGCTTACCAAGGGGCCTGACTCGGTGAGTCTGGGAAAGGGACAGGCAGCTGGGTATTATGTAGGGAGGGGGCTCACAGGGCCAGCTGCCCCCTGGCCTCTGCCTTGTATGCGTACCCCTTTCCCAGCTTTGGTCTAGCCCTCACCCCCAAACCTGGCAGGAAGGTGCTAGGCTCTGGTCCTTGCTCTGTGACCCTGCGGAAATCACTGTTCCTCTTTGGGCCTCAGTTTCCCTGATCTGCATTTCTGAAAGCTGGGTCTGAGGCAGTGGGGATGGAGGCTGGAAGGGACAGTAAGAACTGTGGTGGCCTATTGCAGGAGAGAGAGAGAATGACTATATCGAGGAAGTCACCCTGGTTATGGGGAGAAGAGGATGGAGGCAGGGAGGTTGGGGGCCAGGTTGGGGCAGAAGCCTGACCTCAGGACCTCAGGGTAGGCCAGGTCTGCTGCAAGGCAAGCAGGGCGGGGTCCTCCAGGAAGCCACAGCTAGCCCCGCACCTGTGCCCTGCCCTGCCCGAGCTGACTGGGCTGCCTTTCTTTGCTAGCACATCCTTCTGGCCCAGAGGCAGGTGCAGGTGGCAGAAGGAGCGCTGCAGGACTTCCACCGGGCCCTGAGCTGCTATGTGGACTTCACAGGGGCCCAGAGCCATTGCCTGCAGTGAGTCCCTAGCCCCCGGTCAGCCCGCCAAGGTGGGGGGCGGGCAGGGAGGTGCGCTGGGGCTGGGCACCTCGGGCCAGGGCTCCCATTAGATATCCCTGGCTGGGTGGGCAGCGGTCGTGGCAGCCCAGGCCTGGATTGCCCTGGCCATCTCTTTGGCTCTGTAGTGTGTCTGCCCAGAAGATGCTAAACAATGCCTCCTTCACCCTGTATGAGTTCTGGCGGGATGAGGACTCCTGGAGAAGGTATGACTGGTGGTCTAATTGTTGGTGTTTATGGGGTATGGGCCCTGGAGTGAGTCAGGCCTGGGTTCAAATCCTCCTCTCCTATTCACTGGATGTGTGACCTCAGGAGAGTTATTTAACCCCTGTGAGCCCTAGTGGCCTCTTTCCAAAATGGGAGTGATAACAGGTTCACCCTCGTTTGAGCTGAAGAGAGGATGTGCAAAGAACTGAACATGGAGCCAGGTACATAGTAGGTGCTCAATGAACACAGCGTCACCACTGTGTCGCATCCTTTGTCAGGCACTTGCATTTACTTCATGCAATCCTCCCAGTATCCCAGTACAGTTGACACTGTTGTCCCATTTCACCGAGGAGAAAATTGAGGCTCAGAGGCGGTATGAGGAAGGACTGGGATCTGAATCCAGGCCGCAGGACTGGTTGGGAGTGGGGAGCTCTTAACCAGGTGGTCTTGCTCACTGGGGGACTAGCCGAGTCCGCTCCCTGGCCCTCCCCAGGCACCAGCAGTCCACCTGCAGTAAGGCCTTCCAGCGCATCCTCGTTGACCACCTGCGGGCTCCAGACACCCTCACCACTGTGTTCTTCCCAGGTGTGCTGAAGCCCCTGACCCTCTCCGTAGCCCTGGGACCTGAGGAAGGGCAGTGGGCCCCTGGTGGCCTCTGACCACTAACCTCTGACCCCCAGCCTCCTGGTGGATTATGAATAATAACTGAGCCTGACCTGCGTTAGCCAAGGACCCTGGGGCCCTGCCTGCCTCCTGGAGCGTCTGGACTGGTCAAGTCAGCACCGGGACCAGGGATGCTGCTGCTCCTAGACCTCGGGCCTGGCTCTCGGGGCCTCCCAGCCCAGCTGGCGGAGAGTCTCTCAGCCCAGGGATCAGGGACTGGGCCGCTTGCTTTCTGTTTCTTTATCAGTGTATTTTACTGTTTGTAGCTTTGGTCTCTGAGGCACTCTGGCCTCTCCGTGGCCTCAGGCCCGGATTCCATCCCCTCTGCCTCTGCCTTGCTGTGCGCCCCAGGGCAGATCCTCTCCCTCTGTGGGTGGGCCTCGGGCTGTCTGGTTGCCTAGTGGGTACCCTGCTTTCTTCCTGCTGTCTGGGGGCCAAGCTTCTGCTCTTCCTCAACCAGCAGAACCGGGGCTGATTGATGCTCAGGGACCCGCAATCCCACCCAGGACCTCGACCCCTGAGGCTGGGCTGGATCTACTGCAGTGTGGGGTAAGGACCTGAGTGTCCCCATCACCCTCTGGGCTGGCAGGCTTCCAACTCTTCCAGCACCCTCCACTACACCAGAGACATCTGAAAGATCCTGGGTTGGTTTGCATGTCATTTGCATGTCATTTGCATGTTCATGCCCATCCATACTCAGGACACTGTGGGAAGCCCCAAGGTGACCTTGCCAAGTAGCAATAATTTGGGTCTAGAGTCACCTGCTCTCCCCAGATACCTCTGAACCCCAGCCTGTGACCCCAGCAGAAAGACAATAAAGGCAGTGGTCACCTCTGGTGTGGCATCCTGTCTCTAGAGCCCTTGGCAAGAATCCGGGCTGTGAGGCGGGTTTGCATCTCAGACCACAGGCTCTGGGCAGGAAGCAGTTCTTCAGAAATCGACCCATTTCCCATCTCCAGCCCCCAGCCTGCAGATGGTGGGAACTTCACCGCTGCTGACCCTGGTTTCCTCAGCTCCGCCCTCTCGCACCCCCCGCAAGCCCTGGTTCTGGGAATGAAGATGGTCTGGGCTTTCAGCCCCCTTCCACGGCTGGCTGGGGGTTCTAGCTCCACCCCCCACTTTGCCGAGAGGCTGTGTGCGCAGTGGAGTTGGGGGCTGAGCACAGCCTTCTCAGGCTCCCAGATAGCATGCTGGGTTCTGTGTAACCTGTTCCCAAACAGAACCTCTCCCTCTGCCCCTCCTCACCTCCTCCCAGTCAGCCCTGCCACCTGACCTATAGCAGCTCCAGGAGAGGAACGGCCAGTCTGTCTGGGGGACCTTCCTTTGAGCCGCCTGGGGGGGGAGGGACGAAGGGCATGGAGGGTGGTGACTGACACAAACAAGGGCTCTGAAGGGAGGTGCATGGCACCACGAGAGAGCACAGGTGGCCTCTGACTGTCCGGGGGGTGGAGTCGGGAGGTTTCCAGCCTCCCAGGGGAAGGAGAGTGGCCTCCCCTGAAAGAGGCCCAGAACTGGGCTGTGGCCAGGCTGAGGGAAAGGGCCGAAGCCAGGGCGGGCAGGTAGCAGGGCCTCAAAAGTGCCTCATCCTGAGGGAGCTGTGGTTTGAAGCCACGGTGGCCAGCCTGTGGGCTGAGTGACGTTTCACCAATGTTCCTGAATGCCCAGGTGGTGCCAGGTCCTTGCTGGGCACTGTGGCACGGCCAGAAACGCAGCTCAGATGGGCACGGCTCAGGGTAGATGTCCTAGTCTGGGACTTCAGGCAGGATCTTCCCCGAGGCGGTTTCTCTGCAGGGGTGGAGGCGTGTAGGGACACACGGAGCTGCTCCCGTTGACCTGGCCACCTGAGGAACCAGCACAGCACTCCCTGGTGACTTTCTGGCCAGCACCTATGCAGGCTGTCCAACTGCCACCTCGCTTCCCAGACTCCTGGTGGTTCCGAGAAAGTGTTGCCAACACCTGAGCCACATGGCTGGGTGGGCTTGTCTGTCCTTTCCAGAGAAAAAGCCCACCCAGGAGAAATAATTGTACTTTCTGTTCTATATATATATATATATGCTAATTCCTCTGTTTCCTCCACACAAAAAAAACCAGCAACAGCAAACCCTCAAAACTAAAACACTCCCCATTGCCATCTTTGAACAAAGATGTTGAAATCCTCAAGCTGTAACCTCTCGAGTGTCCCCTTAAATTCTGCACCCTTGCCTGACCTGTGGTGGCACAGTGGATAAAGTGTCAACCTGGAATGCTGAGGTCACCAGTTCGAAACCCTGAGCTTGCCCGGTTAAGGCACATACAAGAAGCAACTACTACAAGTTGATACTTTCTTCTCCTCCCCCACTACCTCTCTCTCTCTCTATTCAATAAATAAAATCTTGGTCCTGGCCAGCTGGCTCAGTGGTAGAGCGTCGGCCCAGCGTGTGGAAGTCCCAGGTTCAATTCCTGGCCAGGGCACACAGGAGAAGTGCCCATCTGCTTCTCTACCCTTCCCCCTCTCCTTTCTCTCTCTCTTTCTCTCTCTCTCTCTCTCTCTCTCTCTCTCTTCCCCTCCTGTAGCCAAGGCTCCACTGGAGCAAAGTTGGCCCCGGGCGCTGAGGACAGCTCTATGGCCTCTTCCTCAGGCGCTAGAATGGCTCCAGTTGCAACAGAGCAATGCCCCAGATGGGCAGAGCATCGCCCTCTAGTGGGCATGCTGGGTGGATCCCGGTTGGGTGCATGCGGGAGTCTGTCTCTCTGCCTCTCTGCTTCTCGCTTCAGAAAAATAGAAAGTAAATAAACAAACAAATAGCCTGACCAGGCGGTGGCGCCGTGGATAGAGCGTTGGACTGGGATGCAGAGGACCCAGGTTCGAGACCCCAAGGTCGCCAACTTGAGCGTGGGCTCATCTGGTTCGAGCAAAAGCCCACCAGCTTAAACCCAAGGTCGCTGGCTCCAGCAAGGGGTTACTCGGTCTGCTGAAGGCCCGCGGTCAAGGCACATATGAGAAAGCAATAAATGAACAACTAAAGTGTTGCAACGCGCAATGAAAAACTAATGATGCTTCTCATCTCTCCGTTCCTGTTTGTCCCTGTCTATCTCTCTCTCTGACCACTCTCAGTCTCTGTAAAAATAAATAAATAAATAAATAAACAAATAAATAAAATCTTTAAAAAAATTTCCCGCCTGACCTGTGGTAGCGCAGTGGATAAAGCGTCGACCTGGAAATGCTGAGGTCGCCGGTTCGAAAACCTGGGCTTGTCTGGTCAAGGCACATATGGGAGTTGATGCTTCTACTTCCTCCCCCCTTCTCACTCTCTGTCTCTCCTCTCTCTCTCTCTCTCTGTCTCTCTCTCTCTGTCTCTCCCTCTCCTCTCTAAAAAAATGAATAAATTTTTAAAAAAAAGAATTAAAAAAAAATTTCCTACCCTTGCCTGCCTCACTCTACAATGGAGTTGTAAAAGTTAAACACCTTAAAAAATAAAAAGGATAGGATGTGTCCTCCCCCCACTTGCTGAAGGTTTGGAGGTACTGGGGAGGGTCCTGCAGGGTCCCGGAAGGCATCTTGAAGATGGTGATGTTTGCTTTGAACTGTGAAAGATGAGCAGGGGTCCCAGACAGATGTGAGGAATGGATAGGCAGTGGGAATACTGCAGACAAAGGGAGCAGGAGGTAGGACCACGAAGTGTAAGGGTTTGGAGGTGAGCCAAGATGGCCAGGCCAGAGGGGATTGGGGTGGTACCTTGCCAGTAATGGAGAGCCAGGGGCTTCTGGGTGGGCACGGGGCTTGACTGCAGACAGGAGGCTGGAGTTAGAGCCACAGGAAGAACAAAGTTCTGCCTGACCAGGCGGTGGCGCAGTGAATAGAGTGTCAGACTGGGACGTGGAGGACCCAGGTTCGAAACCCCCAGGTCGCCACCTTGAGTACAAGGTTGCTGGCTTGAACAAGGGGTCATTCCGTCTGCTGTAGCCCCCTGGTCAAGGCACATATGAGAAAGCAGTCAATGAACAACTAAGGTGCCGCAAGGAAGAATTGATTCTTCTCATCTCTCCCTTCCTGTCTGTCTGTCCCTATTTGTGCCTGTCTCCATCTCAGAAAAAAAAAAAAAAGAACAAAGTTCTGAGCTGGAGTTGTGGGAGCACAGAGGAGGTCCCCAGACCTTTACGTTGTGTCTACACTATTCTCACAAGCAAGCCTCCCTTCGTTTCCATCCTCACACCCCAGCCCCCAGTTCTTGGCCACCAACATCTCTGGCCTGGAAGACTATGGTGATGTCACTGGACTTCCTGTCCTTAACCAACCCTCAATAGTCCATTCCCCATAATGGAACAGCCAGAGGGGACTTTCAAAACATTGCCACGGTGAACATACCGCTTTACCTAAGATACTTCAATGCCCCCCCTCCTGCCAGCCGGGTGCTCAGTTGGTTAGAGCGTTGTCCTGATAAATCAAAGTTGTGTGTTCAATCCCTGGTCAGAGCACATATAAGAACCAACCAGCCTGACCAGGCGGTGGCGCAGTGGATAGAGCGTCGAACTGGGATGCAGAGGACCCAGGTTTGAGACCCCAAGGTTGCCAGCTTGAGCGCAGGCTCATCTGGTTTGAACAAAAGTTCACCAGCTTGGACCCAAGGTTGCTGGCTCGAGCAAGGAGTTACTCGGTCTGCTGTAGCCCCACATATGAGAAAGCAATCAATGAACAACTAAGGTGTCACAACAAAAAACTAATGATTGATGCTTCTCATCTCTCTCCGTTCCTGTCTGTCTGTCCCTATGTATCCCTCTCTATGACTCTCTCTCTGTCTCAGTTAAAAAAAAAAAAAAAAAAGAAGCCTGACCTGTGGTGGCGCAGTGGATAAAGCGTCGACCTGGAAATGCTGATATTACCAGTTCAAAACCCTGGGCTTGCTGGTCAAGGCATATATGGGAGTTGATGCTTCCTGCTCCTCCCCCTGTTCTCTCTATCTCTTTCCTCTCTCTCTCTCTCTCTCTCTCTCTCTCTCTCTCTCTCTCTCTCCAATAAAAACGGATAAATAAAATCTTAAAAAAAAAAAAAAAGAAGCAACCAATGAGGCCCTGGCCAGTTCTGGACTCAGTGGTAGAGCGTCAGCCTGGCGTGTGGAAGTTCCGGGTTGGATTCCTGGCCACGGCACACAGGAGAAGCGCCCATCTGCTTCTTCACCCTTCCCTCTCTCCTTCCTCTCTGTCTCTCTCTTCCTCTCCCGCAGCCAAGGCTCCATTGGAGCAAAGCTGGCGCAGGCGCTAAGGATGGCCCCATGGCCTCCGCCTCAGGTGCTAGAATGGCTCCAGCCACAAGGGAGCAATGCCCCAGATGGGCAGAGCATTGCCTCCTACTGGGCACGCTGGGTGGATCACGGTTGGGTGCATGTGGGAGTCTGTCTGACTGCCTCCCCGCTTCTAACTTCGGGGGGGGGGGAGAAGCAACCAATGAATGCATAATAAGTGGAACAACCAACAAGTCAATGTTTCTTCCTCTTGATCTAAAATCAATAATAATAATAAAAAAGATAAAGTTTGATCTCTTGACTTGGCATTCAAGTCTCTTAGCAATCAGTCCCCACTACAAGTATGTGCAGCCTCCTCTCCCTAAAACACAGTCCAGATGAGCTGGGCTGTTTGTGACCTCAGCCACCCCCTCTCTTGCCTTTCTTCTCCCCCCTACCCCTGCTCACTAGAACCACCATGTCTGAGTTCTCTTTCCCAATCCTTGCCCTCAATATCCTGCCCTTGGTGGCTCTTCAGCTCATTTCACAAAGCAGGTGCCAGGGATGATGAAATGTCCTGGGCTGGTGATAGTACCCAGGTCAAGGGCAGGCAGAGCACCGAAAGCTGGTAGAACGCCCGGCTCCTTTTGCTAGCTGCTACTCCCCACCCTTTCACCCACTCTGTGTACCTGCCTTCTCACCTACCTCCCACCTGTGCCAGGGACACCTGCACCCATTCAGACCTGTCCTGGGGATTGGCCGAGTGCCAGGCCAGGTGCTAGAGAGAATCTAGGTGACTATCCCCGGGCCTTCAGCTCTCAGTGAGAAACGCCCACCAAGTGCACTTATTAACACAGCCTCTGAGGGGCAAAACAAAGGGACTGAGAATTAGGTGGTACTTTGCAGTTATTCTCAAAACAAATGCTGTTTGAATAAGACGCCAGGCTCCAGGCAGAACAGTGGGACAAAGATGAGTCCTCAGGGAAATCACATATTGGCAGAGAGAGAAGCAGGCTATGATGGCAGCTTCGGCTTACCTGGGCTTCCTGGTTGCTAGGGCGACTGCCGTCCGATCACGTTTCACTTCACGACAACCCAGTGACGTAGGCGTCATTAGCATCCCCAGTTTACAGGTGAAGAAACACAGAAGGTCTGGGTCATGCAGCTGGGTCTACTTCCTGACACCAACACCAATAGCTATTTGCTGTCAAGTGTAAATAGCACTGAAGGAGATCTAGGGCGTCCTCTGATAACGGAAACCAGCTCAGAGCTGGAGGACAATGGCAGCTATCACAAAGGCAGGAGTGGGGCCAAGCTCTGGGGCTGCAGGATGGCAGACGGGGCAACAAGAACGAACCACGGGAGCACAGCACAAGGCGGAGGGTAGTTCTGCTGTGGGCTATCCAGGGCTCAGCCCTCGGAAGGTAGGTGGTGTTGGGGCCAAGTCCTGATCATGTCTGGAACTTCCTAGGAGGCACCCAGAGAATGTTAATTAAACTCATGGGACAGAAAGACAGGCTCAGTAAAGGCTGGTGCGAAGGAGAAGGCAAAAGTCGCTGGGGTGTGTGCCCTGGTTAGGAATCTAGCTTGTGGGTGGAGGCGGCAGAGGTAGCATATCTGGATTTTTCCACAAGGGGGCACCCCGCACCAGGCAATGAAGCCGTCTTGGGGAAGGTGGGTGGTGGTTTGTTGTTGGGTTTCCCCAACCCTCCAGAGGGAAGATTCGAATAGACCCAATTCACGACCATGAAATTCCAGCAGTTAAAAACAAGCGCAGCTGGGCAAGATGCATTTAGATCGATGCGTGTTTGCTCATTCTGAGATTATATAATCATCTAAGGCCAATTATTATCCTTTCTACTGAGCAACGAGTCAGTAGGTTCCTTGGTAAAATTTGAAAGGGCTCCCCCTAGCGACTACCTACCTTTCGGCAGGAATAAACTCTTTCCCATCTCCTTGATTTTCCATTGATCTCCTTTCTCTCCATTGATTTTCCCTGAATCAATGCAGGGAAATACTTCACTCACTTTCAGACTCATCGAATCTGCTACTCAGCAGTTCCACGTGCCCAGGCCAGGTAGCTGTTTTGGTTACAGTGTCACCCCAATACGCCAAGACGGAGGGTTTGACTCCTCGTCAGGACACATACCAGAAGCAGGCAGAGCCGTGGCCAGATGGCTCTCGGTTAGTTGGGCATCATCCTGATACACAAAAGTTGCTGGTTCTATCCCCAGTGAGGGCACATACAGAAGCAGATCGATATTTCTGTCTCTCCCTCCCTTCCTTTCTCTCTATAAATAAATTAAAAAAAAAAAGAAGAAGAAGATGTGGCCTGGCCTGTGGTGGTGCAGTGGGTGTATATAGTCGACCTGGAATGCTGAGGTCACTGATTTTAAACCCTGTGCTTGCCTGGTCAAGGCACCTATGAGAGTTGATGCTTCCAGCTCCTACCCCCCTTCGCGCATGTTCTCTCTCTGTCTCTCTCTCTCTCCTCTATAAAATGAATAAATAAAATCTAAAATTTTGCCTGACCAGGCAGTGGCGCAGTGGATAGAGCATCGGACTGGGATGCGGAGGACCCAGGTTTGAGACCCCGAGGTCGCCAGCTTGAGCACAGGCTCATCTGGTTTGAGCAAAGCTCACCAGCTTGGACCCAAGGTCACTGGCTCGAGCAAGGGGTCACTCGGTCTGCTGAAGGCCCACGGTCAAGGCACATATGAGAAAGCAATCAATGAACAACTAAGGTGTCGCAACGAAAAACTAATGATTGATGCTTCTCATCTCTCTCCGTTCCTGTCTGTCTGTCCCTATCTATCCCTCTCTCTGACTCTCTCTCTGTCTCTGTAAAAAAAATTAAAAAATTAAATTAAAAAAATGTACTAAAAAAATCTATAATTTTAAAAAGCAAAAAAAAAGAAGCAACCAAAGAATGCATAATTAAGTGGAACAAGTCGATGTTCTCTTCCTCTCTCTGTCTAAAAATTAATAAATAAAATTCAAGAAAAATAATGCACCTAGTATTTATTTCAAAGACTGTCATTTCCAGAATTCTGTTTTCAAATGTCTAGTTTTATTTTTTTTTTAATTTTTTTTTTTTTTTTACAGAGACAGAGAGAGTCATAGAGAGGGATAGGTAGGGACAGACAGACAGGAACGGAGAGAGATGAGAAGCATCAATTATCAGTTTGTCGTTGCACATTGCGACACCTTAGTTGTTCATTGATTGCTTTTTCATATGTGCCTTGACCCGCGGGCCTTCAGCAGACTGAGTAACCCCTTGCTCAAGTCAACGACCTTGGATCCAAGCTAGTGAGCTTTGCTTAAACCAGGTGAGCCTGCGCTCAAGCTGGCGACCTCGGGGTCTTGAACCTGGGTCCTCCGCATCCCAGTCTGATGCTCTATCTACTGCGCCACCGCCTGGTCAGGCTGTCTAGTTTTATATATATATATATATTATATATATCAACTTTTTCCTTTTTATTGAATTTATTGGGGTGACACTGGTTAACAAAATTATACAGGTTTTACAACTTTACAACATCATCTGTACACTGTTTTGTGTGTTCGCCATCCCAAGTTATTTTTGTTTTTTAAGCTTCATTATTGCTTTGTCCATGCCAGATTAGAGGCCCCAGAAGGACTGCCTAGTTATTTTTAGTCTTCTACTTTTTGCTAATTTTTTTCTAGAATTTGCATAGTTATTTTATATTCTGTACCTGATAATAACAATATCTGAAGTCCCAAAGGTCTAAATTGATTGGGGGTTTTTTGGTTTTGTTTTTCTTTTCTTTTTAAAATTTTTTTATTTAGTTTATTCATTTTAGAAAGAGGAGACAGAAAGAAAGAGAGAGAGAGAGAGAAGAGAGGGAGGAGCAGAAAGCATCAACTCCCATATGTGCCTTGACCAAGCAAGCCTGGAGTTTCAAACCGGTGACCTCAGCATTCCAGGTCGACGGTTTACCCACTGCGCCACCACAGGTCAGGTTTTGTTTTTGGTGTGTGTGTTGTTTTTTTTACAGAGACAGAGAGAGAGTCAGAAAGAGGGATAGACAGGGATAGACAGACAGGAACGGAGAGATGAGAAGCATCAATCATTAGTTTTTCGTTGAGCATTGCAACACCTTAATTGTTCATTGATTGCCTTCTCATATGTGCCTTGACCACGGGCCTTCAGCAGACCAAGTAACCCCTTGCTGGAGCCAGCGACCTTGGGTCCAAGCTGGTGAGCTTTTGCTCAAACCAGATGAGCCCTCGCTCAAGCTGGCGACCTCGGGGCCTTGAACCTGGGTTCTCTGCATCCCAGTCCGACGCTCTATCCACTGCGCCACCGCCCAGTTAGGCTAAATTGATTGTTTATTGCTCCTGCTGACTCTTGCTTATAGTGGCTCATTTCTTTGGAATTCTAGTAACTTTTTGGAATAGTTTATAATTGGTTGATATGCAATATTATGATTATTCTGTTATTTTTCTCTAGAGAATTTGCATTTTTGCTTCTGCCAGACACTTGGAGATACTACAAGCCTGGTAGGTTCAGGAGCAGGACCCCTTCAAAACCTCAATCAGCAGAAGCTTTAAGTGATTTGGCTCCAGGGCAGTTCGCGTAGCTCTCCTCCCATCACTTATTCGAACAGTGTTGCTTAGTGATCAACCATCATGACTGCAGGATCTCCCCAACGCTAACCACTGAGCTAGCCTTGTTACTAACCCTAGGCTTGAATCTCCAGATGTTCAGGGTTAGAGCCACTAGGGTCTTGGTCCACCTGTTTGCAGATGCATAAATAAATTTTGTATAAAACTCATCAGGCCTGTGTGTCCCTCCTTTGGTGACCTAACAGAGAAGTTACAGGCTGGGTATAAAAAGAGAATTGACTTCTTGTTCTAGGGTTTGTCCATCACCTTGGAATCTGCAGCTAGGGTAATCCTAGGGTCTGGAAATCCCACTCCCCCTAGTCCTTCTCCCAACCCCCACCCAACATAAACACACACAGACCCAGAGCTGGGAGATCCATGCCCCCCTACTGATGATTACTCACTCCAGGAGTCCCAAGCTTTGGAGGGAGCACCCCTGGGCCCAGGGCTGACACAGCCTTGTGTTGTTGCATCTAGAAAAACCTTTCACCCCTTTCCTTGCAGATGTTTCACTCATGCTCCTCTCTGATCTGAAATTCCCTCAAAAGCACTCACTAGTAATTTTTCCAAATCACAGTAATTACCTCATTACTTTGATATTAATAGACTTCATCTGGCATCAAGAAGCCAATCAGCCTGACCAGGTGGTGGCGCAGTGGATAGAGCATCGGACTGGGATGCGGAAGGACCCAGGTTCGAGACCCCAAGGTTGCCAGCTTGAGCGTGGGCTCATCTGGCTTGAGCAAAGAGCTCACCAGCTTGGACCCAAGGTCCCTGGCTCTAGCAGGGGGTTACTCGGTCTGCTGAAGGCCCGTGGTCAAGGCACATGTGAGAAGGCAATCAATGAAAAACTAAGAAGTCGCAATGCGCAACGAGAAACTGATGATTGATGCTTCTCATCTCTCTCCGTTCCTGTCTGTCTGTCCCTGTCTATCTCTGCCTCTGTAAAAAAAAAAAAAAAAAAAAAAAAAAAAGGAAGCCAATCAAAAAGTGTGGAGAGGGACTCCTGGAGTCAGGCCCCCCCGGCCCAGGAGAGCGGGCCTGGCTGCAGTCCTGCGGTTCACCACAGTCCACTTCTGTCCCACCCACATCCCCTCGCACATGCTCTTGCCCATGTCAGAGAGAAGCTTGATCCTGAGAAATGCTGGAACCAAACTGTCCACTCTCCAGAGCCCGAGAGTCACAAGCAAACTAGAGACAGCACCTAGAAGGGGACCCAGGGCTCCTGGCCACCCAGGGCCTCCCTTCCCCCTTCCTCCCCTCAGCTATACTTCAAGACATCTGATTTGGAAACACTTCAAAGCCTAGCCAAGACAAGGAGAGACTCACATAACTAGAGTTAGGAGTCTGATCTGTGGTGGCACAATGGGTAAAGCATCGACCTGGAATGCTGAGGTTGCCGGTTCAAAACCCCAGGCTTGCCTAGTCAAGGCACATATGGGAGTTGATGCTTTCTGCTCTTCCCTTTTTCTCTCTCTCTGTCTACTCTCTCTAAAATAAATAAATAAATAAATTCTAAAAAAAACAAAAAAAAAAGAGGCGCATCCAGGGCCCACTCCAATAAGTCCTTGGCAGTAACCTTCCCCAAACTCCTCCCCTACCCTCCCAAAAATAACTAATACTTATTGAATATGGTCCATAAACTTTCCAGGAGATAACTTAGTCAGTCCTCATAGCATCCTATGAGGTAACTACTATTATTGAACCCATTTTATAGGTAAGAAGACTGAGCCTGACCAGGTGGTGGCGCAGTGGATAAAGCGTCAGACTAGGACACAGAGGACTCAGGTTCGAAACTCTGAGGTCATCGACTTGAGCACAGGCTCACCAGCTTGAGCACAGGGTCGCTGGCTTGAGCGTGGGGTCATAGACATGACCCATGATCACTGGCTTGAGCCCAAGGTCACTCGCTCTGCCGTAGCACCCCCACTCAAAGCACGTAGCACATATAAGAACAACTTGTCGTTCCACTTCTTTATACATTAAATGGTCAATTCTTGTATGTGCCCTGACCAGAGATCAAACCCACAAGCTCGGCATGTTGGGATAAAGCTCTAACCAACTGAGCTACCAGGGCAGGCTCTTCTATGGACTCACCTGGACTCATAGCAATCAATGGACAACTAAGGAGCTGCAACGAAGAAATGATGCTTTGCATCTCTCCCTTCCTGTCCCTATCTGTCCCTCTCTCTGTCTCTCTGTCACACACACGCAAAAAAGAAAACTGAACCACAGCCAAGAATGTTACATGATTGTAACTGGTGGAATCCTTAGGGAGAACTCCAGGCCTGACCCAATCAACTGCTGATGCCCAGGGATCCTACCCTCCCCAAACCCATTTCAAATCAGAAATGAGAGTTAGGAGATCTGCCCAAGGACTTACTCTCCGTAACAGATCTGCAATTAATTAATGTGGCCTGACTCCCAAGGCGTTTCTCCTAACTATGAGCCTCTTCTGCAAGCACTCTCTTCTCTAGGCCTCAGTTTCCCCCTCTGCAGTAATCATAGGGACCAGTCAGTGATGAGGTCTGACTGTTTGCCACAGTCCCTCCTGGCCCATTGCATTTGCTCTATGACCCGTGATAACCGTGGAGTGACACTGCCTTCGTCATACCTGCCCACTCTCAGGTGGATAAGTGAGTTTCCAAGTCTAAGGCTTTCCAAGAAAGCCTAGGATGGGGGAAGGGACAGTCTGGCAGAAAGGCTGCCCAGGGTTAGACAGGCCAGGGCTGAGTTGATTAGGCAGTCGGAGACTAGACCAGCCAAGCTGGTCAGGGTGGGGAGGCAGTATAGAGGATCCATTGTCAGGCCAGAAGCTGCAAGGCCGCCCTATCCCCACCATCTGGCTCCAGCTCCAGCCAGTGATGCATGATGGGGAAAAGGAGGGGGGCGCTAGAGGCTGCCCACCTGCTCTGCCTCCTGGGATAAGCCAACCCAAGACCTCCCAGGCCCATCTGGCCAACACATCCCTGAGCCCTGACCACCCCTGGGGACTCCTTTCGACAGGCTGAAATTGGCCAGGAGTGTGGCCAGCCTGTCAGGGTCACAGGTCACTGTTAATCTGCCAGAACAAGGGAGGGGGGGCGGGTGGGCAGGCAGCCGGTGTGGGCAAAGCCCGGGCAGTTCCTGCTGTCTGCTCTGGTGGCCCTGGAGGGAAATTCTCCCCTTCTGGGAGGCAGGGAGGTGGTCTAGAAAGAGCACAGGACTCGAGGAAAGTTGCAGATGCTCCCATCTCGCTACCTAGTGATTCCGCTTCTGGGGAGGGGGGGACTCCACAGAAATATTCATGCGTAGGCTCAAGGAGTCATTGCAGCACTGTGGATGAGTAGGTATACTTCTTGCTCACAGATTTGGCAAAAGAGTCTCAGATAAGTCAGGGGATTTGCCCAAAGTCACAAGACTAATAATAGTGTCTGGTCTCTGTGTCTGGAGAGTTGCAACCACCTACCTAAGTGTGGAAGACTCAGGATTCAAACCCAGAACACAGCCGGACTCCAAACCAGTGCACATTCTGGGCATGCGCTGCCTCTCAGCAGGCTGTCTTTTCTGCTGTCCTTCATGTAAACCCTCCTTCCTTCCAGTCTGGGCAGAACCCAGGGCAGGGATTCCCATTTGACTTGGATGCTGACCTGTCCCCGGTCCTTAGGCACCATGTTGGGGGACTCTCAGGGTCGTGACTTGCAGGCCATCTCTGAGATCATCAGAGGCCCCTTCCCCAGTTTGCTTCCCCAGGTGTTCCTGTGTGACCTACACCTTGGCCTTCTGGGCCCCCAAAGCCTCCTCCCAGGCCCATCCAGCCCCAAACTGGGTAGACCCTTGCCCAGGCACCAGATAACCCGGGTGAGTCCATAGAAGAGCCTGCCCTGGTATCTCAGTTGGTTAGAGCTTTATCCCAACACGTCGAGCTTGTGGGTTTGATCTCTGGTCAGGGCACACACAAGAATTGACCATTTAATGTATAAATAAGTGGAACAAAAAATTCATATTTCTCTTTTTCCCTTCCTCTCTCTCTCTCTAAAAATCAATGAATAAAAATTTAAAAAATAAAAGAGCCATATTTGTTGTCCCCACCCCTACACACACATCACACACACACACACACACACACACACACACACACACACCAAGAAGTGGCCCCAGGACATCCCACCTCTGGACTCCCGGCATCTGCTCAAGTGATACCCATTTATCACCTCCTCCAGACTCCAGGCCACCAGAGAGGAATGAAGGCCAGTTTAGATCTTAGAGCTAAGCCTCAGACCACAAAATATTCTTTTTTAAATTTTACTTTAATGGATTTGAGAGAAAGAAAGGGAGAAAGAGAGAGAGAGACTAATTTTGTTGTTCTACCTACCTATGCATTCATTGGTTGCTTCTTGTATGTGCTCTGACCAGGGATCAAACCCACAACCGTGACATATCAGGAAGATGCTCTAACCAACTGAGTTACCTGGCCAGGGCCACAAACCATTCTTTAAATGCAGAGGAAAGAACCCCGTATTTCTAATAACAAGAGACTGGAAATGCTGAGGTCGCTGGTTCGAAACCCTGGGCTTGCCTGGTCAAGGCACATATGGGAGTTGATGCTTCCAGCTCCTCCCCACGTTCTCTCTCTGTCTCTCTCACCTCTCTCTCTCCCTCTCTCCCTTTCTCTCTCCTCTCTAAAATGAATAAATAAAATTAAAAAAAAAAAAAAAACAAAAAAAAAACAAGAGAACAACAGGCCCTGGCCGGTTGGCTCAGTGGTAGAGTGTCGGCCTGGCGTGCAGGAGTCCTGGGTTCGATTCCCGGCCAGGACACACAGGAGAAGCATCCATTGCTTCTCCACCCCTCCCCCTCTCCTTCCTCTCTATCTCTCTCTTCCCCTCCCGCAGCCAAGGCTCCATTGGAGCAAAGTTGGCCCAGGCACTGAGGATGGCTCCGTGGCCTCTGCCCCAGGCGCTAGAATGGCTCTGGTTGTAACAGAGTGACACCCCAGAGGGGCAGAGCATCGCTCCCTGGTGGGCGTGCCAGGTGGATCCCAGTCAGGCGCATGCGGGAGTCTGTCTGACTGCCTCCCTGTTTCCAACTTCAGAAAAAAAAAAAAGAGAGAACAACAGTAACAGCTAACCTTGAGAACTTCTCATTACCTTAAACACACACACACAGTCTCGTTTAACCATATAATGCTGTGAGATAAGACTGATGATTCTCCTTTCCATCTTGAAGAAGTGAAAACCAAGCTCAGAGAGGTTGGGGAACTTGCCCAAGGTCATATAGCTGTCAGGCGGTGGAGCCTAAAGAGTAAAGAGACCTGGCAACTTAGACATTAGTCTGCCGGATGCTTCCTGAGGGACTTCGGGCAAGTTAAACCCTCCCAAGAACTCAGTTTGCACAGATGCAGAGGGAAGGGAAAGACAGAGGGGGTGGAACAGCAGCAAAGAAGCCTGGAGTATGGAGTGGAAGCAGTATCCTAAGGGACTGAATGTAGAATCTAATGAAGCCTATGAAGTAGAAAATCTTCTTAGTCTCATTTCACTAATAAGGACAGGACTTGGCGGTGTAGAGAGGTTAAGTAACGTGCCCAAAGCCACACAGCTGCTAGACACAGATGAGCGTCCAGATCGGTCAGACTCCAAAGCCCTCATTCTGTGTCTGTTACACCAGAGGTCAGTCTGCAAGTTCTTGATCCAAAACCTAAGATCTTGAATGCTGTGAGAAGTTTGGATTTAGGAACAGAGTGAAGAAATAAAATGGAGTCACTATAGTCAAACTGCTAAATTACTAGAATCAAGTAGGGTGAAGCATGAGGAAATAATTCTATTCTTGTTTTCATACTCGCCTGGAGAACATTTGAACCTTTCGGCCCTGCATCGATGCTTAGATATACATCATTTCGTCGTGTCAGTATCTGGACAAACACCAGACCTCCAGATAACTCCCGGGTTGCCCCCTGAAGGACTTGTGTATCCAGACCACCTGACATCTACCTAACATCCATTATCCAGACCCCCAGACCTGACCAGACCTCCCGGCACCCATTCTCTAGACCACCTGGCATCTATCATCTAGACCAGCTGACATCTGACTGATAACCATCCTGGACCAACCCTTGGGCTAAGAACACAAAACTGATTACAGTCTCCAGAATGTATTTTTTACTATAAGAACTCTTAACTTTTCTTTCTTGTTTCAAAGATTTCTGTCTAGCTGTGTTCTGAATTTGCAAATTCTAAAACCCTTGAATAAATCTTTTTTTTTCTTTTTTTATTTATTCATTTTTAGAGAGGAGAGAGAGAGAAGAGAGAGAGAGAGAGAGAGAGAGAGAAAGAGAGAGAGAGAGAAGGGGGGAGGAGCTGGAAGCATCAACTCCCATATGTGCCTTGACCAGGCAAGCCCAGGGTTTCGAACCGGCGACCTCAGTATTTCCAGGTCGACGCTTTATCCACTGCGCTACCACAGGTTAGGCTGAATAAATCTTGAATAAGATTTTATTTATTCATTTTAGAGAGGGGAGAGAGAGAGAGAGAGAGAGAGGGGAAGGTGGGGGAGCAGGAAGCATCAACTCCCATATGTACCTTGACCAGGCAAGCCTGGGGTTTTGAACTGGCGACCTCAGCGTTCCAGGTCGATGCTTTATCCACTGCGCCACCACAGGTCAGGCATAAATCTTTGTCATTTATTTCTAATCAAGCCTCTCCAGACTCACTTTGTGTTCATTTGACAGACTTTTTCTCTCTAGATCTTCACTAGTCAATACAGTAGCCATTTTCTATGGGTAGTTATTTGTAATTAAAGAAAATTAACAGTTCAGCCTGGCCTGTGGTGGCACAGTGGATAGAGCATTGACCTGGAACACTGATGTCACGGATTTGGAAACCCTGGATTTGCCCGGTCAAGGCACATACGACAAGCAACCAATGAACAGCTAGAGTGAAGCAACTGCTCATTCCACCACCTCCTCCGTCTTTGTAAAATCAATAAATAAGGCCTGACCTGTGGTGGCGCAGTGGATAAAGCATCGACCTGGAAATGCTGAGGTCGCTGGTTCGAAACCCTGGGCTTGCCTGGTCAAGGCACATATGAGAGTTGATGCTTCCAGCTCCTCCCCCCTTGTCTCTCTCTCTTCTCTAAAAAAAAAAAAAAAATGAATAAATAAAATTAAAAAAATAAATAAATAAAATCTAAAAAAAAAATTAACAATTCAGTTCCTCACATTAGCAACATTTCAAGTGTTCAATAGTCACATCTAGCTAGGCTAATGACAGGTTGTTTTTACCTGTTTATACATTAATTGGTTGCTTCTTGTGTGTGCCCTAACCAGGGATGGTACCTGCAACCTTGGCATATCAAAACGACGTTCTAATCAAATGAGCTACTCCACCAGGCAGTTTTGGACATTTTGTATGTTGACACTTGGTTTCTTGGCTGATACCATCAACGGCAGCCACTGTTATTATTAATAATAATATTGAAAGAAGAAACGAATAATAAATGTGGAGGAGGGGAGGAAGAATCTAGGACAATGCCACTTTATAACTACGATTAAGAAGAGGTAGAGCCTGACCAGGTGGTGGCGCAGTGGATAGAGCATCGGACTGGGATGCGGAAGGACCCAGGTTCGAGACCCCGAGGTCGCCAGCTTAAGCGCGGGCTCATCTGGCTTGAGCAAAGAGCTCACCAGCTTAGACCCAAGGTCGCTGGCTCCAGCAGGGGGTTACTCGGTCTGCTGAAGTCCCGCGGTCAAGGCACATGTGAGAAAGCAATCAATGAACAACTAAGAAGTTGCAACGCGCAACGAGAAACTGATGATTGATGCTTCTCATCTCTCTCTGTTCCTGTCTGTCTGTCCCTGTCTATCTCTGTCTCTGTAAAAAAAAAGAAAAAAAAAAAAGAAGAGGTAGAGCCTGACCTGTGGTGGCGCAGTGGATAAAGTGTCGACCTGGGATGCTGAGGTCGCCTGTTCAATACCCTGGGCTTGCCTGGTCAAGGCACATATGGGAGTTGATGCTTCCTGCTCCTCCCTTTTCTCTCTCTCTCTCTCTGCTCTCTGAAAAATGGAATAAATAAAATCTTTTTAAAAAAATTAAAAAAAAAAAAAAGAAGAGGTAGAACTGAGGCCCAAACACAGTCACTCCCGAGTCCTCTGAGTCATTGCGGCAGGAGAGGACTATAGAGGCCACAGGCCTGGTTGAAGGGAGACCTGGAAACGTGGCCTGGCTCAGCCCAGGTGTGCCTTCGAATAGTCTATTTTCACCAGCCTCTCTGCTGTGGAAACCCTGGTGTGATCACTCGAAGGTAGGGAAATAATCCTTTTGCAATAGACTGTCTTACCAATTAAATGGCTTGGTGAAAGACAGGTCCTAGCTCCCAACCTCTCCACCCTCCTGCCACAGGATCCTTGCACGTGCTACTTGTCGTCATCCCCGTGTGCCCCCACCCCCACCCCCACCCCCAGGGCTTTCTTCCTCCCTTACCTGGTTAACTCCCAGGGAGCACTGAGAATTTTGCTCCCTAGGGACGTTGATAGGAAAGGTTCCTGATTCATTTGAAATTCATGGCTTCAGAGTTCTATTAGTTAGAATTCACAACCAGAGAATTCTATTGATTAGATTTTTATGGTACCGGAGAAGTATTGATTAGCATTACATGGCCCCAGAGTTCTATTACTTAGGATTTTATGACTTGAGAATGCTATCGACTTGAATTTCATAGCATCTTAGTGTTCCAGCAATGCAGGCCTCCCCAGACAGCCACGCAGGTCACTCAGCTCTCTGTTAAATTGTCACTCTCTCACTGTCACCTCCCTATTTCAGTTGGTCTGTCTGCCACCTGCTCCTGCTTTATTTTTTCTCCATGGTGGTTATCACCACTTCATATCAAATACATTACTTATTGACTGCTTTCTGCACTAGAATGTAAGAAGTTTCACTGGGGCCGAATTTTTTTTATTTTTTCGAGTTTTTTCCTTCTCTTTTTCTTTCTTTTCTTTTTATTTATTTATTTTTAAAGATTTTATTTATTGATTTTTAGAGAGAGGAGAGAGAGAAAGAGAAATGGGGATGAGGAGCAGGAAGCATCAACTGGTGGTAGTTGTTTCTCTTGTGTTGACCCGTCAAGTCGGGGGTTTTCAAACCAGCGAGTGGCCTCAGCCTTCCGGGTCAACGCTTTACCCACTGGGCCACCACAGGTCAGGCTAAGGGAAGGATTTTTTTTTTAAATTTTTCTTTTATTAATTTTTAGAGAGGAGAGAGAGTGAGGGGGGGAGAGGGGGAGGGAGGAGCAGGAAGCATCAACTCTAAGGGAAGGATTTTGTTGTTGTTGTTGTATTTTTCTGAAGCTGGAAACAGGGAGGGACAGTCAGACAGACTCCCGCATGCGCCCGACCGGGATCCACCCGGCACGCCCACCAGGGACGGTGCTCTGCCCCCCAGGGGGCGATGCTCTGCCCATCCTGGGCGTCGCCATATTGCGACTAGAGCCACTCTAGCGCCTGAGGCAGAGGCCACAGAGCCATGCCCAGCGCCCGGGCCATCCCCAGCGCCCGGGCCATCTTTTGCTCCAATGGAGCCTTGGCTGCGGGAGGGGAAGAGAGAGACAGAGAGGAAGGAGGGGGGGGTGGAGAAGCAAATGGGTGCTTCTCCTATGTGCCCTAGTTGGGAATCGAACCTGGGTCCCCCGCACGCCAGGCCGACGCTCTACCGCTGAGTCAACCGGCCAGGGCCAAGGGAAGGATTTTTATCAGCCTTGTCCACTACTGTATCCCCAGGGCTGGAACACTGCCTGTCACACAGGGGATGGTCAATAAATATTTGTGGAATATTTATCAATGAATGCATTGCAGAATGAACAAACTTGCAATATATAAAGGTACCATATAATCATTTTTAAAATAGTGAGTGCCAACCTATCCACTACTTTCTCTAGCATACTCTGTCTCACTCAATGCTTCAACTCATTATGGAAAAGCGAGTGCCTCTCCCCTTCCTCACTGTACCTCTCTCCCTACAATAGAGGACTCATCTGAGTCCAAGATCTAGGCTCTTAGATGAAGGAAAAGAATTAAAGTGAAGTGTGGGGAGAACCTGGCCCAGGTAGCTCAGTTGGTTTGAGCATCGTCCCCATACATCAAGGTTGCAGGTTTGATCCCCGGGGGATCAGAGTACATACAAGAATCAACCAATTAGCCTGACCAGGCGGTGGCACAGTGGATAGACCGTCGGACTGAGATGTGGAGGACCCAGGTTAGAGACCCCGAGGTTGTCAGCTTGAGCGCAGGCTCATCTGGTTTGAGCAAAGTTCACCAGCTTGGACCCAGGGTCGCTGGCTTGAGCAAGGGGTTACTTGGTCTGCTGAAGGCCTGCGGTTAAGGCACATATGAGAAAGCAATCAATGAATAACTAAGGTGTCGCAATGCACAACAAAAAACTGATGATTGATGCTTCTTGCCTCTCTCCATTCCTGTCTGTCTGTCCCTATCTCTAGATGTCTCTGTAAAAAACAAACAAACAAAAAAAACCCAACCAATTAAAACAACAAAAAAAGAATCAATCAAGAATGCATAAATAAGTGGAACTAATCAATGTTTCTCTCTCTCAAATCAATCAATAAAAATAAATAAAGTGAAGAGGTAGGGCGAAAGGTGCGTCCAAAAGATGGTATCCTAGGACCTGGAACCTACGAATCTTTCAGACTTCAAATGTTACTTACCATCACTTCCTCCAGGAAACTCTCTCAGATTACCTTGTCTCCCCTGTCAAATTCTCTTTAACTTCCCAGAACCCTGTTCACAACTTTTTGTACCTTTTATTATTTATTTATTTATTTTTATTTTTTATTTATTCATTTTAGGGAAGGGCAAGAGAGAGAGAGAGGGGCAGAGAGTGAGAAAGAGAGAGATTGAGAGAAAGGGGGGAGGAGCAGGAAGCACTGACTTGGAGTAGTTGCTTCTTGTGTGTTGATCTGTCAAGTCGGGGGTTTCAAACCTGTGACCTCAGCCTTCCAGGTCGAGGCTTTATCCACTGTGCAACCTCAGGTCCGGCTTTATTTCTTTTCTTCCTCTCTCTGTACCTTTTGTATTGAAAGATGTGCAGGGTGATTGATTGATATCTGTAATTAAGGACCACCCCTGCTTTCTACCTCATGCCTAGACAAGTATCTGGCACACAGTAGGTACTCCACACAACTTGTGGAATGAATGCATGAATACCATACTGTACTCCTGCTGGCAGGATGGCTAAGGACCTAGGGGAAAGAGCTGCCCAGGGTCAGGGCATGCCAGAGGGAGGAGGAGCCTCAGGAGACTATGGGTTTGAGTTCCCCCGTCTGCCCCCGGAAGCCATGTCTAGTGTTAAAAAGCAGGGTAGGGGTGGGCAAACTCTTTCAATGAACAGACAGATAGTAGAGCCTGGCTGGGTAGTTCAATAGGATGCAGCGTCATCTGGACACGCCAAGGTTGTGGGTGCGATTCTCAGTCAGGGCACATAGAAGAATCAACCAAGAAAGAAAAAAAAAAGAATCAACCAAGGAATGCACGGATGGATGGAACAACAAATCGATGTCTCTGTCTCTCTCTCTCTCTCTCTCTCTCTCTTCCCCTCTCCCTTTTCTTCCCTTTCTCACTAAAATCAATAAATAAAAATTTTAAAATGAAATAAAAAGCAGGGATGTTTGCTTTTGAGTCCGTGATGTTGGGCCAATCACTTGAGCACTGTGAGCCCGTCCCCTCCAGTCCTTGGTGCCTGCCCTGGCTGGATCCTCGCTCGGTTAGAGCTTCATCCGGAAGCGCTGATGCAGGGACAGCTCCATGTTCCTGTCTCCCTCATTCCTCTCTTGCTGAAATCAATAAATAAAAATGAAAAAAAACAAAACTCCTCGGTTCCTAAGGCAATCTAAAGGATTAACTAAGATAAAGCCTTCGGCTCCAGCCAGGCCAGCTCAGCAGGAGCCCCTTGCTTACTATTGTTAAGAGTGATCATTATTATTATTACCAGGGGGACCTTGGGAGGAGCAAATGGAAGGATGTATGCAAATCTCTCCGCTCCAAGTCCGCACCAGGGAGACCTCCAGGAAAGTTCACGACTCCCCCGTCTCCCACCTAGGTCACTCCAGAGAGACCTCCCCCAGCATCCTCCACTAGCTCCCCACAGGCCTCCGCCGGGACCAGAGAAAATGCCCACAGCAGCTGGCCGGGGTGCAAGGAGAGCGCCGGGTGTGGCGGGAAGCGGGTTCTGACCAGGCCCCTCCTCATTGTTTCAGCGCCAGCCCGCCAGCCAGCTGATGTCCTGGGTTGGCGACACCAGCTGGCTGGCCCCACCCCCCACCCAACACCCGTTCTTCCCAAGTCCCTCCTGTCGCTCAGTTTCCACCCCCCCCCCCACACACACACACACCCCCGCAGCCTAGAAAGACTCTGGGTGTGACCAGAAGGTCTGAGCTTTTGTGCCCCCAAACATGGGCTGATTTGCATCCCTTTAGCAATTTGCATACCTCATACATTTGAGGAGAGCTAGATGCTGCAAAGCCTGCTGGGTCCTTTGGGTTTATTTTATTTGAGTGGGTATTTTTTTTCTTTCTCTCCTTTTTTGAAATTATTATTAAAAAAGTTATTGCTTGATTTTTAAAAAGACAGAGAGAAGGAGGGGGAGAGAGTGACAGAGAGGGAAACATTCACGTGTTGTTTCACTTGTGGTGCGTTCCTTGGTCTCTTTCCATTGGTTCCCTGACCGCGGATCAGACTGGCACGGGTGGTGCGTGGGGACTACACTCTAACTGTTGAACAGGTCAGGGCCTCGTTTGTTGATTCTTGTATGTACCCTGACCGGGATATCGAGGCTCTAACTTAACAGGGCTGTGGCTTTCTAAATAAATTTTCTTTACTGATAAAGAAAAGAAGCCTGACCCTTGGTGGCGCAGTGGATCAAGTGTCAACCTGAAATGTTAAGGTCGTGGGTGCAAAACACCGGGCTTGCCTGGTCAAGGCACATAGGGGAAGCAATTGATGAACTAAAGTGAAGTAACTATAATCTCACTCCCCGTTTCCCTCTAAAATCAATCAATAAAATCTTAAGGCTGGCCTGACCTGTGGTGGCGCAGTGGGTAAAACTTCGACCTGGAATGCTGAGGTCACCGGTTCAAAACCCTGGGCTTGCCTGGTCAAGGCACATATGGGAGTTGATGCTTCCTGCTCCTCCCCCTGTCCTCTCTTTATCTCTTCCTCTCTCTCTCTCTCCCCTCTCTCTCTAATAAAAATGAATAAATAAAAAATCTAAAAAAGTAAATAAATAAAAAATTAAAAAAAAAAAAATCTTAAGCCTGACCTGTGATAGCGCAGTGGATGAAGCATCAACTTGGAACGCTGAGGTCTCTGGTTCAAAATCCTGGGCTTGCCTGGTCAAGGCACATAAGACAAGCAATCAATGAACAACTAAAGTGAAGCAACTATAAGTTGATACTTCTCATTCTACACCCCCTCCTCTCTGTGTAAAATCAATAAATAAAATCTTTAAAACAAAAATCTTTTTAAAAAATGGAACAGTGAGTTGATCCTTCTCTCTTTCTCTCCCTTCTTGTCTCAAATCAATGGAAAATTTATTTACTTATTTATTTATTTTTAAATTTTATTAATTTATTTTAGTGAGAAGAGAGAGCGAGAGAAAAGGGAGGGAGGAGCAGGAAGCATGAACTCCCATATGTGCCTTAACCAGGTAAATGCTGGATTTTGAACTAAGAACCTCATCATTTCAGGTCAACACTTTATCCACTGCACCACCACAGGTCAGGCTCAAATCAATGGAAAATTTAAAAACAACAATAACAATACAACAACAAGGTAGCCACCAAGTGCACGTGGCTACTTAAATTTAAATTAAATTAGGACTTTAGTTCTTCAGTAACACCAGTAACATTTTAAGTGCTGAACAGCCACGTGTTCTGGTGGCCATGGTATTGAGCAGCACGGATATATAATATAACCCCTTAAGCAAGAAAGTTGGGTCAGACTGTGCTGATTCAAACCCTGTATTCCTTGAGCTTTTCTTCCTTTCCCTCCCTTCCTTCTCCCCACCCCCATCAGGTTATGACCTTGGTGAGTGGGTGTTCTTTTGCTCTTTGCGCCTGGGCAGGAGGGAAGAGAACAGGTGTGGAGCTGTGCCCTGGGGGTGGGCGCAATTCTCTGTGTTGTAAAGCAAACATCTGCACCCAACTCTGCCCCAGCGACCAGCAGGAGCTTCCATGGGCCCGGATGTGGACAAGGGCCCTGTCCCCACCACCTCCCAGAGGCGGTTTAAGGTCAAACACATGTCTGAGCCTGGGATGAGCAGTTTCTAGCACAGCTGACACCTGGGGAAGGTGTTGTGCCAGATGGGAGGCCCAGCGTGGAGGGGAGGAGAGGATTATCAACCTCTCAATGCCAAGGCTCAGCTGCACCAGAGGTTGGAAGGAATAAATGGGTCACATTCAGACTATTTCAAATGATATGCACCAGCCTTCCTTCTGGAGTTTTAACAACTACCGCAGGAAATGTAAAACATTTCCATGTGACAATCTGTTGGCATCTCTAAACCCTGGATTTTTTTTTTAAAGAGAACTTCTAATTTATTTATTTATTTATTATTTTTTAGAGAGATTGAGAGACAGAAACATTGATCTGTTCCTTTATGTGCCCTGACTGGGGATCAAACCTGCAGCCTTCACATATCGGGATGACACAAACCAACCACACTATCTGCTCAGGGCTAAATCGGAACTCTTATTTTTTTTTTTTTTAGTTTTTTTTTTTCCTTCATGCATTACTCAATAGTGCCACATTTATCATTTTTTAAAATTTATTTATTTTAGCGAGAGAGGAAGGGAGAGAGAGAGATAGACAGGAACATTGATCTGTTCCTGTATGTGCCCTGACTGGGGACTGAACCAGCAACCTCTGTGCTTTGAGACGATGTTCTAACCAACCAGGCTATTTGGCCAGGGCCACATTTATCATTTTTATCAAATACATTTAAACAACAGTTTTACAATTCCTTTGAGGACTCTCTAGGATGATTTTTTTTTTTTTTTTTTTTACAGAGACAGAGAGAGAGTCAGAGAGAGGGATAAACAGGGACAGACAGACAGGAACGGAGAGATGAGAAGCATCAGTCATTAGTTTTTCGTTGCACATTGCAACACCTCAATTGTTCATTGATTGCCTTCTCATACGTGCCTTGACCGTGGGCCTTCAGCAGACCAAGTAACCCCTTGCTCGAGCCAGCAACCTTGGGCTCAAGCTGGTGAGCTTTTGCTCAAACCAGATGAGGCCTCGCTCAAGCTGGAGACCTCAGGGTCTCGAACCTGGGTCTTCCGCATCCCAGTCCGACGCTCTATCCACTGTGCCACTGCCCAGTCAGGCTCTAGGATGATTTTTTTTTAAACTATCTCCTTTTTAAATTTATTATGGTGAGGGGAGAGAGAGAGAGAGAAAGAGAGAGCAAAAAGGGAAGAAGAGCAGGAAGCATCAACTCCCATATGTGCCTTGAACCAGGCAAGCCCAGGGTTTCGAACTGGCGACCTCAGCATTCCAGGTTGACACTCTATCCACTGCACCACCAGAGGGCAGGCCTAAATCTGAACTCTTGATGTTGCCCCCCAGGATGTAGCCATTTCCATCTAAGGGGATGGCTGCCCCATCCTTCCAGCTGTCCAGGCCCGAATCTTACAGCCATCCTCGACCTTTCTCTTTCCCGTACTCTATAAAGCAGGGGTCCCGCCTGACCTGTGGTGGTGCAGTGGATAAAGTGTCAACCCAGAAATGCTGAGGTCGCCGGTTCAAAATCCTGGGCTTGCCTGGTCAAGGCACATATGGGAGTTGATGCTTCCTGCTCCTCCCCTTTCTCTCTCTCTCTCTCTCTCTCTCTCTCCCCCCCTTTAAAAATCAATAAATAAAAAAAATAGACTCTCTCGGTTCCTGAGATTAGCATTAGAGAGAAGACAGCAGAGAAAGACCACATGGAGGAGGCCAGGAGAGGCAGCCAAGATGGTGGAGTGCTGAAGGAGAAGCCAGTTTATGCAGAGTTTGTGCAGGGAGAAGGAGATGGGGAACAGGGGTGAATAAGGCTGGTGAGGTAGAACCTTTGATTCTAGGAAACTCAGATAAGTCAGTAGCTTTGAGAGCCCTGAATGGAAAGGGAAATGTTTTCCCACTTTTTATATTTCTCGCCTGCCAGGTGCAAGCTAGGATTAAAGCTAATGGCCCACCAGTTCTTGGCTCCGTTGTTTCATTACCGACTGTCTTAATCTAATGCGAACCTGCAAGGGCCAGGCGGCTGTGATGGTGGCCATGGTTACTGGCTTTACAATATACCAAAAGGTAGTTTATTATTTCATGCATTTAAAAAAAATTTTTTTTAAAGATTTTATTTATTGCCTGACCTGTGGTGGCGCAGTGGATAAAGCGTCGACCTGGAAATGCTGAGGTCGCCGGTTCGAAACCCTGGGCTTGCCTGGTCAAGGCACATATGGGAGTTGATGCTTCCAGCTCCTCCCCCCTATCTCTCTCTCCTCTCTGTCTCTCTCTGTCTCTCTCTCTCTCCTCTCTAAAATGAATAAATAAATAAAGAATAAAAAAATGAATAAATAAATAAAAAATAAAAAAATAAAAAAGATAAAAAAAAAAAAGATTTTATTTATTCATTATAGAGAGGGGAGAGAGAGAGAGAGAAGGGGGGGGGAGGAGCAGGAAGCATCAACTCCCATATGTGCCTTGACCAGGCAAGCCCAGGGTTTTGAACCAGCGACCTCAGCGTTTCCAGGTTGACGCTTTATCCACTGCGCCACCACAGGTCAGGCTATTTCATGCATTTAATACTTAAAATAGAACAATAAAAGAGGTACACAAAACTAGATTATGTTATGAGTTTAAAAATAATGAAAAAGTATTAAATAATACCTGACAAAAACCAATAAAACTGTTATTTAAGATTAAAATAAATAAATAAATAAATAAATAAAATTAAAAAAAAAAAAAATGCCTGACCTGCGGTGGCGCAGTGGGTAAAAGCATCCACCTAGAACACTGAGGTTGCCGGTTTGAAAACCCGGGCTTCCCTGGTCAAGGCACATATGGGAGTTGATGCTTTCTGCTCCTCCCTCCCTTCTCTCTCTGTCTCTCTTTCTCTCTCTGTCTCCTCTCTCTAAAAGGAATAAATAAAATCTTTTAAAAAAATAAAAAAAGCAGGGGTCCCCCAACTTTTTACACAGGGGGCCAGTTCACTGTCCCTCAGACTGTTGGAGGGCTGGACTATAAAAAAAAACTATGAACAAATCCCTATGCACACTGCACATATCTTATTTTAAAGTACAAAACAAAACGGGAACAAATACAATATTTAAAATAGAGAACAAGTAAATTTAAATCAACAAACTGACCAGTATTTCAATGGGAACTATGCTCCTCTCATTGACCACCAATGAAAGAGGTGCCCCTTCCAGAAGTGCTGCGGGGGCCGGATAAATGGCCTCAAGGGGTCGCATGCGGCCCCGCAGGCCGTAGTTTGGGGACCCCTGCTATAAAGGAACCCTTAGCCATTACTATTGGCTCCTCCTTCAAAGTATATCTCCTATCCAATCCCTTTTCACCATCCCCACTGTTTGCCACCACCCTGGTCTGAGCCATTATTGTCTCCCTCCAGGATGAATGGCGGCTTCCCTCCTTTTCCTCCTCCAGTATTCTCTCTCTCTCTCTCTCTCTCTCTTTTAATTTAGGGGCAGAGAGAGACAGGAAGATCTGTTTCTGTATGTGCCCTGACTGGGAATCGAAGCAGCAGATCCAGAGATGGTGTAACCCAGTGGTCCCCAACCTTTTTTGGGCCACAGACCGGTTTAATGTCAGAAAATATGTCAGAAAATATTTTCATGGACCGGCCTTTAGGGTGGGACAGATAAATGTATCACGTGACCGATACAAGCATCAGGAGTGAGTCTTAGCCTGACCAGGCGGTGGCGCAGTGGATAGAGCATCGGACTGGGATGCGGAGGACCCAGGTTCAAGACCCCAAGGTCGCCAGCTTGAGCGCGGGCTCATCTGGTTTGAGCAAAAGCTCACCAGCTTGGACCCAAGGTCGCTGTCTCGAGCAAGGGGTTACTCGATCTGCTGAAGGCCCACGGTCAAGGCACATATGAGAAAGCAATCAATGAACAACTAAGGTGTCGCAACGCACAACGAAAAACTGATGATTTTTTTGTTTGTTTGCTCCGAAAAACTGATGATTGATGCTTCTCATCTCTCCGTTCCTGTCTGTCTGTCCCTGTCTATCCCTCTCTCTGACTCTCTCTCTGTAAAAAAATTAAAAAAATTAAAAATGAATAAAAATAAAAAGAAATTTAAAAAAAGTAAAGCACAATTTAAAAAAAAAGTGAGTCTTAGATGAATGTAACAGAGGGAATTTTGTCATTTTTAAAAAATAAAACATTGTTCAGACTTAAATATAAATAAAACGGAAATAATGTAAGTTATTATTCTTTATCTGCAACTGGTACCGGTCCATGGCCCGGGGGTTGGGGACCACTGCTGTAACCAACTGAGCTATCCAGCCAGGGCTCTTCTTTTTTTTTTTTTTTTTAATTTTTTATGTATTGATTTTACAGAGAGAGGAGGGGGGCGGCGAGGAGTGAGACGTATCAACTCATTGTTGCTTCACTTTAGTTAGTTGTCTATCCATTGCTTGCTGTATGTGCCTTGACCTGGCAAGTCCAGAGTTTCAAACCAGTGACCTCAGCGTTCCAGGTCAACACTCTATCTATCCTCTGGGCCACCACAGGCCAGGCCAGGCCCTCTGGTATCCTGTTCTTTTTTTTTTTTTTTTTTGTTTAGGTGAGAGGAGGGGAGATAGTGAGGCCGACTCTGCTGGCACCAGACTCCAGCATACCCTTAATCCTGGAGACATAAAGATCATGTCACTCCTTTCCTCAGAATTGCCCAGTGGCTTCAAAATTCTCTGAGGACAAAGTCAAATTCCTTACTGGGCCCATTTATCTGGCCCAGACCTCTTTCATCACCCACATACTAATGACCTTTGTGTAACTTGTGCACACTGCCCCAGGGCCTTTGCTCCTGCTATCCTCTGCCAGGAGCCACTCTTCCTTTACACCTCTCTGTCAGCCCTCTTACTGTCCTCGGGTTTAGGAACGTGAATGCCCTCTAGCTCATTGTCAGTCCATTGTCTTCCTCACTAAATTGATGACTCCATGGGGCTGGGATTCTCTCTGTCCCGTTCGCTGCTGTAATCCCCGGTGTTCAGGACAAACCTGTCACATAGTAGGTGCTCAGTGAAGGAAGGAAGGAAGAAAGAGCTATATGCTAGGAACCATGCTAAGTACCGGACACAGTTATCTCATTGAATGCCCACACTACTAAGGCTGGTACTAGTTTTCTTTTCTTTCTTTTTTCTTTTTTTAAATGCAGGTACTTCTATGCCCTGGCTAGATAGCTTGGTTGGTTGGATCATCATCCCTAAGCGTAGAGGTTGCAGGTTCAATCCCTGATGAGGGCACATACAGAAACAACTCAAACATTCCTGTCTCTTTTGCTCTCTTCCTTCCTCTCCCGCTAAAATCCATCAATAAAAATTTTTAAATACTAGCCTGACCTGTGGTGGCGCAGTAGATAAAGCATCGACCTGGAAATGCTGAGGTTGCCGGTTCGAAACCCTGGGCTTGCCTGGTCAAGGCACATATGGGAGTTGATGCTTCCAGCTCCTCCCCCCTTCTCTCTCTCTCTCTCTCTCCTCTCTAAAAATGAATAAATAAAATAAAATTAAAAAAAAATTTTTTTTAAATACTTAAAAAAAAAAAATCCAGGTACTAACAATGTGAACTGAGGAACTGAATAGAGGCAGAGGCGGGATCAAAGAGACCAGAGGGACAGTGGACAGAGGGAAAGGGGAGGAGAGGATGTGATCAGAGATTAGTGAAATTATATATACATAACACAGCGTTATAGAGAGCAGGACAGCAAATCCTGGAGGGAAGGGGGGAAGGCGTTGGGCGTTGGGGGGGCGAGTGTAAGGGGGGTGTCGAGGGGAACACGGGGGTGGGGGTGGACACTTGAATCTATGTAAACCCAATAAATTAAAATCAATAAAGTATACAATTAAAAAAAATCCAGGTACTTCTCTTATCCGGCTTTGCAGATGGGAAAATGAGGCTCAGAGGCAATGGCTTGCCCCAAATTAGGAGCAGATTTACTCAAAAGTGTGTCCCTTGTACTACTCCCCCACAGACGATCAGAACTGACAGTCAGGAAGCCGTAGGAGGCCAGATTCTGAGTGCCTCGGGGGATTCTGTTACAGAGGAATGAGGCCCAGACCCTTCGCTCTCAATAGATGAGTCTTCCACATGTTCTCAGAGGAGGCTCTAAGTCTCTGTATTTCACTTTCCTTACACTATGGTCTGTGGCCAAAAAGAATTTTGTTTTCTGTAGCCAATCGTTTAAAGGGGGGGGGGGGGGAGCAAACCAGAGGCCTGTAGGGCGTCCTTGAAATCTCCTGCATCACCATTCCGCTGCCTGCGGCTGCGGCGCGGCTTCCAGGATCTCCAAACGGCAGCCTGCAGCCCAGCTGTCCCACCCAAGTCACTTCCTTTCCCTGCAGCTTGCATTTGCTGAAAGAGGTGCGGTTGAGAGTCTAAAAAGCTCTGAGGGTGGGGTAGGTAAAAAAAAAAAAGAGGGAAGAGAGGGAAGTCTGAAAGGTAGGCAAGGCCGTGTAATTCATAGAGGACTTTAGAGGTCCTGGTGGGCCATTTGGATTTCATTTTAAGCTCACAGAGGAGTCTTGGAGGTGTTTGTTGTTTTTGTTCATTTATTTTATAAATTAACATTTCTTTATTTGATTTTTAGAGAGAGAGGAAGGAAGGGAGAGAGAGAGAAATTTTGATTCATTGTTCCATTCATTCATTCATTGGTTTATTCTATTTTTTAATGATTTTTTAATAGATTTTTACTTATTCATTTTTTAGAGAGACGGGAGAGAGAGTGAGAAAGAGAGAGAGAGAGAAAGAGAAGGGGGGAGGAGCAGGAAGCATCAACTCCCAAATGTGCCTTGAGCGGGCAAGCCCAGGGTTTTGAACCGGCGACCTCAGTGTTCCAGCCCCATGCTTTATTCACTGCACCACCACAGGCCAGGCCATTGGTTTATTCTTGTGCGCTGACCAGGGTTCAAACCGGCAACCCTGGTTTGTTGGGACAAAGCTCTATCCAACTGAGCTACCCAGCCAAGGCTGAACTGTTTATTCTAAGTGTCCTTGGTTAGGGAAGATAGGATCTTGCAATTTACCAGATGGCTGAAAATTGTGTGGTCATTTAACAGTCTATTTCAGTTTCCTTATTCCACTTGTCCTGGCTTACTAGCCTGTCTCATCCTGACTTCTAAAAGCACCAGTTAGTTTGACTTGTTCTTAGGGCTTTACGTACAATCGGAGTTTGTATGATATAGACTCTTTTTGTGTCTGGCATCTTTCTCTCAACATGTGAGATGCGTTTCTATTGTCTGTATAGTTTATTCATTTTCATTGCTATGTGGTACTCCATTGTGTGAATATATCAATATATCCTTCTCCTGTTGACAGACACTTGGGAACCTTCTGGGTTGGGCTTTTGTAAAGAATGCACTATCAAATGAATTCAAAAAGAGTCTGGAAGCTATGGCTAGAAATAAGTGATAATGGTTTACTCAAGGGTCTTAGAGTTTACAAACTGTGAAAAAAGGCAAAAACCCAGAAGTGTTTCAAAGGAGAAAGAAGAGTTAAGAGCTCTTATAGTAGAAAGTACATTCTTAAGAAATGTCAGTCTTGTACTCTTAGCCCTAGGGTTGGACCAGGATGGTTATCAGTCAGTTGTCAGGCAATCTGGAAGACAAATGCCAGGAGGTCTGGTCACGTTCAGTGGTCTGGATAATAGATGTCAGGTGGCTGTCCATTGGCCTGGATACCTGAGTCCTTCCGGGGGTAAACATAGGGTTATCTGGAGGTCTGGTGTATGTCCAGATGTACGGCCAGGCATTGACGTAGGACTGGAAAGTTCAAAAGTTTAAGTTCCCAGGCTAGTTAGAACAAGAATAGAGTCTTTCCTCATGCCTCAACCTTCAGATGTTAATAATTTTAGCTGTTTGGTTAAAGTGACTCCATTTTATATATCCCCAATCTTCACTTGTTCCTTAGCAACTATAAACAATTGTCTACATGTATTTTCATGCACACACGGTACCATTCCTCTCTGGCATCCACCTAGGAGTGGAAATGTTAGGTCACAGAACAGGCATGTGTTTCGTAGATACTGTTTTCCCAAGTGGTTGTACCATTTATATTCCCATCACCAGAGTATGAGAGTTCATGAGGATTTTAAGCAGAAAGTGATACAATCTGTGCCCTAGTCCACTATCAATACAATTAAAGGTTTCTTGGGCAACTGAGTAAATATAGAAATACAAGCTGAAAAGGAAGACAGTCCTGACAGGCTAGCTGAACTCTCCTGAGTGACACTTTCTCATCAGGCACCATCCACAGGACAAAGACCAGACATGAACAAAAAATGGTCCCTGACACTAAGGAACACACAACCTGTATGGAATTTGTTTTTAAAGACTTTATTCATTTTAGGAGAGAGAGAGAGAGAGAGAGAGAGAGAGAAGGGGAGGAGCAGGAAGCATCAACTCCCATATGTGCCTTGACCGGGCAAGCCCAGGGTTTCGGATCAGTGACCTCAGTGTTACTGGTCAATGTTTTATCCACTGCACCACCACAGGTAAGCTGGAATTTCTCTCTTTTAAGTGAGAGGCAGGGAAGCAGGCAGGCTCCTGCATGCACCCCAATTGGGACCTACCTGGCAAGCCCCCTACCAGGCGATGCTTTGCCTATCTAGGGCTGCTGCTCCATTGCTTGGCAACCAAGCTATTTTAGTGCCTGAGGCGAGACCATGGAGCCATCCTCAGCACCTGGGGCCAACCTACTCCAACCATTTGAGCTATGGCTGCAGGACAGGAAGAGAAAGAGAGAGAGAGAGAAAGAGAGAGAGAAGGGGGAGGAAAAGCAGATGGTCCCTTCTCTTGTGTTCCCTTACTAGGAATTGAACCTGAGACTTCCACATGTTAGGCTGACACTCTACCTCTGAGCCAACTGGCCAGGGCTGAAAGGTTAAAACTATGCTTCAGTGGAGTTTCTGTGTCCAGTACAAGGGAACTTGTATTGACTGGAGGGACCAGAGAATTTGATGAAATAGAGGAGGAAGAACATTATAAGAGCTGGATAGGACTTTAAGACCTATCTCTAGGCCTAAATAAAGCCCAGGGACCAATTTGGGCAAAGGCCTAGAGGATAGAGAGGGTTATGATCAAATATGGTGACCTGAGGATAAAAACATGGGTTCTAGTCCTGCCAGGATAGCTTCCTTGGTGAGTGTTGTATCAATACACAAAAAGTTGTGGGTTCAATCCCTGGTCAGGGCACATATAAGAATCATCCAGCCGTGCTCGCTTCGGCAGCACATATACTAAAATTGGAACGATACAGAGAAGATTAGCATGGCCCCTGCGCAAGGATGACACACAAATTCGTGAAGCGTTCCATATTTAAAAAAAAAAAAAAAAGAATCATCCAGCCTGACCTGTGGTGGCGCAGTGGATAAAGCATCGACCTGGAAATGCTGAGGTCGCCGGTTCGAAACCCTGGGCTTGCCTGGTCAAGGCACATATGGGAGCTGATGCTTCCAGCTCCTCCCCCCCTTCTCTCTCTCTGTCTCTCCTCTCTCTCCCTCTCCTCTCTAAAAAAAAAAAAAAAAAAGAATCATCCAATAAATGCATAAATAAGCAAATTAATGTTTCTCTCTCTCCCTCTTTCCCGTCCTTTCTCTCTAAAATAAATAAAAAATTATTAAAAATAAATAAAGTGATGTATTTGAATTTTTTTTTTTTTTTGCATTTTTCTAAAGCTGGAAACAGGGAGAGACAGTCAGACAGACTCCCGCATGCACCCGACTGAGATCCACCCGGCACGCCCACCAGGGGCGACGCTCTGCCCACCAGGGGGCGATGCTTTGCCCATCCTGGGCATCGCCATGTTGCGACCAGAGCCACTCTAGCGCCTGAGGCAGAGGCCACAGAGCCATCCCCAGCGCCCGGGCCATCTTTGCTCCAATGGAGCCTTGGCTGCGGGAGGGGAAGAGAGAGACAGAGAGGAAGGCGCGGCAGAGGGATGGAGAAGCAAATGGGCGCTTCTCCCTATGTGCCCTGGCCGGGAATCGAACCCGGGTCCTCCGCACGCTAGGCCGACGCTCTACCGCTGAGCCAACCGGCCAGGGCGTATTTGAATAATTTTTTAAAAGACTTTATTCATTTTAGAGAAGAGAGAGAGAGAGAGAGAGAAGGGAGGAGGAAGGAGCTGGAAACATCAAGTCCCATATGTGCCACGACCAGGCAAGGCCAGGGTTTCGAACCAGTGACTTCAGCATTTCAGGTCGATGCTTTATCCACTGCGCCACCACAGGTCAGGCCTGAATATTTTTTTTTGTGTGTGACAGAAACAGAGAGAGAAACAGAGAGAGGGACAGATAGGGACAGACAGACAGGAAGGGAGAGAGATGAGAAGCATCAATCATCAGTTTTTGGTTTTGACACCTTAGTTGTTCATTGATTGCCTTCTCATATGTGCCTTGACCGCGGGCCTTCAGCAGACCGAGTAACCAGCGACCTTGGGTCCAAGCTGGTGAGTTTTTTTCTCAAACCAGATGAACCTGTGCTCAAGCTGGCAAGCTCGGGGTCTTGAACCTGGGTCCTTCCGCATCCCAGTCTGACGCTCTATCTACTGTGCCACTGCCTAGTCAGGCGAGAAGCATCAATTCTTTGCTGCGGCACCTTAGTTGTTCATTGATTGCTTTCTCATATGTGCCTTGACTGGGGGGCTCCAGCAGAGCAAGTGACTCCTTGCTCAAGCCCGTGACCTTGGGCTCAAGCTAGTGACAATGGGGTCATGTTTATGATCCCTCACTCAAGCCAGCGATCTCAGGGTTTCAAACCTGGGCCCTTTGCATCTTAGTCTGACACTCTATCCACTGCAGTACTATCTGGTCAGGTATAATTTTTACTTATTTACTTTTTTAGATTTTTATTTATTTATTCATTTTTATTAGAGAGAGAGGGGAGAGAGAGAGGGAGAGATAGAGAGAGAACAGGGGGAGGAGCAGGAAGCATCAACTCCCATATGTGCCTTGACCAGGCAAGCCCAGGGTTTTGAACCAGCGACCTCAGCATTCCAGGTCGACGCTTTATCCACTGCGCCACCACAGGTCAGGCGGTCAGGTATAATTTTTAATGATATGGATAAAATGGTGATGTATATAATAGTGCAAAAGAAGAAAGGTAGAATACAGAAATGTATTATCAGTATGATCTCAATTATGTAAATACCCATGAATAAAAAATCATTGAAAAAATTTGTAGAGAAAGATGTGTAGTAAAATGGTGACAACAATTTATTTCTCAGTCTCAAAAATTAAGAGTGGTTTTATTTTCTTCTTAATCTTGCTGTGTAGTGCACAAATTCCCCACCGTGAGTATGCTCACATTCCTCTTATTATCATAAGCAATAATAAATTTTTAAAAAATATTTATTTTGCCTGACCTGTGGTGGTGCAGTGAATAATGCATCGACCTAGAAATGCTGAGGTCGCTGGTTCAAAACCCTGGGCTTGCCTGGTCAAGGCACATATGGGAGTTGATGCTTCCAGCTCCTCCCCCTTCTCTCTCTCTGTCTCTCTCTCCTCTGTCTCTCTCTCTCCCTCTCTCTCTCTCCTCTCTAAAAAGGAATAAATAAAATTAAAAAATATATATTTATTGATTTTAGAGAGAAAGGGATACAACAGGAGAGAGACAGGAACATCTATCTGTCCCTGTTTGTGCCCTGACCAGGGATCGAAACGGCAACCTCTATACTTAGGGATGATGCTCTAACTAGCCGAGCTATCTGGCCAGGGCAGCAGTAATAAATTTTAATAATACAATTCATAGTCAAGAAACTCAACTTGTTCATTTCTTCCTCTAAGCCCTAGCGCTCTTCAGCCTCCTATGGAGAAAAGCCTCGCTTGTTAGAAGAGTCCCACCCATGCCAAGTACGTCTCTGGTGCACAGATAGGCTTTCTCAAGTGCCATCAGCATTACAGGCTCCTATTTACTCAACAAAGACTGTACACCTTTAAATGAGCTTTCCTTCGCTGCCTGTCATCTGGCTGGGCCTTGTGTTTATCATTCATTAGCGGAAGGGGCATGGCCAGAGCAGATGGCAGGCAGCATGCACTTCTCCCTGCCACCCATCTTTACCCTCCTTGTCACTAGTTGCAGAAAAACAATTACTTGGTTTGTATGAGAGAAACAGCCAGGGCCCTGAGCAATTTCCTTAGGTCTGTGAAGACTATCATTCCTTTATAAGGTTGTGAAAAGAATGTCAGAGTACAGTTCGCTCACCTGAGACTAAGTGTCTGACTCAGGCAAAAACTTCATGGTAAATCCCTGTCTCAGTTTCCTTGGCTAGAAACTAGAGCCTTGGCAAAATTGAAGTCAAATTGAGTTTGCGGCCCTGGCTGGTTGGCTCAGCGGTAGAGCGTCGGCCTGGCGTGTGGGGGACCTGGGTTCGATTCCCGACCAGGGCACATAAGAGAAGCGCCCATTTGCTTCTCCACCCCCTCCTCCTTCCTCTCTGTCTCTCTCTTCCCCTCCCGCAGCCAAGGCTCCATTGGAGCAAAGATGGCCTGGGTGCTGGGGATGGCTCCTTGGCCTCTGCCCCAGGTGCTAGAGTGGCTCTGGTCGCAGCAGAGCAACGCCCTGGAGGGGCAGAGCATCGCCCACTGGTGGGCAGAGCGTTGCCCCTGGTGGGCGTGCCGGGCGGATCCCGGTCCGGCGCATGCGGGAGTCTGTCTGACTGTCTCTCCCCGTTTCCAGCTTCAGAAAAATACAAAAAAGAAAAAAAAAAAAAGAGTTTGCAAGGCGCCCGGCCCTGTGTCTGACTTAAATATTAGTGTCCTTGACCCTGTAGGTTTATGTAACCAAAGGATTCTGGCAGATGCTTTGTGGCTCTGATTGGTTCCCAGAGGGCCTCTTTCCCCCGAACCCAACATGTATACAAACTCTGTGAGGAATAAGCCAGAATGATAGGAAAAAAAAAAAAAAAAAGGAAAGGTCGAGACTAATTTGCTATCTCTGTATTTGAAATTCAACCGTGCCTGACCTGTGGTGGAGCAGTGGATGAAGCGTCAACCTGGAAATTCTGAGGTCGCTGGTTCGAAACCCTGGGCTTGCCTGGTCAAGGCACATATGGGAGTTGATGCTTCCGGCTCCTCCCCCCTTCTCTGTGTCTGTCTCTCTCTCCTCTCTCTCTCTGTCTCTCTGTCTCTCTCTCTGTCTCTCTCCTCTCTAAAAATGAATAAATAGGCCCTGGCCGGTTGGCTCAGCGGTAGAGCTTCGGCCTAGCGTGCGGAGGACCCGGGTTCGATTTCCGGCCAGGGCACATAGGAGAAGCGCTTTGCTTCTCCACCCCTCCGCCGCGCTTTCCTCTCTGTCTCTCTCTTCCCCTCCCGCAGCCAAGGCTCCATTGGAGCAGAGATGGCCCGGGCGCTGGGGATGGCTCTGTGGCCTCTGCCTCAGGCGCTAGAGTGGCTCTGGTCGCAATATGGCGACGCCCAGGATGGGCAGAGCATCGCCCCCTGGTGGGCAGAGCGTCGCCCCTGGTGGGCGTGCCGGGTGGATCCCGGTCGGGCGCATGTGGGAGTCTGTCTGACTGTCTCTCCCCGTTTCCAGCTTCAGAAAAATGAAAAAATGAAAAAAAAAATAAAATAAAAATGAATAAATAAAAAAAAAAAAAAAAAAAGAAATTCAACCGAACTTGAGACATCTATATGTCTGAAGCCAGACCTGCCCAGGTCTTCAGCAAGAAAGTTTATTTTCAAAAATACTAACTGGTGGTATATCCAAACAATGGAATACTAAATGGCAATAAAAAGGAAGGTAAACTACTGATAGATACAATAACATCAACAAGTCTCAAAATTATTATAATGGTAAAAGAAGCCAGACAACAGAGTATGTGTTATACGAGTCCATTTACATGTGATTTTAGAAATGCAAACTAATGACAGAAGGCAGATTCCTTGGGTCCAGATAGAGATGAAAGAATTGATTGCAAAGGAGCAAGAGGAATATTATTGGGGTGATGGAAATATTCTGTATCTTGATAGTGCTGGTGATTTCACATATTTACAACTATCAAAACTTGTCAAATTGTGCCCTTTACATCGATGTGGTTCATTGTATATAAAGTATATCTTAATTTAGTTGACTTTTTATTTTAAAGTAATACTAAGAGCTGGGGGAGGACAGGATGGGGAGTGATCGCTGATAATGAGTGTCAGGTTTCTTTCTGGGGCGATGAAAATGTTATCATATTAGATTCTGGTGTGTTTACACAACTCTGTGAATATATTAAAAACCACTGAATTGCATTTTATTTTTTATTTTTAAATCTATTTATTGATTTTCTTTTTAGAGAGAGAGAAAGGGAGGGAAAGAGAGTGAGAGAAAGACAGACAGGAAGGTAGAGAGATGAGAAGCATCAACTCATAGTTGCAGCACTTTAGTTGTTCATTGATTGCTTCTCATATGTGCCTTGATGGGTGGGGGGGCCTCCAGACTAGCCAGTGACCCTTTGCTCAAGACAGTGACCTTTGGGCTTCAAACCAATGACCATGGATGAGATTATGTCTATGATCCCACACTCAAGCTGGTGACCCCACCCACACTCAAGACAATGAGCCCATGGTCAAGCTGGCAACCTCGGGCTTCAAACTTGGGACATAAGCATCCCAGGGCGACACTCCATCCATTGCACTAGCACAGGTCAGGTCTGACCCTTTCATTTTTAGGTAACGTTCCTGCGTGTTCTCAATAATATTCCTTGTTTTCATTTTTTTTTCTTTTTTACTGCATTCTTAAAAAGTTTGAAAAAAAAGCATGCTTTGTAACAAAATTGAAAATAAGGAATACCTGTGAAAAGATACTTTGAAATAGCTTGTATATATACTATGAAATGCTGTGCGTTTTTTGAGAGGTTATTACTTAAAAAAATGGAAGGCAGTGGGACAGGCTGAATGGGAAGACTTTCGAAGCCATTATTATAATTGTCTGTTTCCTTTCTCTCATTCCCCATATCCAATCCTCTGGCAAAACTTATTGGTTCTCTATTTAAAATATACCATGAATTGGACCTGACCTGTGGTGGCACAGTGGATAAAGCGTTGACTTGGGTTGCTAAGGTTGCCATTTCAAAAAACCCTGGGCTTGCCTGGTCAAGGCACATATGGGAGTTGATACTTCCTTATCCTCCCCCCCCTTCTCTCTCTTCTTTCTAAAAAAATCAATCAATAAGTAAAATAAAATATACCCTAAAATGGCCTCTTCTCATTTCTCCACCAGGCATCTTGGTTTACCATTTCTCACCTGTAACAGCCTCCCAACCCTACATAATCCATTCTCCTCACAGTACATAGAGGCATATTTTCAAAATCATATCTGTTATAGTAAACATAAAAATCAAATTAATATAAAATGTAAAGAGAAAGAAAGAGCGAATTAGGTGTAACCAGTTTATATCCTTTTGTGATAACTCCATATGTTTGAAATGTGTGCCAAGGGTTAGAGTGTCAAAATTGATAATGAATGTATTAATGCGATTAGCTATAGCCATGTGTGACTTCCCAAGATAACTGTGTATGCAAGACTGTGATTAAGATTGATACTCCCCCAAGCATGTTACCCTGAGATAACGTATGTGTTGAACTGTGATTATGAGTGGAATTTCCCCAAGTGTGTTACCCTGTGCGTGACGAGTAGCCAAACCATATATAAGTAGCTAGGGTGAAGATCAAGTCAGTCACCTGAGTCTCCATGTTGCCCACCACGATTGTTTGGCAACTGCTGCGAAGCATTCTGCCCCTCCAAGCAAGTTCCTGCAGGATCTCACCGAAGCGAGGATATAACCTTAGCCTGCCATTTGTCTTAAACCTGAATAAATTAAAGTCTATGTTATTTTGCTTGCTATGAATGTCTTTGCCTATTCAATTGACTCTTAACTACTTTCATTTTACTTTGCAAACTACCTAACAAACCCAGCTGTAACTTCATTATATCCAGTTAAATAGTTTACTACGACAATGTCAGGCCATTTCCTTGTTCCAAACCCGGCAAAATCTACTGTTGGTCTTACAATAAAATTCACATCCTTTTCTTTTCTTTTTATTTTTTATTTTATTTATTTATTTTTTTCACATCCTTTTCTTTCGGCACCAAAGTCCTTCCATACCCGGTTCTGCCTCCTCTCCTGGCTTTATTTCCTATCTTTCTTTCTGTCATCCACATAGCTCTAGTCATCTTTTTATGCACATGAGGAAGTTCTTCTTTAGGCTGGAGACCCACAAGTGGAATTTCCAATGTAATGCATGAAATATGGCAACTCATTGCTTGATGTTTTTCTGATTGTTAGAGAAGTTGAGCATCTTTTTTGTAATGTTGATCATCCATTCAGATTTTGTTGCTTATTGTCTATTCATTTTCTTTGTCCATTTTATTATTATTATTTTTAAGTGAGAAGAGGGAAGATAGAAAGACAGACACCCATATGCACCCCAACCAGGACCCACCAGGCAACCAACATCTGGGACTGATGCTTGAATCAACTGAACTATCCTCAGCGCTAGGTTCAAACCAATCCAGCCACTGGTGAGAGAGGGGAAGAGAGAGAGAGAGGGGTGAGAGGGAAGGGAAGCAGATGGTCGCTTCTCATGTATACCCTGACCTGGATCAAACCTGGACTCTGCATGCAGGGGTGACACTCTATCCCCCGAACCAACCTGTCAGTGAATAGAACATCACCCCGGCATGCAGGGCCAAATTATCTTTTGTTTTTACTGGTTTATAAGCGTTCTTTATTCTGAATACTATTTCAGTATGTTGTAAACATTTTATCTGACTTTTTTGCTTGTGAAAGAACATTACTACATAGAGCAGTTTGGAGGTTTTAACCTGTTTTAATCGTCCCATTTTTTGAGCCTTTTGGAGGTAGAATAGTTCAGAGGAACTGAGTCTGAAGTCATGCGTTTCTAGGTTCCAATCCTATCTTTGCTTTTTGCTAACAGTAGCCAGTGGGCAAGCTGGTTAGTGAGAAAGCCCTTCCCCTCGGTGCAAAAAAGGAAAAATAATACCTTTCTTCTTTATTGTGAGGATTAACCCGATGGAGTGAATAAAAACAGGACCGGAACATGATAAAAAGCTCAATAATAATAATAATAGCTAACCGGTATTAATATAATGACGATGACATTTTGGACATTTGGAACATGGTACGCGAAAAGGAGAAGTGACTTATCCAATGACAAGCTCAAAGCCGACCAAGGGTTTAATCTGGAGAACTCAGGTGAGGCATTGTCTCCTCCCCTTTTACAGTCCGCCCGCTAGGATCCCGCCCCTGTCCCGGGGCCTCGGTCACAGCTTGGACCTCAGCGGGAAGCCGAGGGTGCTTGTAGACTGGGCCTTGCGCGTGACAGGCGCGCGTGACGTAGGAGGGGCGGATTTGAGAAGAGGATGCTCCGGGATAGGTCGATCGGTTCGCGCGGATGGGGCGGGACAGGTTAGGAGGCGGAGTTTAAGGGGAGGTGGTCTTTGGGCCGGGCTTCCGCGTGCGTTGGTCTGCCCAGCGGGAGCGCGCCTTGGGGGCGTGCCCGGGGAACGGGGCGGGGCCAACGGGGGGCGGGGCGGCGCGCGGCCTAACGGCGGCGACAGCAGCGGCTGAAGCGGCTCCTCTAGGCTTGGCGAGTTTGGCGGCTACAGGTCCCGCCGCGGCGTCTGCGAGGGACACTGGCCCCGGGCGGACGCAGGAGGCTCGCGACGGAGGCACTCGGCGATGGTGGGCGTCCCTGGAGCGGCCGCCTTCCAGCGTAAGTGGGGCGAGAAAGCGGACGGCCGAGGGGGGCGTGTGAGAGGCCTGCGGCTCCGCGGGCGCCAGCTCCGAAGAGGCCCCCGCGACGCGAGGCCAGGCTGGGGAAACTGAGGCCCGAAGCGGGGCGGCGGATCCAAGGTCATGCGGCGGGCAGGGCCTTCCGGGGCTTCCGAGGCCGCCCGGCCGCTTCCTGCGCGCTCCGAGGGGCTCTGGGCTCACGATGTGCGCGACACTGCGGGGACCGCGGCCTCGGCGCCCAGGCCGGCCCGGCGTCCGGCGGACCGCCCCGCGGACGAGGGTTGTTTTGTTCTCCCAGCGCCGGGGCCACTGAGCCCGGCTCCTGGGGAGATAGTACACACTCCCAGTTTCGAGGGTTATGTGGCCCGATAGCGGAGCAGGCGAGCACGGCCCCTCTGCGGGGCCTGTGGAGTCCAGGCTTGGGGGCCAGTGCCTGGATTCACATCCTGGCTCCCCCACTTAAGTTTACAAGCTGTGACCTTGGGTCTCTACGATCCTCGCTTCTCCCGTCTGTAAAATGGGGGCGTGAAGATGATCTCCACCCCCTGCCCCCACTCCTCCACCCCTCATTCCTGCTCTTGGGTATTATGAAGCCAGTAGAATGCTTGGCACAGACTCCGGCACATATACAAGCATGAAAACTGTCATTGTGATCCCTAATAAACCTATCCAGGCTGAACCTCACTCGGAAAAACCCAGATTGGGCTGTGGTTGTGTATTGAAATTTTTATTTCGTGTTTGTTTAGTCCTGCTTTCTGTTCCAGTTGGTTTTCTCACCTCCGTTTCTCCATTCCAGGATTTATCTGGTGTTCCTTCTGGAATTGTGAGGTCCTTGGGGGAGGGGTGGGGTCTCTTAGTAACACAATGAAATTTTAATTGTTTCTGGTTACAGTAGCAATAATAGCTAACGTTTCTTGAGCAGCAGGTATTTTACATTCTGTTCATTTAATATTTATTAAATAATCTATTAAGTAAAAAGTACAGTTCTCGGTTATGGGAATATAATAACAAAGTAGATAGACCAAACTCGGGCTTTGAATTTAGTTGAGGGAGAGGAAGAGGGTAAATGAAGAAGGATCCGTTTTTTAAAAAGGTTTGATTTATTTGTTTTGTAATTGATTTTATAGAGAGAGGAAGGGAGAGAGAGAGAGAAAAACAAACATACAGAGATCTGTCCCTGTTTCTTCCCTGACCGGGGATCGAACTGACAGCCTCTGCACCGGGCTGTAGAGCTGGCCCGGAAACATCCATTTTGCATGTTTTCTCTCATTTAATCCTGATGATTTAAGTACTTGGTTATGCCCATTTTGCAGAGGATGAAAGTGAGGAACAGAAAAAATCCTGCAATCTAATGTAGCCTCAGAGCCCATTTTCTTCAACACCTAATAGGGAGGCATTACCATAGACTCTCTCCTTTGTTTGATACCCATTAAATGTTGGATTGAAGAAATGCAAAGTTGATGCCTTCAACTGATGATGCCTGTTCATAGTCAAGTCTGCAGTTGTAGCTTTTGATAGCCTGATTCCCTTCCTCTTGGAGTCTATAACGAAAGAAAGGCAGACAGAGATGACCTTTAGGTCGGACAAAGATGTACCATCTCTATAGTGAAAGAACCTTTTTATCTGAACTTAAATTTTTTATGTCCAAATTTCTTTTATGCAGTTTTTAGTTTAACCAAAGTACAATTTTTGGTTCCATTATGTAACTAGGACATGATATTTATTTATTTAAATTTATTTCTTTGAAATTCTTTTGATGTTCCTAAGGCAATTCTATATTTCTAGACTGTACTTATTGCTTAGTGTACATTTTCTGTTAATCTGGAAGCATACAGTATTGCATTAAAACATTGAGACAATTTTTTTTCAATGAGGTTCTCATGATACAGTTAGATCCAACATTGACCATCTGCTAAGCACCAGGCTCTGTGCTGATGTAGGGCTTACAAAGATGAATGAAAGATCAGACTCTTGCCTCTACCAGCTTACCTATGGTAAACATTTGGCTAATGTTTTTAACTGAAGTGGTGGGCAGAGAGAATGTAGGAGCTCAGAGTCCCCAGGGGAAGTAACCTAGAGCAGTGGCCTCAAATATTTCTAGTGTTCTAAGGTTGAGTATGCACACATTATGTGAATGTTTGTTTTAAATTACAGTTATAGCATTGACTGTACTTTGTATTATGTACATTTTATTTTTTTAAATTTTATTATGTACATTTTATAATGTACCAAAACAGACATTTTATAAAAGGATGAGCTAAAACAAATAGGACTAGAGGTTCCAATATTGTCCTTCCATGCCCCAGGGGGTGAATAATAAATGTGCCCCCTGGGGTGGAGATCATTACTCTTGTAATGAGACCTTCTCAACCCATGAGGTCTGTTCAAATTCAGTTCTGGAGTTGTGCCTAGGTTTAACTCTTGGGGACCAATCCTTACTAGCTTTGAGACTTTGAGTATATTACTTAACCTTTCTGTTCAGTTTATTTTCCTCATCTGTAATATTGACATGATGAGAATTCCTACCTCATTAGCAGTTTTATTTATTTTTTAGATTTTATTTATATTGATTTTACAGAGGGTGGGAGGAACAAGAAGTATCAGTTTATAGTTGCATCACTTTAGTTGTTTATTGGTTGCTTGTCTTACGTACCTTGACAGGGTAAGCTTAGGGTTTCAAACCAGTGACCTCAGCATTCCAGATTGAGGGTTTATCCACTGCGTTACCACAGGCCAGTCTGCAGTTTTATTGTGATGATTGATAATACATATATGTTAATATAATGTATATGGTAATGCATGTAAAGTACTGTACTATGTTTGACACACTATTTTGGGCACTGTGAGTGGCTGAGGATACAAAGTTGCTTCCACATCTCACTATCTATCTAGCTCAGTGGTAGTCAACCTGGTCCCTACCGCCCACTAGTGGGCATTCCAGCTTTCATGGTGGGTGGTAGCGGAGCAACCAAAGTATAAATAAAAAGATAGATTTAACTTTAGTAAGTTGTTTTATAAAGATTGATTCTGCCAAACTTAGCAAAAATCCGACATAAACTACTTGGTAATTATTATTATATGCTCTAACTTGCTATAACTCTGCTTTATAAGTTTTATAAAGTAAAGTTACTTCCCTACTTTATAAATCACCATTACTGTGGAACCGGTGGGCGATTAGAAAATTTTACTACTAACAGAGATACAAAAGTGGGTGGTAGGTATAAAAAGATTGACTACGCCTGATCTAGCTGGGGGACCCTGCACAGGTACAGGGATAATAAATGCTTTAAGTTCTTTTGAAGCAAAGGCTTTTGGGGATGCAGAGGAGACATAAACTAATTGTTCCTTGAGGGTCCAAGTAAGGTTCAGGTAAGATGACATTTGAACCAGCCTTAGGAAGATGAAGGGGCTTTTTCTAGGAGAAGGAAGGACCAGTCTTCTTTTTTTTTAAATTCATTTATTGATTTTTGGTGGGGGGAGAGAGAGAAAGAGTAAGAAAGAGGGGGAAGAAAGGGGAAGCATCTACTCATAGTAGTTGATTTCTGTATGTGCCTTGACTTGGCAAGCCCAGGGATTTGAACCTGCGACCTCAGTGTTCCAAGTCATCGCCTTATCTACTGCGCCACCACAGGTCAGGCAGAAGGACCAATCTTTAAAAATTTTTTTGCCCTGGCTGGTTGGCTCAGCGGTAGAGCGTCGGCCTGGCGTGCAGGAGTCCCAGGTTCGATTCCCGGCCAGGGCACACAGGAGAAGCGCCCATCTGCTTCTCCACCCCTCCCCCTCTCCTTCCTCTCTGTCTCTCTCTTCCCCTCCTGCAGCCGAGGCTCCATTGGAGCAAAGATGGCCCAGGCGCTGGGGATGGCTATGTGGCCTCTGCCTCAGGCACTAGAATGGCTCTGGATGCAACAGAGCGACGCCCCAGATGGGCATGCCAGGTGGATCCCGGTCGGGCGCATGTGGGAGTCTGTCTGACTGCCTCCCCGTTTCCAGCTTCGGAAAAATGAAAAAAAAATTTTTTTAATTTATTTATTGATTTTTAAAGAGGAAGGGAGAGAGACAAGCGACAGAAAGAAACATCGGTTTCTTGTTCCACTTATTTATGTCATCATTGGTTGATTTTTTAAAAAAATTTCTTTAAATTTATTCATTTTAAAAAGGAGAGAGAATGAGAGAGAGAGAAAATGGGGAGGAACAGGAAGCATCAACTCCCATATGTGCCTTGACCAGACAAGTGCAGGGCTTCGAACTGGTGACCTCAGTGTTCCAGGTCCATGCTTTATCCACTGAGCCACTGCAGATCAGGATGGTTGATTCTTATATGTGCCCTGACCAGGGATCAAACCTGCAACCTTAGCATGTTGGGAGGATGCCCTAACCAGTTGAGCTACCTGGCCAGAGCTTAGAAGGGTCGATCTTATTGGCTGAGGGTACAGTAGAAATTTGGAGGCTGATGGGGGCTTGGTGAATAGTTCCCTGGATCTAAATCTGCAGGGAACCTGATTGCAGCTTTTATACTCTGTGAGTGGTGCCTGACAGGGCCAGATGGCTAGCAATCCTGTTCCAGAACTTTGCACAGTACCTCAGCTCTTTCCTCTCTGGTTGTACTTGCCTCACTCTGCCTTCTTAGTTTTCTAAGAATATAACCCCCTAAATATAAGCTCCTGGAGGGTTCTGATAGTATCAGCATTTTTGTGATTTTATTTTGCCTAGCAAGGTAAGTGGAAGGTTCATAAACATGAGGAAAAGACTATAAATCATTGGACCTTCATTCTGAACAATTACAAGTAGAATGGTAATTAATAGTACTTACTTGTGAAAAACATGCTTACAAATATTTTATGATAGCCTGACCAGGCGGTGGTGCATTGGATAGAGCGTCGGACTGGGATGCGGAAGACCCAGGTTCAAGACCCTGAGGTCTCCAGCTTGAGCATGGGCTCATCTGGTTTGAGGAAAAAAGCTCACCAGCTTGGACCCAAGGTCACTGGCTCAAGCAAGCAAGGGGTTACTCAGTCTGCTGAAGGCCCGTAGTCAAGGCACATATGAGAGAGCAATCAATGAACAACTAAGGTGTCGCAACGAAAAACTAATGATTGGTGCTTCTCATCTCACTGTTCCTGTCTGTCTGCCCGCCCCTGTCTATCCCTCTCTCTGACTCTCTCTCTCTGTCTCTGTTAAAAAAAAACCAAAAACACGTTTTATGATAGATAGGCCTCATGCATTACTATTTAAAGGGTGTGAATGCCTGACCAAGTGGTGGCGCAGTGGATAGAGTGTCGGACTGGGACTCAGAGGACTCAGGTTTGACACCCTAAGGTGACTGGCTTGAGCGCGGGCTTATCCCCTTTGAGCAAAGCTCACCAGCTTGTTGAGCACTGAGTTGCTGGCTTGAGTATCGGATCATAGACATGACCCCATTGTTGCTGGCTTGAGCCCAAAGGTAGCTGGCTTGAAGTCCAAGGTTGCTGGCTTAAGCAAGGGATCACTTACTCTGCTCTATCCCCCTAATCAAGGCACATATGAGAAGCAATGAACAACTAAGGAGCTGCAACGAAGAATGAATGCTTCTCATCTCTCCCTTTCTGTCTGTTCGTCCCTATCTGTCTGTTCGTCCCTATCTGTCCCTTTCTCTGTCTCTCTGTCACAAAAAATCTATCTATATAAATAAAAGTATAAATGTTTGTTCAAAATCTTAAATCTCTGAAAGTTCTTCACTGATTGCTTTGAAATTTTGACACAACGTTGCATTCAAATACATGTGCGTTTTTATATACCTACTATTATATAGATGTCATACCTGTGACAGGTAAAAACATGCTTTTTTTTTGAAAAACAGCGCCATCTGTTGGACGTGAAAGCAACACACGCTATACTAAATATTTTACGATTATATGTTGTGTGTTCTAGAGTCGGAAAACCAGACAATCTCTATATCTGCACAGACAATGGAACAACAAAAATTATTGTATACCCACAAGCATTGTGAAATTAAACATACTAGAGGCCCTGCTGGTTAGCTCAGGGGTAGAGTGTCAGCCTGGTGTGCAGGAGTCCCGGGTTTGATTCTGGGCCAGGGCACACAGGAGAAGCACCTATCTGCTTCTCCACCCCTCCCCCTCTCCATCCTCTTTGTCTCTCTCTTCCCCTCCTGCACCAAGACTCCATTGGAGCAAAGTTGGCCCGGGCGCTGAGGATGGCTCTATGGCCTCTGCCTCAGGCGCTAGAATGGCTCTGGTTGCAACAGAGCAACGCCCCAGATGGACAGAGCATCACCCCCTGGTGGGCACGCCGGGTGGATTTCTGTTGGGCGCATGCAGGAGTCTGTCTGACTGCCTCCCCGTTTCCAACTTCAGAAAAATAAAAATAAAATAAAATACTAGAAACGTATGCTTTCTCTTTTTTTTTTTTGCATTTTTCTGAAGCTGGAAACAGGGAGAGACAGTCAGACAGACTCCCGCATGCGCCCGACCGGGATCCACCCGGCACGCCCACCAGGGGGCGACGCTCTGCCCACCAGGGGGCGATGCTCTGCCCATCCTGGTTGTGGCCATGTTGCGACCCTCCTGGGTGTCGCCATGTTGCGACCAGAGCCACTCTAGCGCCTGGGGCAGAGGCCACAGAGCCATCCCCAGCGCCCGGGCCATCTTTGCTCCAATGGAGCCTTGGCTGCGGGAGAGGAAGAGAGAGACGGAGAGGAAGGCGCGGCGGATGGGTGGAGAAGCAAATGGGTGCTTCTCCTATGTGCCCTGGCCGGGAATCGAACCCAGGTCCTCCGCACGCTAGGCTGACGCTCTACCGCTGAGCCAACCAGCCAGGGCTTCTCTTTTCTTTCTTTTCCATTTAACCAGACTGAGCCACAGCAACGCATGGCTGGGTACAGCTAGTAAAAAATAAAAGAAAAATAAGAATAAAAATTGTGAAAATTGTCATGGTCAGTAACTTTTTCCTTATCTGGCACTTACCCATTAGGATAAAGAGATAGGAAAGTATACCGGAAAGACCTCTGAGGTTGAATTAGGAGTCTTCCATTTGCTACTCAAGACTCACTCTCCTTCTTTTCCCACCCTGTTCTTTGTTCTGGGAGGCTGACTTACCTGTGGACTACATCACTAGGTTTCCTTCTCTGAGGTTGCTGAGTTTAATTACTCTGCTGCCATTTTATGGGTGTTGTCTCTGGCTGGCTGTATCCCTTGGTTGAAGGTCCCTTTTTTACATGAATCACTCCTTCTAGGTTTGAAAAGTTCTGGTTCCTTTGTTCCTTGGGCTTAGAGGTGCTCTCATTAGTTCCAGGGTACTAGAACTGTCCCTTGCGATTATTATTATTATTTTTTATTTTTTATTTTCCTTGTGATTATTTTATACCCTCTCTGCCGGTGCCTTTCTTATAGTTTCATATTAAGCCCTTCATGAATTATCCTTACTGGAGTATGCTATCTTTCCACAACTGATTGAAATGTATATCTTGTTAATAGGCTAGCTCCTCAAACTTGTACTCAAAGCTTGCTTATACTCTGCACCTAACTGCAAACACAGATACTTGTCTCAGCCCAGTTTATAGCAGATTTAAAAGCAACAAGTCAGATGGAGAGGAGAGGGGCTACTCCAACTAAGTATACTTACAGTGAGAGACAAGATCTCATCCTGTTCTGTTGTCCTTATTATGGGTGTTACACTGATGCATTTAGTTAGCCACCCTGCACCCCCAGACGATTGGGTAAGAAAAACAATGGAGTAAGATAAAAGCATCATAATCTGTGACAACACAATTGGGCCATATACCATGCCACGCATTTTACTCACCTTGTGACTTTTAATCTTCCACTATTTTATTTTATTTTTTTAAGATTTTATTTATTCATTTTAGAGAGGAGACGGACAGAGAGAGAGACAGAGAGAGAAGGGAGGGAGGAGCAGAAAGCATCAACTCCCATATGTGCCCTGACCAGGGAAGCCCGGGATTTCAAACCAGCGACCTCAGTGTTTCAGGTCTACGCTTTTACGCACTGTGCCACCGCAGGTCAGGCATAATCCTCTACTATTTTAGTTAGGTATAAATCCTCATTTAACAAACTAGGAAATTGATTCAGATGTCATAATGCTAATAAATAACCAAGCCTAGATTAAAATCTAGATCTTTAAAAAATTTATTATTATTATCTTTGTGTGTGACAGAGACAAAGAGAGAGAGACAGAGAGAGGTTCAGATAGGGACAGACAGACAGGAAGGGAGAGATGAGAAGCATCAATTCTTTGTTGCAGCTCCTTAGTTGTTCATTGATTGCTTTCTCATGTGTGCCTTGATGGGGTTGGGGGGGGCTAGAGCAGAGCAGTGACCCATTGCTCAAGCCAGCAACCTTGGGCTCACGCCAGCGACCTTTGGGCTCATGCCAGCGACCATGGGGTCATGTCTATGATCCCATGCTCAAGCCAGCAACCCAGTTCTCAAGCTAGTGAACCCACACTCAAGCCGGATGAGCCCACACTCAAGCTGGCGACCTTGGGGTTTTGAACCTGGGTCCTCTGTGTCCCAGTCCGATGTCAGGCTATTATTATTATTTTTTAAGATTTTATTTATTCATTGTAGAGTGGGGAGAGAGGGAGTGGGAGGGAGAGACAAGAAGGGAGAGAGATGAGAAACATCAATTCTTTATTGTGTCACCTTAGTTCATTGATTGCTTTCTCATATATGTGCCTTTATGGGGGTAGTGGTGGGGTTCCAGCTGAGCCACTGACCCCTTGCTCAAGCCAGTGACCTTGAGCTGAAGTCAGCGACCATGGGGTCAAGCCTATGATTCCTTGTTCAAGCTGGCGATTCCGTGCTCAAGGTGGCGATACCAGGGTTTCAAACCTGGGCCCTTAGCATCCCAGGCCGACACTATCCACTGTGCCCTGTGTGGTCAGGCAAAGGTTTTTGATTTTGCTTATTTTGAGAGTTGGGACTTACTAAACTGAATCATGTTTTGGATATTTGTAATGATTTTTTGTCTCCATCTTTTACTTTTGAATAAATTTATGCTGGTTTGGAACTGATTGGCTTTCCTATCTAGTGATAGATTCTAAAAATACACAGACTGACTTTAAGCTTGTTCTTGAGTATTAAGCCTGTTGTGTAGGGTTTGCAAATCTACACTTTAAGATCAATTATTTGCATTTTTTTTATAATGTGATTTTATTTATTTTTACAGAGGCAGAGTCAAAGAGAGGGATAGATAGGGACAGACAGACAGGAATGGAGAGAGATAAGAAGCATCAATCAAAAAAAATCAATCATTCATTTTTCGTTGGGACACCTTAGTTGTTCATTGATTGCTTTCTCATATGTGCCTTGACTGGGGGCTACAGCAGACTGAGTAACCCCTTGCTCAAGCCAGTGACCTTGGGTCTAAGCTGGTGAGCTTTTTTGCTCAAACCAGATGAGCCCGCGCTCAAACTGGCGACCTCGGGGTCTCGAACCTGGGTCCTCCGCATCCCAGTCCAATGCTGTATCCACTGCGCCACCGCTTGGTCAGGCTTATTTGCATTTATAAAAATTGAGTTTTAGGCCCTGGCCGGTTGGCTCAGCAGTAGAGCGTCGGCCTGGCGTGCGGGGAACCCGGGTTCGATTCCCGGCCAGGGCACATAGGAGAAGCGCCCAATTGCTTCTCCACCCCCGCCCCCCCCCTCCTTCCTCTCTGTCTCTCTCTTCCCCTCCCACAGCCAAGGCTCCATTGGAGCAAAGATGGCCCGGGCGCTGGGGGACGGCTCCTTGGCCTCTGCCCCAGGCGCTAGAGTGGCTCTGGTCGTGGCAGAGCGACGCCCCGGAGGGGCAGAGCATCGCCCCCTGGTGGGCAGAGCATCGCCCCGGTGGGCGGTGGGCGTGCCGGGTGGATCCCGGTCGGATCCCGGTCGGGTGCATGCGGGAGTCTGTCTGACTGTCTCTCCCCGTTTCCAGCTTCAGAAAAATACAAAAAAAAAAAAAAGAAAATTGAGTTTTAGAGAGAGAGAAAGAGAGAGAAAACACATTGATTTGTTGTTCCACTTATTCATGCCATTGTTGGTTGATTCTTTAAAAAAAAAAATTTTTTTTTAAATTTTATTCATTCATTTTTAGAGAGGAGAGAGACAGAGACAGAGTGGGAGAGAGAGGAGAGAGAGACAGAGAAAGAGAAGGGGGGAGGAGCTGGAAGCATCAACTCCCATATGTGCTTTGACCAGGCAAACCTAGGGTTTCGAACCGGCTACCTCAGCATTTCCAGGTCGACGCTTTATCCACTGCGCCACCACAGGTCAGGCCATTGTTGGTGGATTCTTATATGTGCCCTGACCAGGGATTGAACCCACAACCCCGGCTTATTGGAATGATGCTCTAACCCACTGAGCTACCTGGCCAGGGCAGTTATTTGTATTTAATAAATACTTTAGGCAGGAAAGGTCATTTAAACCGTAGTGTACAATGAATGAGTGCAACAGTAAGATCAAGATGAGTTGCCTGGCCTGACCTGTGGTGGCGCAGTGGATAAAGCATAAAGCGTCGACCTGGAAATGCTGAGGTCGCCGGTTCGAAACCCTGGGCTTGCCTGGTCAAGGCACATATGGGAGTTGATGCTTCCAGCTCCTCCCCCCTTTTCTCTCTCTGTTTCTCTCTCTTGCTCTCTCTCTCTCTCCTCTCTAAAAATGAATAAATAATAAAAAAAAAGATAAAAAAAAAAAAAAGATGAGTTGCCTGACCTGTGGTGGCACAGTGGATAAAGCGTCAACCTGAAATGCTGAGGTTGCTGGTTCGAAACCCTGGGCTTGCCTGGTCAAGGCACATATGAAAAGCAACCAAGGAAAAACTAAAGTGGAGCAACTATGAGTGATACTTCTCACTCCCCCCCTTCCTTATCTCTATAAAATCAATAAATAAAATCTTTTTTTTTTTTTAGATTTTTTATTTTATTTTATTTATTCATTTCTAGAGAGGAGAGAGAGAGACAGAGAGAGAGGAGAGAGAGACAGAGAGAGAGAAGGGGGGAGGAGCTGGAAGCATCAACTCCTATATGTGCCTTGATCAGGCAAGCCCAGGGTTTTGAACCAGCGACCTCAGCATTTCCAGGTCGATGCTTTATCCACTGTGCCACCACAGGTCAGGCCAATAAATAAAATCTTAAAAAAATGAGTTAATTCACTAAGCTTATGCCTATTCCAGGGTAAGAAAAATAGGAGGAAAGAGATGGCGAAGAAAGATTTGTCACTTGCCAGTTTTATCCTTATTCCTTAGTTTTAGAGTATTGTTTTGAATTTTATATTATAGAAAGTAATTACTCACTTGTAAAAATTTACTTAAAATCCCTGAAAGTTTGGAAGTTAGTGCAGGAGAATCGTTCCTCTGGTTATTATTTCTGCTTTGGTGAGAATACCAAGAGGGGTCTCACTAGTGCTGTACTGACTGGCCCCATGTGAGTATGAGCTAGTGTATGTATAATATAATACATGTGACAGAGCCTGTCTCTGGGCTTTATTATGGCAGGTTAAGTAGCTTTTTGCCTCTGTCTCTGGTCCGTGAAGGCCTCGAGGCTATCTGAAATTACAGGGGCTGGGACACCATAAATTAAACTTGTGAAATGAATCTTTTGCAGATATGTCAACTTAATCTGACTTTTAAGTCTAGTTGAATTCTTTTTAAAAAAAGAATATTTGCTAGATTTTCACGTATGTCATCTCATATAATTCCTAGAATAACCCTGGGAAGAAGTTAGTATCTTTGTTTTACAGATGAGGAAATAAGGCTCAGAGAAGTTAAATAAATTACCCAAGCCCACATAATTAATCAGTAGCAGATGCAGTATTCAAATTTAGTTCGATTCTGCTCTTGAGTTTGTTCATTATATACATTGAGATCTGAGTCCAAAACCCACTGTTTTTGAACCATCATATGGTTGTTGCTTTTTTTTTTGGTATTAAGTGAGAAGAAGTGGGGAGGCAGAGAGACAGACTTCCGCATGTGCCTGACCATGATCCACCCCAGCAGGCCCACTAGGGGGCAATGTTCTGCCCATCTGGGGCCGCTGCTCTATTGCATCCTGAGCCATTTTAGCACCTGATGCAATGATACAAGGCCATGGAGCCATCCTCAGTGTCTGGGACAGCTTGCTCCAGTGGAACCTTGGCTGTGGGAGGGGAAGAGAGAAATAAAGGAGAAGGGTAAGGGTGGAGAAGCAGATGGTCGCTTCTCATGTGTGCCCTGGCCAGGAATTGAACCTGGGACATCCACATGCCAGGCTGATACTCTACCACTGAGCCAACCTTCCAGGACTCACTTTTTATTTTTACTAACTACACTATATATACACTGATGTTTTTAAACATACATATGTTCTAGAGCTCCCTGATGATACTTGATTTCCCATCGTTCTTTGACCATTTTTGACAACATCTTATTAAAATATGTCCTAAGAGCCTGACCAGGTGGTGGTGCAGTGAATAGAGTGTGGACCTGGGATGCCGAGAGAACCAGGTTTGAAATCCTGAGGTAACCGGCTTGAGCACAGGCTCATGGACATGACCCCATGGTTGTTGACTTGAGCTCAAGATCGCTGTCTTGAAGGCCAAGGTTGCTGGCTTGAACTCAAGGTTGCTGGCTTGAGCAAGGGGTCACTGGCTCAGCTGGAGGGCCTGCTTCCCATCAAAGCACATATGAGAAAGCAATCAATGAACAACTAAAGTGAAGCAACTACCAGTGGATGCTTCTCATCTCTCCCTTCCTGTCTGTCCCTTTTCTGTCCTGCTCTCTCTGTCTTTGTCTATCTCACACACACACAAAAAAAGTCCTAGGAATTGGGATGTGATTTATAGACTGCTGTACTAGGTCTTGGTCTTTTTTTAAAAATTGGTTTTAGAGCCAGACAAAAACATCAATCTGTTTCTGTATGTGTCTTGACCTGGATCAAACCTGCAACCTTTGTTATTGGGTCAACTTTCTCACCAGCCTAGCTATCTGGCCAGAGCATTAGGTCTTGGTCTTGTTTGGGGGGTATCCTGAATTGGTCTTAGAGATGAATTAAAAAGAAAAAGATGATGAAAAAAATAGAAACAATTAGAGCAGGGGTCCCCAAACTACAGCCCGCGGGCCACATGCAACCCCCTGAGGTCATTTATCTGGCCCCTGCCACACTTCCAAAGGGGCACCTCTTTCATTGGTGGTCAGTGAGAGGAGCATAGTTCCCATTGAAATACTGGTCAGTTGGTTGATTTAAATTTACTTGTTCGCCTGATCTGTGGTGGCGCAGTGGATAAAGCGTCGACCTGGAAATGCTGAGGTCGCCGGTTCAAAACCCTGGGCTTGCCTGGTCAAGGCACATATGGGAATTGATGCTTCCAGCTCCTCCCCACCTTCTCTCTCTGTCTCTCCTCTCTCTCTCCCTCTCTGTCTCTCTCTCTCCCTTTCTCTCTCCTCTCTAAAATGAATAAAAATAAATAAATAAATAAATAAAAGTTGGTCACCTTTAAAAAAAAATTAAATTTACTTGTTCTTTATTTTAAATATTGTATTTGTTCCCGTTTTGTTTTACTTTAAAATAAGATCTGTGCAGTGTGCATAGGGATTTGTTCATAGTTTTTTTTTATAGTCTGGCCCTCCAACAGTCTGAGGGACAGTGAACTGGCCCCCTGTGTAAAAAGTTTGGGGACCCCTGAATTAGAGCTTTCACCAATGTATCCTATGTGTTTACTGATCTTGGTGAAGCAGATAGATCAGTGGTAGTCAACGTGGTCCCTACCACCCACTAGTGGGCGTTCCACCTTTCATGGTGGGCGGTAGCAGAGCAACCAAAGTGTAAATAAAAGGATAGATTTAACTTTAGTAAATTGTTTTATAAAGATTGATTCTGCCAAACTTAGCAAAAATTCGACACAAAGTACTTGGTAAGTAATTATTATTATATGCTTTAACTTGCTGTAACTCTACTTTATAAGTTTTATAAAGTAAAGTTACTTCCCTACTTTATAAATCACCATTACTGTGGAACCGGTGGGCAGTTAGAAAATTTTACTACTAACAGAGATACAAAAGTGGGCGGTAGGTATAAAAATGTTGATGACCCCTGAGATAGATTGATGACATTGAACTTTGAAAGCCCAGGAAATGTCTGTACTAATTTTGCTTGGCCCTGTTAGGAGCTGTCAAATGAGGATCATCAGGTACAGTAGTATGGACTATGTAGTGAACTTTTACTTTGAGGCTCTTTAAGATTTGATTCTACCCCTCTATTTTGCTTTAATTAAATGCAGAAATCAAAGTAATATTCAGAATAAACCCAGAGCTCTAGGTATTCTTTTGTCTGAATTTATAGCTTTGATGTTGGCTAGACCTTTCAATTAAATTAGCTGATGGCAACAAATATGTAATCTGATTTCTCCCGCAGCTCAATTGAAATGTTAATACCAGGCATTGCACAGTTCCCTGACACACTATTTTGACCTTTTCCTCTTTTACAAATGTTTACCTTATTCTTTTGTTAACTTAGCCATCTCCATGCAGAGGTCCTGCCTGCTTTTAATTTTTTGAAGCTACTTGAGAAGAGACTTTCAAACAGCACAAATTTATTTTTACCTTATATCCCTAGACCTACACTAATCCTGTTTCCTCTAATTCACATAGCTTTTAGCTAGTTTACTATCTTCTTACCACTACCAGTCCTTGTTTCTTCCAGTCTTCTCAATAAAAGCTAAATACCACTGACATTTTCCTCCACCAAAAATATGAGATTTTTTTTTTTTTTTTTTTTTTTTTTTTACAGAGACAGAGAGTGAGTCAGAGAGAGGGATAGACAGGGACAGACAGACAGGAACGGAGAGAGATGAGAAGCATCAATCATTAGTTTTTCATTGTGCGTTGCAACATCTTAGTTGTTCATTGATTGCTTTCTCATACGTGCCTTGACTGTGGGCTTTCAGCAGACCGAGTAACCCCTTGCTGGAGCCAGCGACCTTGGGTTCAAGCTGGTGGGATCTTGCTCAAACCAGATGAGCCCGCGCTCAAGCTGACAATCTCAGGGTCTCGAACCTGGGTCCTCTGCATCCCAGTCCAACGCTCTATCCACTGCGCCACTGCCTGGTCAGGCAAAAGTATGAGATTTTTAAAAAAATGAATTTATTTATTGATTTTACGGAGAGAGGAGAGAGGGGCAGGGAAGCAAGAAGTATCAACTCCCAGTTGTTTTGCTTTAGTTGTTCATTGATTGCTTGTTGTATGTGCCTTGACTGGGCAAGCCCCGGGTTTTGAACTGGTGACCTCAACATGACAGGTGTACGCTTTATCCACTGCACCAACACGACCAGGCAAAAGCAAGTGTTCTTTATGGCTGAGATGAAGGGCAGAGGTGGTTTCTTTGCAGGTCAGAAGGGACTTTTAAGAATTACTTAAAAGTGGTGAAATGCAAGAACCTACAACCAAGATTGTTCTACCCAGCAAAGCTGTCACTTAGAATCGAAGGACAGATGGCCCTGGCCGGTCGGCTTAGTGATAGAGCGTCGGCCTGGCGTGCAGAAGTCCCAGGTTCGATTCCCGGCCAGGGCACACAGGAGAAGCGCCCATCTGCTTCTCTACCCCTCCCCCTCTCCTTCCTCTCTGTCTCTCTCTTCCCCTCCCGCAGCCGAGGCTCCATTGGAGCAAAGATGGCCCGGCGCTGGGGATGGCTCCTTGGCCTCTGCCCCAGGCGCTAGAGTGGCTCTGGTTGCGACAGAGCGATGCCCCGGAGGGGCAGAGCATCCGCCCTTGGTGGGCGTGGGTGGATCCCAGTCGGGCGCATGCAGGAGCCTGTCTGACTGTCTCTCCCCGTTTCCAGCTTCAGAAAAATACAAAAAAAAAAAAAAAAAAAGAATCGAAGGACAGAAAAAGAGTTTCCCAGACAAGAAAAAGCTGAAGGAGTTCATCACCACGAAACCAGTATTACATGAAATGTTAAAGGGTCTTAAGAAGAAGAAAAAAATAAAGATTAAAATATGATCAATAAATGGCAATAATTACATATTTATCAACAATTGAATCAAAAACAAAGTAAATAAACAAGCAGAATAGAAACAAACTCATAGATACAGAGAACATTTTGATGGTTGCCAGATGGGAAGGCAGTCAGAATGGGTAAAAAAGGTGGAGGGATTAAGAAGTACAAACGCCTGACCTATGGCAGCGCAGTGGATAAAGTATTGACCTGGAATGCTGAGGTCGCCGGTTCAAATCCCTGGGCTTGCTTGGTCAAGGCAAATAATGGGAGTTGATGCTTCTTCTCTTCCTCCCTTTTCGCTCTCTCTCTCTCCCCTGTCTCTAAAATGAATAAATTAAAAAAAAAAAGAAAAAGAAGTACAAACTGGTTGTTACAGAATAGTCTGGGGGATTAAAGTACAGCATGTGGAAAATAGTATGTATGGTATCAGATGAGACTTACCAGGATGATCACTTAGTTATAGAATGTCTAGTCATTGGGTTGAACACCTGAAGCTAATATAATACTATATGCCAACTATAATTGAAAACATAAAAAAATGATTTAAAAATTTTTAAAATACAGGTAGGTGTGTTTTAGGAGAGGGAAGTTCTGAGTCGTGAGGGATTAGGGGAAAGGCCAGTGATGGTCTTAACTCCTCTGGCATCCAGCCGCCTACAGCTGCTTAGAGCTCAGCAACTTCAGTTTTCATAAGCTCCTTCTTAATCTTGGTGGGTTGGTCTGGCTAAGTGGCTTAAACTACTCTTGAATATATTATAGGATACACAAGCTGCTTTAGAAAACCAACAGTATATTGAAGAATGGTGATCTGCATTAAAAATTTTTTTATTTTTATTTATTTATTTATTTATTTATTTTCTACAGAGACAGAGAGTGAGTCAGAGAGAGGGACAGACAGGAACAGAGAGACAGGAGCGGAGAGAGATGAGAAGCATCAATCACCGGTTTTTCATTGCACGTTGCAACACCTTAGTTGTTCATCGACTGCCCCCCCACATGTGCCTTGACTGCGGGCCTTCAGCAGACCGAGCAACCTCCCGCTGGAGCCAGCGACCCCGGGTTCAAGTTGGTGGGCCCTTGCTCAAATCAGATGAGCCTGCGCTCAAGCCGGCAAGCTCAGGGTCTCGAACCTGGGTCCTCTGCATCCCAGTCCGATGCCCCATCCACTGCACCACCGCCTGGTCAGGCTAAATTTAAGATTTTTTTTTTTTTTTTTTATTCATTATAGAGAGAGTGGAAAGAGAGAGAGAAAGTGAAAGAAGGGGGGAGGAGCAGGAAGCATTAACTCCCATATGTGCCTTGACCAGGCAAGCCCAGGGTTTTGAACCGGCAACCTCAGCGTTTCCAGGTTGACGCTTTACCCACTGCGCCACCGGTAATCTGCATTAAAGAAAACATTTTTGTACTCCTTTTTCTTTTAAAACTTAGTATTTTGACAATTTTTTTTCTAAATGTTTATTTTATTGATTTTAGAGAGAGGCAGGGAGAGAGCAAGTGTAAGAGACAGGAACATTGATCTATCTGTTCCTGTATGTGCCCTGAGCAGGGATCAAACCGGCAACCTCCGCACTTTGGGACGATGCTCCAACCAACTGAACTATCCTGCCAGGGCTGTTCGAATAATTTTTTTTCTAAGGGGGAAAAGGAGAGAGAAGGAGAAGGAGAGAGAGAGAAAGAAAGAGATGAGAAGCATTGATTTGTAGTTGTGGCACTTTAGTTGTTCATTGATTTCTTCTCATATGTGCCTTGACTAGGGGGCTCCAGCCGAGCCAGTGACCCTGGGCTTCAAGCCAGCGACTATAGGATCATGTTGATGGTTCCGTGCTCAAGCTGGTGAGCCTCCTCTCAAGCCGTATGAGCCTGCACTCAAGCTGGCAACCTTGGGGTTTTGAACCTGGGACCTCAGTGTCCCAGGTCGATGCTCTGTCCACTGTGCCACTGCTGGTCAGGCCCAATCCCTTTTTTTTTTTTGAGAGAGAGAAAGGAAGGAAGGGAGAGAGATGAGAAGTATCAACTTTTAGGTGCAGCATTTTAGTTGTTCATTGATTGCTTCTCATATATGCCTTGACCAGGGGGCTCTAGCTGAGCCACTGATCCCTTGCTAAAGTTAGCAACCTTGGACTTCATGCCAACGACTAGTGACCCTGCGCTCAAGCTGGATGAGCCCATACTCAAGCCGGCGACCTTGGGGTTTTGAACCTGGGTCCTCTGCATCCCAGTTTGACGCTCTATCCACTGTGCCACCGCCTGGTCAGGCAGGAACTTATTTATTGAGAAAATTTCGGCCTGACCTGTGGTGGCATAATGGATAAAGCATTGACCTGGAACGCTGAGGTCGCTGATTTGAAACCCTGGGCTTGCCTGGTCAAGGCACGAATGAGAGTTGGTGCTTCCTGCTCCTCGCCCTTTTTTCTCTCTCCCACCGTCCCTCCCCTCTCTCTCCTGTCTCTAAAATGAATAAATAAAATCTTAAAAAAACTATTAGATTAAGTTTCTGGGTACTTTGAACAGTTTGTGACAGAAATTTACTAGACTTTGTATAAATATAATCTAGTAATTTCTATTACTGTTACTGTGTAAAGTGATCATTGCTGTAATGACCTTAGGAAGCTTTAGATATAAAGTAAGTACATTGTGAATTATCTGAAGAAAGCTTTATATACTGTTTCACATTGTATTTTAAAGAGTATCAATAATAAATGTAATTTGAAAAATAATAGCTTACATGGGGATTTCACATGCTATTTTAGCCACTGCTCACAATAGCCTTTGAATTTAAGTATTATTACTGTCTTCACTTTACAGTTGAGGAAACAAGCTTTATGGGTGATGAATTGAGTCATGTAGGACATGTCTCTCTGGTTAGTAGTAGAGACAAGATCTGAACCCAAGTCCTAACCCCTGCACTACTATGTTCCATTTCTCAGCTATGCTGAATGAATTATAATTAATTGTATAGTATTCTGCTTTGACATTATAGTTTTTGAAAAGTATCTTTTACAGGCCCTGGCCCAGTTGGCTCAGTGGTAGAGCATCGGCCTGGCGTGCGGGGGGTCCCGGGTTCGATTCCCAACCAGGGCACACAGGAGAAGCGCCCATCTGCTTCTCCACCCCCACCCCCTCTCCTTCCTCTCTGTCTCTCTCTTCCCCTCTGGCTCCTTGGCCTCTGCCCCAGGCGCTAGAGTGGCTCTGGTCTCAATAGAGTGAAGCCCCGGAGGGGCAGAGCATCGCCCCCTGGTGGGCAGAGCATCACCCCTGATGGGCGTGCCGGGTTGATCCCGGTCGGGCGCATGCGGGAGTCTGTCTGACTGTCTCTCCCCGTTTCCAGCTTCAGAAAAATACAAAATAAATAAAGAAAGAAAGAAAGAAAAGAAAAGTCTCTTTTACAAAAGTAATAGAAGACATTCCTTATAAAAGTTGCAGCAAATAGAGTAAAGTAAAAATTTCTTTTTATGTTATCACTGAAAGTTTGTGTATTTCCAGACATATTTGGATACCTTTACACTTATCTGTAATACACAAATGTATAGTGTTTTTTCACAAACAGAATTGTACTGCAAGTAATTTTATGCAGAGTCTGTAGAGCAGTGGTTCTCAACCTGTGGGTCCAATGGCTTTAGGCGACCCCTGTGTTTTGGTCGTTCGACCCCCGCCGGGGTTGCGACCCACAGGTTGAGAACCGCTGCTTTACAGTATCCTGTCAGATGGGAAGTCCACAAAACTGTTTTGTCAGATCTTTGGTTTAAACAAGAGCTAAGACATTTATCTCTTGTTTTAAGTACCTTGGAACAGATTTTTTGAATGACAGCAACATTCAGTATTGATTTGTTCAATGTTAGTAGTGAGATGCCTTTAAAATGATCACACCTTTCATTTCAGAGAACTTTCCAAATGCTCTGTGAAAAAGACAGATAAATGATTGAGTGCTTTATGAAGCTGCCAAGCACTGTTCAAGTCCTTTTCCCTTTCTGAGAAAGTGCAGGGTTGTCCATTTTGGAGCAAGTGATGCACCTGTTACCTCTGGTTGTAGGAGATGATGTTTCTTCATCTGGTAGTGGAAAAAGGAATTAATGAATGGGTAACTAGACAGACCTGCTCTGGAAATGAAAATAGGTCTTTTCTGATGTTGATGACAGAAGAACAGAAGCTTCAGGTAGAGCAAACTCTCCAGATACTTTGGTGATTATTTCCACCACTGTAAACTAATACACATGACATAATGCATTTTACTTTTAATATCGAACTTTTAGTGATGCACTCATTAATTTCCATGCTGTTCATATTTTTCTCAGAAGGAAAAAGGAATTGAACTGCCATTGTAGGGCAAGTTCAGCATTTATACAAAACATGCTGTGGTGGAGAGAGTAGACTAGGAATTCATATTGCGGAGATAATGAAGTAGGTAGGCTCTTGCTGGACACGGGATACACCAAACAGAAAGTGAATTTGTATAGGTCTCAGAATTCCAGAGTAATGAAGGTGAATTGATGTTAAGCAACTGGTAAATGTAAGCTGATAGTAAAATAGTGTTTAAGGAGGGAAAAATAACTATATTCAGTATACACTTTGTTTCTTTTAAAAGATTTTATTCATTTTAGAGGGAGGTGAGAGAAAGGAAAGGGATCAGGAGGAGTGGGAAGCATCAACTCGCAGATGCTTCCTGCATGTACCTGGACAGGGTAAGCCTGGGGCTTGGAACCTGCGACCCCACCCTTCCAGGTCAACACTTTGTCCACTGCGCCGCTATAGCTCAGGCATATTCAGAGTAATCTTCAGTGTGCATCCAAAACATCTGGAAAGCTGCTTTAATGGAGCACTGGGATTTTTCCTCCCAGAAATTTAAATTCTGGAGGTTGAGGCATGGCCCAGGAACCTGCATCTCTACCAAGCTTCCTAAGTAATTATTTTCTAGCTAGCCTAAAGACTAATTTGAGAAATGCTGCCTTAGAGTGTCTAAACCTGCAAAGATCATCTGAGTCTAATTGGAGGAAGAGTTACAGGAAGGAAAAACTAATTCGATATAAGACATTGTGGTCAGAGCGATAAATGGAGATATCTGAGTAAGTATTAGGGAGAGATATTAATGCTGACTGAAGTAGGGAGGAAGAGGGACTCATGTTTGATTTTATTTTTCAGTCAAGGGTTACATCTTTAATGTGATCATTTTGTATTATATATATCAGATAATGCTATGGTGTCTTTTGATAACCAAGCTTTCAGATCTGTAGTTTACTGTATTTCCGGGATATCCTTAATTTCCAGTATTTCACACCACTTTCTCTAAGCCATCAAAATATCTTTGAAAGTATATGAATTTATTTTATTTTATTTTTTTACAGAGGCAGAGATAGATAGGGACAGACAGACAGGAACGGAGAGAGATGAGAAGCATCAATCATTAGTTTTTCGTTGCGTGTTGCGACTTCTTAGTTGTTCATTGATTGATTTCTCATATGTGCCTTGACCGCACGCCTTCAGCAGACTGAGTAACCCCTTGCTGGAGCCAGCGACCTTGGGTCTAAGCTGGTGAGCTTTTTGCTCAAGCCAGATGAGCCCGCATTCAAGCTGGCGACCTCGGAGTCTTGAACCTGGGTCCTTCGCATCCCAGTCCGACGCTCTATCCACTGCGCCACCACCTGGTCAGGCTGAATTTTTTTTTTAAATTAAATGAGAGGTGGGGAGGCTGAGACAGACTCCTCATGTGCCCTGACTGGGACCCACCTGTTCAAGCCTGCTACCAGGCCTGCTACCAGGCCTGCTACCAGGCGATGCCCTGTCTGTTTGGGCTGCTGCTCTGTTGCTTAGCAACTGAGCTATTTTAGCTCTTGACACAAGGCCTTGGAGCCATCCTCAATGCCTGGGGCCAACTTTGCTCAAACCATTTGAGCCATGGCTGTGGGAGGAGAAGAGAGAAAAGAGAGAGAGAGAAGGGAGAGGAGTGGAGAAGCAGTTGGTCGCTCCTCCTGTGTGCCCTGATGGGGAATTGAACCTGGGACTTCCACATGCCTGGCTGACACTCTATAGCTGAGCCAACCGGCCAGGGCCAAAAGTATGAATTCAGCATTCAAACTAACACATGGACTGTGGCATAAAATAATTTATTGCATCAAGAGTGCTTTTGTTCATTTGCCCAGGAAATAATCATTGTTCTTTTTTTCTCTTTCCTTTTATTTTTGATTATATTTATTGATTTTTTTGGAGGGAGGAGAGAGAGAGAAAGAAAGGGAGAGAAGTGGAAAGCATCTACTTGTAGTAGTTGCTTCCTGTATGTGCCTTAATCAGGCAAGCCCAGGGATTTGAACCAGTGACCTCAGCATTCCAGGCTGACGCTTTATCTGCTGTGCCACCACAGGTCAGTGTGGGGCAGCTGTTAGGCTTGCTAGTCAGTGTACCATCTGCAAGCATTTTGCTTTATTAGTGCATGAGCATGTGGCAGCGCCACATATGTGTGGCCTATATAAGGCTATGGATGATTGTGCTCAGGGGGATTGCGCATGCACGGATTATCTACCCGCCGCCGTGAGGGGCCATTTTGCTGTTTGTTTACCTGAGAGGCGGGTTTCCCTGCCTGTGTGCTTGTCTGCTGTAGTGAGACTTTATTAAATGCAATGGCCCAACCCTTTCCGGCTCTGCAGTTTCACTACCGTCTGCCCGAATCCAGTGTGAACCTGCCTGGCCTCAGCCGCCGGCATTAGTCAGGCTCACTGGTTTTCTTTACCAATAGTGATGAATCTTTTTTTTTTTAATTTATTTTTTTACAGAGACAGAGAGTGAGTCAGAGAAAGGGATAGACAGGGACAGACAGACAGGAATGGAGAGAGACGGGAAGCATCAATCATTAGTTTTTCTTTTTTTTTTTTTTTTGCATTTTTCTGAAGCTGGAAACAGGGAGAGACAGTCAGACAGACTCCTGCATGCGCCCAACCGGGATCCACCCTGCACGCCCACCATGGGGCGACGCTCTGCCCACCAGGGGGCGATGCTCTGCCCATTCTGGGCGTCGCCATGTTGCGACCAGAACCACTCTAGCGCCTGAGGCAGAGGCCAAGGAGCCATCCCCAGTGCCCGGGCCATCTTTGCTCCAATGGAGCCTCGGCTGCGGGAGGGGAAGAGAGGGACAGAGAGGAAGGCGCGGCGGAGGGGTGGAGAAGCAAATGGGCGCTTCTTCTGTGTGCCCTGGCCAGGAATTGAACCCGGGTCCTCCGCACGCTAGGCCGACGCTCTACCGCTGAGCCAACCGGCCAGGGCCAATCATTAGTTTTTCATTGCGCGTTGCAACATCTTAGTTGTTCATTGATTGCTTTCTCATATGCGCCTTGACCGTGGGCCTTCAGCAGACCGAGTAACCCCTTGCTGGAGCCAGCGACCTTGAATTCAAGCTGGCGGGCTTTTGCTCAAACCAGATGAGCCTGCACTCAAGCCAGCGACCTCGGGGTCTCGAACCTGGGTCCTCTGCATCCCAGTCTGACGCTCTATCCACTGCGCCACTGCCTGGTCAGGCGATGAACCTTAATGGGGAAAAAATTCCTCTGAGGTTAAAGTTCCACGGTCAGAATAAATCAATTGTAAAGTCTCAGGTATAAAACTAGGAAGAAATTCTTATTTCTCACATGCTGTTTATGCATTAATCACCACTCATTGAGCACATTTACTGGTATTGACATTAGGTTTTTTGGGGGGAGAGAGAGAAACATTCATTGATCTGTTTTTTCATTTATTTTCTTATGCATTGGTTGACTCCTATATATATACTATATGCCCTGACCAGGGATCGATCCCGCAACCTTAACACGTTGGGATGACTCTCCAATCAACTGAGCTTTGTGGCAGGGGCAGATTATCACTATTCACAATAATTCTTTGATGTTATTTTAACTTCTTTAACATTATTGTATTGGAGGTGAAAGGCATATTTTAGCATCTAATAGTTTAAAATGACATTAAAAATTTTTTTAAAAAGTTGATTTTAGCCCTGGCCGGTTGGCTCTATGGTAGAGCGTCGGCCTGGTGTGCAGTAGTCCTGGGTTCGATTCCCAGCCAGGGCACACAGGAGAGGCGCCCATCTGCTTTTCCACCCCTTCCCCTCTCCTTCCTCTCTGTCTCTCTCTTCCCCTCCTGCAGCCAAGGCTCCATTGGAGCAAAGTTGGCCCTGGGTGCTGAGGATGGCTCTGTGGCCTCTGCCTCAGGCACTAGAATGGCTCTGGTTGCAGCAGAGTGATGCTTCCTGGTGGGCAGAACATCGCCCCCTGGTGGGCATGCCAGGTGGATCCCGGTCGGGCGCATGCGGGAGTCTGTCTGACTGCTTCCCCGTTTCTGGCTTTGGAAAAATACCCCCCCCCCAAAAAAAAGAAGAAGTTGATTTTAGTAAGAGAGGAAGGGGAGATAGAGACAGGATCATCGATCTGTTCCTGTATGTGCCCTGACCTGGGGTCAAACTAGCAACCTTTGCACTTCAGAATGATGCTCTAACCAACTGAGCTTTCTGGCTAGAGTATAAAATGACACTTTTTGTTTTGTTTTTTTGAGAGAGAGGAGGTGGGGAAGGAGAGAGAAGCAACAACTCACAGTTGTGGCACTTCAGTTCATTGTTTGCTTAACATTCATGCCTTGACCCATGGGCTCCAGCTGAACCAGTGACCCCCTGTTCAAGCCAGTGACCTTTAGGCTCAAGCCAGCGACCATGGGATTGTGTTGACAATTCCATGCTCAAGCTGGCAATCTCGGGGTTTTAAACCTCGGACCTCAGCATCCAGATTGACACTCTGTCTTTGCTGTGCCACCACTGGTCAGGCAACAGTGGTTTTAATCTGGGCAAAAAGATGAATATGCTGACCTGGGCTTGCCTGATCTATAGCTAGCATTATTCTAGCAAGCTTTATGGAATGGATGTACATGAGCCAGGTGTTTTCTTTTAACTGCAGCTGTACCATCTGTGGGAGCAGGTGGACCGATTCTTTGTCATCAGGAAAACACAGCTGATGAGACTTAGGAGAAGAGCTATTTGATTGGTTTTTCTCAGCTACATCTCTCTCTAGTCCATACACCTAAGGACAGCTTTTACCTGTATTTACATTGGTCAGGACAATAACAACAGCAAAAGTGAACAAAAGGTGTACATTTGACTGCTTGTGTTTTTATTAGATTGCAATGAGAAAGATAATTTAAGGTTTTAGAGAGAGAGACAGGGACAGACAGATTAGAAGGGAGAGAGATGAGAAGCATCAGTTCTTCATTGTAGTGCCTTAGTTGTTCATTGATAGCTTTCTCATATGTGCCTTGACCTGGAAGCTCCAGCAGAGAGAGTGACCCCTTGCTCAAGCCAGCGACCTTTGGGTGCAAACCAGCGACCGTAGTGTCATGTCTGTGATCCCACACTCAAGCTGGCGACCTCGGGGTTTTGAACCTGGGTCCTCAGCATCCCAGGCTGATGCTACATCATTAAATTTGTGTAAATTTTAATTATTTTTTTTTCATTTTTAAAAGATTTTATTAACTGATTTTAAGAGAAGTGGGAGAGAGAGAGAAAGAAGGGGGAGGAGAAGCAGGAAGAATTGACTGGTAGTAGTTGCCCTTTTTTTTTTTTTAGTTTATTCATTTTAGATAGAGGAGAGAGAGAGAGAGAGAGAGAGAGAGAGAAGAGGGGGAGGAGCAGAAAGCATCAACTCCCATATGTGCCTTGACCAGGGCAAGCCCAGGGTTTCGAATTGGTGACCTCAGCATTCTAGGTTGACGGTTTACCCACTGTGCCACCGCAGTTCAGGCAGTAGTTGCTTCTTGTTTGTGCCTTGACTGGGCAAGCCCAGGATTGTGAACCAGCGACCTCACTATTCCAGGTCAATGCTTGTCCACAGTGCCAACACAAGTTAGGCAAATTTGTATAAATTTTATAATGTGTTTGTTTTCTGGTTATTTAAATTTTGCCAAGTTCTTTATATTGTGATTTGTCTCAATTTCAAAAACCAAGAAAAATATATTTGGCATTTTTTTCATGAAAAGCAGAGAGCTAGGAATTATGCATGTTTTCCAGAGCTTAAGACACTTGATACCTTGTCAGAGGTATATGGCCTGTGTACTCAAGTTACTGAGTGAGACAGGTTAAGATGAGGACATATGAATGGAATAAAAGAGATGATCAGAAAAGGTTGCATGTGGAAAATGTCATCTGAACCAGGCCTTGAAGGATAGCTTTCAAAGTAATCTAAAGAAGAGCAAATCACCACTCAAATCAAGCCATTTTTTGATTGGCTTGATTTGTTTGGTTGGCTGTTTTCCCCTCTTTGAATCAGAGGATCCCAGTTGAGGCCTTTATTATCAACCTTTGACTCACGTGTCAGTTATATTTCTGTCCCCTATTTTTGTGTGCGGAATCAGGGATATGACTCCATGCCTTTTTGTCAGAGTTATGTATCTAACCTTCCTTAACTGTCCACTCTTAAGTGAGAATCAAGGTTATCTGCCCAAGATCCAACTTAATCTCTGCCATCTAAAACCAAGTCCTGGAGCTAATAGAGCCACTAGGTGGCTTATCTGAGGAAGTTTGAACTTCTTCCTTTCCCCGCTGGGAGTTTATACTGCTTGTGGCCTAGTCGTTTTTTCATTGTGATTTTTTTTTTTTTTAAATTTTATTTATTTACAGGAACAGAGAGTCAGAGAGAGGGACAGATAGGGACAGACAGACAGGAACGGAGAGAGATGAGAAGCATCAATCATCAGTTCTTCGTTGCGACACCTTAGTTGTTCACCGATTGCTCCCCCACATGTGCCTCGACCGCGGGCCTTCAGCAGACCGAGCAACCCCCCGCTCGAGCCAGCGACCTTGGGTCCAAGCTGGTGAGCTTTGCTCAAACCAGGTGAGCCCGCGCTCAAGCTGGCGACCTTGGGGTCTCGAACCTGGGTCCTCCGCATCCCAGTCCAACACTCTATCCACTGCGCCACCGCCTGGTCAGGCTTTTTTCACATTTTTAAATTTTATTTTATTAAATAACCTTCCAGAGCCTTGCCTATAGTGACGCAGTGGATAAAGCATGGACCTGGAATGCTGAGGTTGCAGGTTCGAAACCCTGGGCTTGCCTGGTCAAGTTACAAATGGGAGTTGATGCTTCTCTCTCTCTGTCTCCTCTCCAAAATGGATTAAAAAAAATCTTAACTTTCCATTCCTCTTTCAGTTCTAGTGTCATTATGCAGGAGGTCTTCCCATCTCTGTCTCTGTCTCCCTTTACTTTGTCTCTTTTAGTTAAGAAAAAGAAAGAAAATAAAACTAGGCATAAGATTACTTTGTAAAGATATCTTTGTATCAAGAAATAAAGCAGGCTGACCAGGTGGTGGCGCAGTGGATAGAGCGTCAGATTGGGATGCAGAGGACCCAGGTTCGAGACCCCAAGGTCGCCAATTTGAGCGCGGGCTCATCTGGTTTGAGCAAAAGCTCACCAACTTGGACCCAAGGTCACTGGCTCGAGCAAGGGGTTACTTGGTCTGCTGTAGCCCCATGGTCAAGGCACATATGAGAAAGCAATCAATGAACAACTAAAGTGTCACAACAAAAAACTAATGATTGATGCTTCTCATCTCTTTCTGTTCCTGTCTGTCTCTATCTATCCCTCTCTCTGTAAAAAAAAAAAAAAAAAAAAAAAAAAAAAAGAAAGAAATCAGTTAAACTTAGAATTTTTAAAAATGACAATAGAGATTCAGATATCACCTAAGTCACAGTTCCAGGTTTAGGGGAGAGTGTTAACAAAGGCTCAGAGGTGGGAAAGCACAAGTTATACTTACAAGATGGTAAATGCTCTCATTTGGGCCAGAATGCATCTTACATACTGTTTCTGTATATCCTCATTTTGTGTCTGGGGATTTTGAAAATACATTTTTGTTGGATTATTGCCCCACTAGAAGAAAATTCCGATCTGTTGCAATTCTAATTTGAAGCTGCTTCATTCTGGATTCCTTGTCCTTGGACCCTCCCAATAATTTCTGTGGTCACGCTGGGTCTGATCTGTTCCTGTGCTAAACGAAAGCACACAAGCGCAAAACTGTGTAGGCATAAATGAAAGGCATATGGGAGTGGTGTAAAGGAAGGAGTCTTCATATGCCTGGGTGGGCGAGCTGAACTAATAGCTCCCAGCAGTTCTTCTGAATCAGACATTGTGGAGCCAAGAGTCTAGCATTTGGAATTCCACTGCCTGTGCAAAGGGTCTGTCTTTTATCCTTCAAACCACCATTTGTTAAATGGCTAATGACCCAGTGGACCTGTTGACAACAAAGGGGGGAGGCTGGCAAAGATCAAGTTTAAAGGAAAAAAGGAAAGAAAAGTTCAAAGGTAGGAAAGTAAGAACAAAAAGGGTTTGATCATATCTTCACCTACCCTTTATTATTATTTTTAAACAATTTATTGTGGTTGAATTTTGGACATACACAAAATTGACAGAATAATGTAGTGAATCCCTATGTATTTATCCCGTTGGCCCCAGTCAGCTGCAGCTACCACACTTAATGTAGGGAAACTGGAACTCTGGTGAGCCTTAGGTTTGGTTTGTAGGCCTCTTTAGATCTTGTGACTTCTGGCCTAATGCTGTCAAACTCCTCTTCCTGTTTTAGCACCTGGTGTGTACAGACACCACATGTAGGGGTTGTGATGAGTAGATCAGTACTTAACCTCTAATAACTAAGGAACTAAGTGCTGTTGTTCAAGTATAGTTATTCTATCAAGGGAGCACAGTCAGAGGGGACTTAGGAAGGCTTTATTGAGAAGGTGGCATTGGTATTTACTGCAGGGGGGTGCAGCAAAGTATTAGGGACTGTATATTTGATCCAGATAGCAATGTAAGCTATTAGCTCTTTTCACTGAGCTATTTATTTTAGACTGTGACATTTTTGTTAACATTTATAACACAAAATATATTTTGGACTAGCTTTTCCTCCTTGCTTTAAGCAATTTAAAAATACAAGTCAGGTTCAGGTATTTTCTGCTAAGCTGTGTTTCTCCTTGAATGCTTATTATCAAGGAGAATTCTGCAAGGTGTGTTAGATTCTTTTGAGAAATACCATTTCAAAGCAAGTAGAGCAAAGTTTGATTGTCTGGATGGGATCTCTGAGAAGTTGTGGGCTTTGCCTGCTTCTCTTGTTTCAACTGTATTTATCGGTGAAATAAGCTAAGATAGCAGTCTTTTGCATTTTAAAAAGCTGACAGGCCAAGGAAAATGCACAATAAATAATGTTATAGATTATTGAGGTATTGAGCTAACCTGGCATCTTCCTCTCCCTTGTGCTCTGTCTTCTGCTGTTTCTCAAGGAATGATTCCTTATTATGTGTCAGACCCATGTTCCTCACTGCCTACAGATTATGTTTAGTTTGGTTTGCTGTCTTCTCATATCCAGCTGTTTCAAACTGCATGAAATCCTCAGGGATCTACCAACCCCCGCCTGAACAAATAGTGCTTCTTCCTGACTCTTTCTTCTTAAAACTTTTCCACTTTTCCCTTGAGTAACTTTGTTTTGTTCGTTTGCTTTTTGAGAAATTGAGGTATCATGGACACAATAAACTATATATTTAAAGTATACAGTTTGATACGTTTTTATTTTTATTTTATTTATTTATTTTTACAGAGACAGAGAATCCGAGAGAAGGATAGACAGGGACAGACAGACAGGAACGGAGAGATGAGAGGCATCAATTATTAGTTTTTCGTTGCGCATTGCAACACCTTAATTGTTCATTGATTGTTTTCTCATACGTGCCTTAACCGTGGGCCTTGAGCAGACCGAGTAACCCCTTGCTCGAGCCAGCGACCTTGGGCTCAAGCTGGTGAGCTTTGCTCAAACCAGATGAGCCCTTGCTCAAGCTGGTGACCTCGGGGTCTCGAACCTGGGTCCTCGGCATCCCAGTCCGATGCTCTATTCACTGCGCCACCGCCTGGTCAGGCTATTTTTATTTTGTTAATTAGAGAGAGACAGGAAGGGAGAGAGATGAGAAGCATCAATTCTTCGTTGCAGCTCCTTAGTTGTTCATTGATTGCTTTCTCATATGTGCCTTGACCTGGAGGGCTACAGCAGAGTGAGTGACCCCTTGCTCAAGCCAGTGACCTTGGGGCTTCGAACTTGGGTCCTCTGCGTCCCAGTCCAACGCTCTATCTACTGTGCCACTGCCTGGTCAGGCTATAATTATTTTTTTTAAAAAGTTTCCCATTGGTTTGAGAGAGAAGGAGAAGCATCAACTTGCTGTTGCACTTAGTTCCATTTAGTTGTGCACTCATTGACTGCTTCTTACATGTGCCCTGACTGGGAATTGAACCTTGGACCTTGACCTTGGAATGGCTGGACAGCACTTTATGCACTGAACCAGGAGGGCAGGGCCTGGACAATTTTAAGTGTTATTTCTGGCTAAATGTCAAAATGTAGCATAGTAGTTTGTGGATGCAGCTGGAAACACTATGAGCTGACAGGAACTCAACCTGATGAAAGTAGCCAGCTACAAAGAAGAAATCAACATGTAGTTGACCAGCCTGACCAGGCAGTGGACCAGTGGATAGAACATTGGCCTGGGATGCTGAGGACCCTGAGGTCACCAGCTTGAGCATGGGCTTATCCAGTTTGAGTGTGGGATCATAGACATGACCCCATGGTCGCCGGCTTGAATCCCAAGGTCGCCGGCTTGAATCCCAAGGTCGCTGGCTTGAGCCCAAGGTCGCTGGCTTGATCAAGTGGTCACTCGCTCTGCTCTATCCCCCCGGTCAAGAGGCACATATGAGAAAGCAATCAATGAACAACTTAGATGCTGCATGAAGAATTGTTGCTTTTCATCTCTCCCAGCTTGTCTGTCCCTGTCTCTCTCTCTCTCTCTCTCTCTCTCTCTGTCTCTCTCTCTCTGTCTCTCTCTCTCTCTTAAAACAGAAAAATCATGTAATTGACCAAATAATGTACAATATATAAGCAATGGCTAAGGCTCCCTTCTGAGGCAGAGCTTTGGATTTGAATCCCTTGTCTCCTTTATTTGCTACAATTAATAAAACTATCTTGTAACTTTTACAGATTTTTTTTTGTATTTTTTTTTTCTGAAGCTGGAAACGGGGAGAGACAGTCAGACAGACTCCCGCATGCACCCGACCGGGATCCACCCGGCACGCCCACCAGGGGCGATGCTCTGCCCACCAGGGGGCGATGCTCTGCCCCTCCGGGGCGTCACTCTGTTGCGACCAGAGCCACCCCAGCGCCTGTGGAAGAGGCCAAGGAGCCATCCCCAGCGCCCGGGCCATCCTTGCTCCAATGGAGCCTTGGCTGCGGGAGGGGAAGAGAGAGACAGAGAGGAAAAAGAGGGGGAGGGATGGAGAAGCAGATGGGCGCCTCTCCTGTGTGCCCTGGCCGGAATTGAACCCGGGACTTCTACACGCCAGGCTGATGCTCCACCACTGAGTCAACCGGCCAGGGCCAACTTTTACAGATTTTATTTATTCTGACAGAGCATTTGTTATCTCTGTCTTTATTGTTTTTAACTTATTTATTTTTTATAGCGAGTGGAAGGGAGGAGGGGAGAGAGAGAGAGAAAGACAGAGACAGAAACAGAAACATCCATTTGTTTCTGTATGTGCTTTGACTGGGGATTGAACCGGCAATCTCTGCATATCAGATGATGCTCTTCTTACCATCTGAGCTATCTGGCCAGGGCCTAAAGATTTTATTTATTGATTTTAGAGAGAGGAGAGAGAGACAGAAAGAGGCGATGAGTGGGAAGCATCAACTTGTCATTGCTTCTCATATGTGCCTTGATCAGGGAGCTCTAGCTGAGCCAGTGACCCCTTGCTCAAGCCAGCGACCATGGGATCATGTTGATGATCCCGTGCTCAAGCCAGCCATCCCATGTTCAAGCTGGTGAGCCTGCGCTCAAGCTAACGACCTCGGGTTTTGAACATGGGACATCAGCATCCTATGTTGACACTCTGTCCAGTGCGCCACCACCAGTCAGGCTCAAGTTTTTTCTTTTATGGGATGTGCTATGCTTTTGTTGTTGTATCTAAGAAATATTTGCTTAACCTAAGGTTAATTTCTTTTTGCACTTGTATAATTTTGGTTTTATATTTTAGGTCTTTTATCTATTTTTAGCTCATTTAGCATATGTTGTGAGATATGCATTAAAGTTGGAATTTTTTTTTTGCAATGAATATGCAGTTGTTCCAACAGCAGATTTTGAAACGACTATCTTTTCTGTACTGGATTGCCTTTATACTTCTGCCAAAAATCAGTTGTCCAGTTGTGTGGGTGTATTTCTGGACTCTGTTCCATTGATATGTTTGTGTTAATGCTTATACCACACAGTTTGATTTACCATAACATTAAAATCAGTTACTGTTAGTTCTCCAGCTGTACTGTTCTTTATTTAAAGTTGTTTTGGCCATTCTAGGTCCTTTGCATTTCCAAATACATTTTAGAATTGGCTTGTCAATTTCTTTAAAAAAATGCATGCTGGGATTTTGATTGGAACCACATTTAGTTCTGTTGGGGGGAGAACTAACATAATAATATTGAATCTTCCCATTTATGAACATAGTATATCTCTCCATTTATTTAGGTTTTTACTAATTTTTCTTTTTTTCCCCTTTTTAAAAATTTTTAATTGGTGAGAGGACGGGAGGCAGAGGGACCCTGACCAGGAGCCACCTGGCAAACCCCCTAAGGGGCGATGCTTTGCCCATCTGGGGCCTTGCTTTGTTGCTCAGCAACCAGACTCTTCTTAGTGCCTGAGGTGGAGGCCATGGAGGCCATCCTCAGTGTCCAGGGCCAACTCGCTCCAATTGAGCCATACCTGCAGGAAGAGAAAAGAGAGAGAAGTGAGATGGGGAGGGGTGGAGAAGCAGATGGGTGTTTCTCCTGTGTTACCTGACTGGGAATTGAACCTGGGACATCCATACGCTGGGCTGACAATCTACCACTGAGCCAACTGGCCAGGGCCTTTTGTTTAAAAAAGATTTTTTAATTTACTGATTTAGAGAAAAGAGAGGGAGAGAGAAAAGAAGGGGGAAGAGCCCGAAGCACCAACTCATAGTAATTGCTTTTTGTATGTATCTTGACCTGGCAAGCCCAGGGTTTCGAACTTGTGACTTCAGCACTCCAGGCCGGCGCTTTATCCACTGTGCCACTATAGGTCAGGCTTCACTAATTTTTCTCTATATTTATTTTTTGACAGGCAGAGAGTGCCAGAGAGATGGACAGATTGGGACAGACAGGAAGGGAGAGAGATGAGAAGCATCAACTCATGGTTGTGGCACTTTAGTTGTTCATTAATTGCTTTCTCATATGTGCCTTGACCAGGTGGCTACAGCTGAGCCAGTGACCCCTTGCTCAAGCCAGCAACCTTGGCCTCAAGCCAGCGACCATAGGGTCACGTCTATGATCCCGCACTCAAGCCGAATGAGCCTTGGTTACGTCAGTGACCTCGGGGTTTTGAACCTGGATCTTCTGCTTCCTAGTTTGATGCTCTATCTACTATACCACCTCCTGGTCAGGCTTCACTAATTTTTCTTAATAAATAGAGTATGATAATAAAATCTTGACGTTTAGGGCAGTGGTTCCCAACCTTTTTTGGGCCACGGACCGGTTTAATGTCAGAAAATATTTTCACAGACTGGCCTTTAGGATGGGACGGATAAATGTACACGTGACTGAGACAAGTGTCAAGAGTGAGTCTTAGACGGATGTAACAGAGGGAATCTGGTGATTTAAAAAAAATAAAACATCATTCAGACTTAAATATAAATAAAATGGAAATAATGTAAGTTATTTATTCTTTCTCTGTGGACCGGTACCAAATGGTTGGGGACCACTGGTTTAGGTTACTTGTAGAAACATCTAATAGTGAGTAGTGGTTACTGGCATGCAACTATTCACATTGTATTCTGGAGTTGTGCTCTAGAGGGTGATGTTCACATAGAATATAAGGTAGAAAGTAACCTCTGAGAGTTGTGCAAGTAGGAGGTATTAGCTTAATGCCTTTGGCTCTAATAAGTCAATAACACAGTTTGAACAATGCTGAGAGCTTGAATTCAAGATGCATTGAGCAACACTGGGAAGGGTAATTTGCTGGCATCTGAGAGGTTTGGGTTCAGGAACCAGTCACCAACTAGCTTACCCCATGTTAACATGAAGAACTTTAAATAGATGTCTCTTTTATGGCTAATGTTTTGAATTTAGCTGATGGGTTAAAGTCAGGAATAAAGTTCAGCACTGAGGATGCTAAAGGTGGCAGAGTAATGTGGTTGTTGAGAGGTCAAGTGATCAGAAGCCGTTTAGGCCAAGGTTAGACTCATGATTTTGGTCTGGAATGTGGATAGAAGCCCACACACCTGCCCTCTCTTCATTGGCTGGAGAGTGGCTGATCTTCATTTTTACATTATATATACTATGGGTATGTGGAAGGAACTTGAAATTGATGATTTACAATGCTGAGCAAGGAAAGAAGAGAAGCAGGGCTCAGTTTCCTTAGGTGTAAGTCTTCCTAGGACTGAAGATGAGTTCCTGCTCCTATCCATTGTACAAGCAGTGGCATGACTGTGGTAGACATTATTATGGCCTATACATTCTAGCCTAGGCTGATGCCCTACTATTTTTTATTTATTTTTTGTATTTTTCTGAAGTTGGAAATGGAGAGGCAGCCAGACAGACTCCCGCATGTGCCCGACCGGGATCCACCCGGCATGTCCACCAGGGGGCGATGCTCTGCTCATCTGGGGCATTGCTCCGTTGCAACCAGAGCCATTCTAGCGCCTGAGGCAGCCATGGAGCCATCCTCAGTGCCCGGGCCAACTTTGCTCCAGTGGAGCCTTGGCTGGTGAAGGGGAAGAGAGAGACAGAGAGAAAGGAGATGGGGAGGGGTGGAGAAGCAGATGGGCACCTCTCCTGTGTGCCCTGGCCGGGAATCGAACCCTGGACTCCTGCACGCTAGGCCGACGCTCTACCACTGAGCCAACCGGCCAGGACTGACCCTACTATTTTGATATGTTCCCTGCATGAAACCATTTTTTCCCCCTGTCTTAGTTCTTTCTATTTCCCTCAGTTATTAGGTGCATTTCTCCCAACTCATCTGCACTCAAAATCTGCCTGTTATCCATGAGGGGAGAGACAGACAGAGAAGGAGAGAGATGAGAAGCGTCAACTCACGGTTGTGGCACTTTAGTTGTTCATTGATTGCTTTCTCATATGTGCCTTGATGGGGTGAGGGCCTCCAGCTGAGCTAGTGACTCCCTGCTTGGGCTTCAAACCACTGGCTATGATGTCATGTCTATGACCCCATGCTTAAGCCAGATGAGCTCGTGATGAAGCCAGGGACCTCGGGGTTTCGAACCTGATTCCTCAGCATCCCACTTTGACACTTCTATCCAGTGCACCGCCACCTGTGTCAGGCTGATCACTCTTCTTTTTTTTAAATTTTTTTTTATTTATTCATTTTAGAGAGGAGAGGGAGAGAGAGAGAGAGAGAGAGGAGAGACAGAGAGAGAGAAGGGGGGAGGAGCTGGAAGCATCAACTCCCATATGTGCCTTGACCAGGCAAGCCCAGGGTTTCGAACCGACGACCTCAGCATTTCCAGGTCGACACTTTATCCACTGCGCCACCACAGGTCAGGCTGATCACTCTTCTTGAAACAACTTTCTTCCATTGGGTTTTAGGGCACCACCATACTCTTGTTGTTCCTCCTATCTAACCAGCGGGCTGTACCATCTCAGTTTCTTTTCATGGCTCCTCCTTTTCTTCCTGCTCTCTTCAATATTGGGCTACCCGATGCTCAGTGTTCAGTACTTGAATCTCTCTCTTTTTTTTCCCCATTGACTTGAGAGAGAAAGAGTGTGAAAGAGGAAGGGAGAGTAGGGGTGGGTGAGAGACACGTGCACACAGAGAAGCATCAACTCGCTGTTCAACTTACTCCATTTAGTTTGTGCACTCATTGATTGCTTCTCATGCATGCCATGACCAAGGATTGAACCTGCTATCTAGGTGCACTGGGATGACGCTCTATTCACTGAGCAACCCAGCCAGGGCTTGAATCTTTTATCTATATGCTAACAACTCCCAGATTTATATTTCCAGCCCATTAATTTTTCCCTGAACTCTCTTTTTTTTTTTAAATATTTGTTCAGATCTTGACCATTTTCCTTTTAATTTTTTATTTTATTTTATTTATTCATTAGAGAGGAGAGAGAGAGACAGAGAGAGGAGAGAGACAGGGGAGAGGAGCTGGAAGCATCAACTCCAATATGTGCCTTGACCAGGCAAGCCCAGGGTTTCGAACCGGCGACCTCAGCATTTCCAGGTCGACGCTTTATACACTGCGCCACCACAGGTCAGGCTTTCCCTGAACTCTTAGTTGTCTTGTCTGGTTGCCTAAATGACATGTCCACTTGGATATCTGAAACTGGATGGAAAATGTCTAAATCTGAACTTCTCTTTTCCCTTAAATTATGTCTGTCTTCATTCTCCCCAGTGCTAGTCTTTAACCAAAAACATTGCAGTTATTCTTTTTATTCCTCTCCCATTACCCACCTCTAATCAGTGAGGAGCCGTTTGCTCCACCTTGAGAATGTATGCATGCTTGGCCTGTGGTGGCACAGTGGATAAAGCGTTGACCTGGAAGACTGAGACCTCCTCTGGTTTGGAACCCTGGGCTTGCTTGGTCTCAAGACACATATAGGACACAACTACTACAATTTGATGCTTCCTACTTCTACCCCCTCTTTCTGTCTCCCTCTCCCTCTCTTTCCTCACTAAAAACCAACAAATAAAGTCTAAAAACTAAAAAAGAAAAACATTAAGAAAAAAAAGAGAATGTATACAGAATCTGAATAGCATCTTAATTTCATTCTTCTCTTTCTGGTCCAACAACGCCTCTGATCTGGCTTTATTGGATTTGCATGTTTTCCATTATTGCTTGATCATCTGTTTTGAACACAGCAGCCAGAGTGATCAATTTAGTCAGGTCTTATAAATTAACTGCTTAGAATACCATTAATGCCTCTCACTTTAAGCAAAAGCAAAATTTTTTCTTTAAACAAAAATTTTTAATGACATTCATGTTTTCTGTGATCTGTAACACCCCCTTCCTCTTACCTCTCTGAACCCACATTCTACTACTTTCTCAGTTCCAGCCACACAGATCTTAAAATTCCTTGAATACTCTAGTCCCCATCTGGAGTCAAGACCTTTATCCAGACTGCTCTTTCCTATTTTTTTTTTTTTTTTTTGTATTTTTCCAAAGCCAGAAATGGGGAGGCAGTCAGACTC